>NC_133334.1:37269530-37602863 GCF_042186555.1 Aquarana catesbeiana | reverse complement strand
CCTGTGTGTGCTGTTTTTTTCCCTAATGGGCAGAATTTTTTAATTAGAATTGCCACTCCAGCCTTACCTGTGGAATCAGAGGCAAGGTAAGAGGAGGGAAAGTATTTTGAAGCAACTTCAGTGAACCCCCAGCATGAAAGTGCATCTCCTGGTGCATCACCACATCCACCCCTGAAGATCTGAACTCTTTCAAAGCCAATCACCGCTTTTGTATAGAGTTCAGGCCTTTTACATTATAGGACAAAATAGGCAATGCCATGTTGACACATCAGCAGTGAAAGCACATTTGGCTATGTAAAACATAGAAGAGAGTATACAATAATGAAAAAGGAAAATTATATATACATGTAAGGCAAAGGAAACATACTTGGATGAGTGCAAAAGCATGTAGACCTCAGTAGCAAAAAAGTAAAGCATGACAGTAACCTACAGAGATGACACTTGTATGTGGACATAGACTCATATAAACGTAAAACAGCTAAAAAAAAAAGAAAAAACATTAGAAGGCCTGAGAGGCAGTTGCGTCTCAGGAGGCCTTGGTAGATGCCAAAGGCCAAGTAGGGACACATGAGGGCTTCCAGCAGGAAACTCAGGAGGAGGGGATCCGCCTGCTCTCCATGTGAACATAAATAAAGCAACAATATTAAGAGAAAGCAAACCATTTGTAATCATTCAGAACATCAAAACCCCATGGGAATGGGAGTATTTACTTGGAAAAAAAAAACTCTAAACTGGAGTCCAGACCACAATGGTAAGTAGCCTAGAAAAAAAGAGAAAAGAGCAAGGGTTCATTCCCGTCACATCAAGGAGGTTGCTTGGAGAATGGAGAGAGTTGGGGTGTGGAGAAAGACTTTTTCGACTGACCCTTGGCAGTGGTCCAGATACAGCTGGGGGTAGAAGGTATTGGACAACCTGATGCGAGGGGGGGAAGCAGGTCTTCTTCAGGCATAGGAGGGAGGTTCAAGCTTTTGATGAAGGCTTCCCCTTCTTGGAGGTCTCGGAGACTGTATTGGACTCTCTCTCTGGAAACAATGAGACAGAAGGGAAATCCCCAGTAGTATGGGACCCGTGATATTGTAGCTGTGCTGTGATAAGACGCAGAATTCTCCATTTGGACAAGGTGATGGGAGATAGGTAACAAAATATCTGGATCTTTGCCCCTTTATATGCAATCTGGGACATGTTGCGCATGGCCAGGGTTAAAGCTTCTTTACTGTCATAAAAGTGAAACCGCACAATTACATCCCTGGGTCTAGCTCCAGCTGGGGGTTTAGGACCTAGAGATCTGTGGGCCCTGTCCAATCGCCAGTCAACATCCACCACCATGGGGGCCAGTGTATTAAAAAGGTCCAGAAGGTAGGGGCGTAGAGTATTGTCCCTTACCGTTTCACCATTTTTGATGTATTTTTCACAAATACAAAACAACACCACATTCAGTTATTGACGTTTCACAAACATCATCTCTGTAACCTGAATACCCTTAAAGGATAACTAAACCCACAGACAAAAATGTAATATATTGTAGCTTACTGTCTTGACGTGTGGTGGCTGCACTAGTTTTCTTTTTCTTTTTTTCAAGCTAAGAACATTTTCAGTAAATACAAAAAATACCTGTTCATTTTTCCAGAAATGCTGTGTTACTTCGTGTGAGCTGCACCAAAGAGTATCTTCCTTTTAGCTAAACTGACAATTTCTCTTCCTCCCATGTAATGGAGATGAAGTGATACCGACATGTTTGTAGACCATATCCGAAGATCAGCCTAGGGTGACAACCATGGCTGCCTGCGTAGATACAGTAGAGGAGTGGAGTTGCCACCCAGGAACAGGAAGTCTGTGTAGGCAGGCTGAAATGTATGTGTAGTTAGTTGTCTAACAGCCAGCCCAAGCTAGGCAAAGGGTTAAACATACTCGGCTCAGTTCATGGGCTTTTGGTATTGGCATGCCCACCTGGTATATAAAAAGGGGGACAACTAAGATCACGGGCAAGCTGGTGGCTGGAGAACGGGACGAGGTATAGGGGGAACATAGACTCTCCTATGAGCTCAAGAGCGGCGTTGAAGATACCAGGTGTCATGGACCAAGTCATGGACAATTCCATTGTGGACTTTCACCTCACAGAGGTATGGTTCGGCCACTACGTTATGTTAGGATCAGGAATAGGACGTTATTCATTTAGTATTGCCATGTTGCATTTCAAAAGTAAAAGTTAAGTCTATTGTTCTAACCTTCATCTGAAGTTTTTCTAGGGGTTCATGTTGATTCCGCCATATTCCAAAGAACCTGGGTCTGTAAAGCATACGTAAGGTATGGAGTAACACTACTATAATAAGGTTAACTCAGAAAGAACAAGTTAAATGTGCAGTAACGCACTGAAATATTCTGCATTAAATATGCAGTAACGCACTGAAATATACTGCATTAAATGCGCAGTAACGCACTTAAATATACTGTGTTAAATGTGCAGTATCACACTGAAATATAGTGCGTTAAACGTGCAGTAATGCACTGAAATATACTGCATTAAACATGCACTAACTCACTTAACAATACTGCAGTAAATGTGAAGTAATGCAATGAAATATACTGTGTTAAACGTGCAGAAACACACTGAAATATACTGCATTAAACATGCAGTAACACACTGAAATATACTGCGTTAAACTTGCAGTAATGCACTGAAACATGCTGCGTTAAACATTCACTAATGTACTGAAATATACTGCGTTAAACGTGCAGTAACCCACTTAAATATACTGAGTTAAATGTGCTCTAACGTACTGAAATATACTGCAGGAAACCTGCCCGGACAAAATATACTGACACTAAAATAAAAATGAATGGTCCCACTACACTCACACTGCACTATCACTATATTCAAACTAAACTGATATTCTACACTGACAATAGAATCAGAATAGCACACTATAGCAAACTAACTCGCTAGTAGCACTGAACAGAGCTCTGTTCTATCTCTCTCCACACCAATATCACACAGCAAATGGCCGCTATGGGGAAAAACTTTTATAGTGTGGAGTGGGACTAAGAGCAATGAGCCATGATTGGATAGAGTCATTATTACTTTCTCCAATCATGGCTCTGAAAGTGCTCTGTGCCGTGATTGGGCAAATCTTTCCTTGCTTCAAGCAATCAGGGCTTCCAATGCACTGTGCAGCAGTGCAGTGCATTGTGGTCCTTCCGCAGGCCGAACAGCCAATGTTCAGCCCAAATTCATGCTCGGGCTGAACCATTCGCCCATCTCTACTCAGTAATCAAACTCTACTCACAGACCCATTAGAAAGTGATCCAGGATTTGAGGGTTTTGCCAATAGCACCGAGTAGTCCAGCAGCCAGTCCTGGATGACTCCAAGGGCAAGTAGCCCCTTGAAGCATCAGCAGTCCATTCTCAGGTAGGTGGGACTAGGCACAACCCTCTCTGTCTGCCCAAGCTCCAGCCTCTTTTTCCCTTTCTTGGACCACCTACTGGGCACACCTCCCCAGGGATTGGTCAGCAGGTACTGTAGTAAATATTCAAACATAGGATTTGAATCTTCTTACCCCAAGCTTTGGAAGTTTCTCAACAGAACTATGGGGAAGCAATCAATCCTGCAGCTTGTGGAGCCACAGCAGACCAAAGCAGACCAAAGCAGACAATCCAACTCCTCTAACTACAGAGTGAGCCAAAAACTGAATTTCCCCAGCAAGCTAACTAGGAGGGTGCTACATCAATAAACATGGCAAATGGAGAGGGTGAATTCCTCTAATGGGGGCATAGATAGCAATGAAAACTTAACAACTGTTCTAAGCCCTCTCCACTATCAAACACTAAAAATAAAAAAGTTTTGCATTTATTTATTTTTTATTATGACAGAAAACTTGAAGAAGGTAAAGTGGATATGTTATGCGCATAAACTGTGTATACTGGGCTGTATAATCATGTTGGAAAATGTTCACAGGAGAAAGTGATGGAAATTTCGGAACTTTCTCACTTGTACAATCAGCAAGAAAAGTCCCCAGTAAGCAAATGCCAGGGTAAAGTGCCCTACCATTTCCAGTAAAGCACATGCTGGGATTATAAACACATCCACTGGCATGAAGCAGATGGAACCTTTCTCAATTTGTGCCAGAACAAGGATTCTGACGTTCCATACTCAAACTAAACAGCCCACAAAGGGATTTCCTCTAAACTTCTGACATTGGATGACAAAACAGTGAAAGGCAAGCAATATCCCTTCAAGCCGAACAGCACACAAGTGAGACAATTCCAATTTTAAATAACGTATTCAGAGAACCGTTGCTGTGTACCGACTGGAATTAAAGTGCAATGCCAGGCAAATATAGGACAATGCACTTTGGTTAATGTAAAGAGTCCTTCAAATGGAACACATTTTAAATACTATATATAACAATAATAATAAAGAATATGCAGCGCTGTGCGATAATATCCTTATTATTTACTTCCTTTGACAGCACTCTTGATAGCTCTATTAGTGAAAAAGCATGCCTTGCTCTTCCCACAGCCCTTTAGATTGACGGCACATTACTGTATTTGCAAGGGAAATTCTGTACTAGCTCTACTCAGTCACCACCACCCCTTCAACACTGTCTACTTAAAAGAGTAGAGCTCTGGTCAAGCTATAAATTACATTTGGGATGTAGGCTACCCATACCAGTAAGATCGGCCTTGTGTTTCTCAAAGACATCTGTTGATCCTGCCAGTAGTACCATTGGTGAGGCACCACCTTTTGATAGCCGGGTGACCACGCTGTTCCTTCTGCAGTAAAATCACTGTAGGGCTGTCACCCTTGCTGTTGCTGAAATGATGGCACCCTTGATAGTTTTATCAGTGAAAAAGCATATCCACAGTCCTTTAGATTGGTGGCACATTACTCCATCTACCAGAGCTTAGAGAAATCCTGTACTAGCTCTACTCAGTCGCTACTAACCCTTCAACACTGTCTAGAAGGAAATCTTCTATACTTAAAAAAGTAGAGCTATGGTCAAGCTATAAATTAGATCTGTGATGCAGGCTGACCATATTAGCTAGATCAGCCTTGTGTTTCTCAAAGACATCTGTTGATCCTGCCTGTAGTACCATTTGACAGGCACTTCCTTTTTATAGTAGGGTGACAATGCTCTTCCTTCTGTAGTAAAATCACTGTAGGGTTGCCATCCTTGCTGTTGCTCAAATGATGGCACCCTTGATAGCTCTATTAGTGAAAAAGCATGCCTAGCTCTGTCCAAAGCCCTTCAGATTGATGGCACATTACTCTATCTACAAGAGCTTAGGGAAATCCTTTTACTAGCTTTACTCAGTTGCTACTATCCCTTCAACACTGTCAAGGATAAAATCTTCTATACTTAAAAGAGTGCAGCTATATCTGTGATGTGGGCTAACCATGTCAGTAAGTTCAGGCTTGTGTTTCTCACAGATATCTGTTGATCCTGCCAGTAGTACCATTGGATAGGCACTTCCTTTGATAGCAGAGTAACCATACTCTTCCTTCTTCAACAGTCCCTACCACGCCCTTCAACACTGTCTAAAAGGAAATCTTCAATACTAAAAATCACAAAAAAGAGTAGAACTATGGTTAAGCTATAAATCACATTTGTGATGTAGACCGCCTCGACCAGTAAGATCGGCCTTGTGTTTCTCAAGGACCTCTGTTGATCCAGCCAGTAGTACCATTGGGTAGGCACTTCCTTTGACAGCAGGGTTGTAGGCATGTGCAGGTTGACCTCCCTTCATGAGTGGCGCTGTTGCATCTGCCTTGCAGGGGGAGTGGAAGACAAGAGTAATATTTATTCCTCTTAGGGCTCCGCATGGTCACCAGGTAGGCTTCTGTCCGATTGGACACTGCCAACCGGGTGACCCTGCAGCCATCTTTGGTGAGAAGAGAGCTTACAAAAAGCACTGGCTCACTGCTGTTGGCACGCATTCTGCATGCAATGAGGTTAGGGGCAGGAAACCGTTTGATAGGGAAAGTGAACCTATCACAGGGAAAGACTCCAGAGGAGGAGGGACAGTGTAGGGATTGTTGCAGACTACTTGGAAAACATTTCTTATATTGTTCTTACTGCATCTGCCTGCCTACCGCCATCTGTACGAGGTGCTGCTGGCCTTGGTCTATTGCTTTCCTGCTGTAAGTTCCATCTGCTGTTATGATATGTTATGTTGCTGCTTCGATTTTCCAGTTGAAGAGACTCAATCGCTGTATCTGTAATGGTTGACAATATATTCTGCTTTCTCACCACTGTGTGTGCTGTGTCTGCCCTTTGGGTGCCTACCGCCTGGGTCTTCCCTTACCCCTTAGCCTACAGGGTGACAATGCTCTTCCTTCTGCAGTAAATGCACTGTAGGGTTGCCACCCTTGCTGCTGCCATTGGCTCCCGCTCCTGTCAACCAACTCCAGTGACAAGGGGGCGGGGCTCGGGAATCAGTTTCTGATTGAGGGCACCAGCAAAAAACGAGGAGCCAGGAGCACAGTCGGGGGGACCCAAGAAGAGGAGGATCAGGGACGATCTGTGCAATTTCATTGCACAGAGCAGGTAAGGCTAGACATGTTATTTAAAAAAAAAAAAAGAAAAAATCCTTTACAGCCACTTTAAGTAGAGGCTTTGTGCCAAGAATTCAGCTTTAATCATTTTTTGTATTAAATTGGTGTCTGAAGGTGTTTCACTAGGCTGGTGCAATCACTCCTTATTTTTTGTGATTTTTAGTATTGAAGATTTGCCAGACCTGATGAGAGCTGTGAGGCCGTGAAAGATTCCTGGACATCATAAGACATAGATAAAAATACTAGAAACAGGATTTTAGCCTAGCATCTCTCAAACATATCCTTTAATACTCGAGTGCTAACAGTGTGTCTATTACTGTCTAGGAGGGTGCAAGAGAAATCCTGCTTCCCAACTGCATTTACCATTGAAATAAGAGGCAAATTGCCTTTCTTTTAAGACACTTGACATGGCAACTTGCCTTGAAAATACCTGTTTAGCACTCTGCAAATAAAAAAAAAATAGAGGCTTTTCATAGACTTTCAGGCTGAGTTCACATATAGGGTTGCCAACTTTTCTTCAAGTCAAACCCGAACACTTTCGCGGCGCACATCAAGTTTGTTTTATAGTATAAACTATACATATATTTTGCTATTAAATAACATTTCTAATCATATGAAGTTAATAAAAAGAGTTCCCCTTTACATCAGAGTTCCCATTTTATCGTATTTGCCAGTGTATAAGACGACCCCCTCATTTTACAGGTTTTTAAGATTTTTTGCATGTACTCACCATATAAGACGACCCCCCCTTCCGAGGCTTCCGAGGCTTCATATCCTTCTTCTTCGTTCTTGCTGGAGTTGGAGCCAATCACGGTGAGCGATGTATTCTATTAATGAATGCAAAGCCTGCTTGGATTGGCAGAGGCTGTAACATCATCAGCCCGCACCTCTCTGACTCTCAAAGCCAATCCGAGCAGGCTACTGTATGTAGCCTGCTCAGATTTGCAGAGGTTGTTACTCCAATCAGAGCAGGCTCTGTATTCATTTGAATACATCGCTCACCGGGATTGGCTCAGCGGTATGTACTGTATGTAGCCGAAGCTACATACATTATTAGCACACATCCAGCAGGCATCCGAGCAGCTGACCCGGCGTATAAGACGACCCCTGCTTTTTGGCCAGTTTTTTTAAGTGTAAAATATGGTAAATCTGAACTTGTAGAGTTCCCTTTCACTGTAAGGGGGGACTCTGCAGACTCTGATGTAAGGGAGAACTCTGGGGACTCTGACATAAGGGATGCTCTGGGGACCCTGACTTAAGAGGGAACACTGAGAACTCTGATGTACAGAGAGGACTCTGATGTAAGGGAGAACACTGTGGCCTCTGGTGTAAAGGGGAACTCTGATGTAAGGGGTGCTTTGAGAACCCTGATTTACTTTAGTGTACTCACTCAGAGGCAGGAGATAGAAGGGGGGAGACTTCAGTCACAGACAGGGATGGATGGTGAGCTCACTCACCCCTTGGCAGTCAGCACCTCTCATCCAGATGTATCTGAGGCTGCTGGACTTTTATTATTATTATTATACGAGATTTATATAGCGCCAACAGTTTACGCAGCGCTTTACAATGTATAAGGGGGACAACACAATTACAGTACAGTTCAATACAAAAGGTACAGGAGGGCCCTGCTCATAGAGCTTACATTCTAAAGGGAGGGGATGGTGGTACAAAAGGTAATAGCTGCAAAGAATGATTTGATGGGGGTGGCTCAGGGACAGTTTTGTGGGTGTGGGATAGGCTTCCCTGAATAAATGAGTTTTCAGGGATCTCCTAAAGGTGGACAGGGTAGGGGCTGATCAGATATACTGGGGTAGGGAATTCCAGAGGATGGGAGAGGCTCTGGAGAAGTCCTGAAGGCGAGCATGGGAGGAGGTAACAAATTTGGACTTCAATTTTCCCGCCCCCACGTTCCTTTTCTGAGGCACAGCGCCAGGGATTGGGGTGTGGGCAGACACAGAGAGGTGGGGGCAGAAGGAAGAGGTGCAGATCGAGCCCTCTCTCTTCTCCCGTCTGTGTGTGTGTTTGGGGGGGATTGTTAGTGTTGGCTTTGGGCAGTGTGAAAGAAAGTGTAACAGACAATCTCAGCTTAGACAACTGCAGCCAGCAACCCTGCTGGGAAGCCATAGTCCAGTCTGAATAATGTGTCCAGGTTTCAGACAAGCTGAAACCCGGACACATGATTCCAAACCCGAACTGTCCGGGTGAACCTCAGACAGGTGGCAACCCTATTCACATATGTCTGGCCGTGGTTCCCAGCATGTGGTCCAGTGCCTCTACGTTCACCGGTTCAGGTGCAAATTTTTTCTTTAATTCACACCTGAACCGGACCCAAAGACGCACATGACCCTTTTGGAATGCGGACCACAGCTGCCCCGGAACCTGTGTCAACCGACTCCATTGCGAGCCAGGCACACTTGCATGCCATGCGAATTGGATCCAATTCACACATATGTGAACCCAGCCTAAATCTGTATTGAGCTTTAATATTGAGCTGCTGTCCAGGGTTAGTTTTCCATTTTTTTGCATTCACGTTAAAATCAGCATTATTTTTACTAGAAAATGTATATTTCAAGCAACAAATTACTTAGAACCTCCATGCATTATATATTTTCTGAAAGAAGAGGCCCTGGAGAATAAAATGGTGGCTGTTGTAATTTTTTATGCCACACAGCCATTTATCAAACACACATTTTCAGTGAAGAATACACTAAAATGAATTTTAGTGCACACAAACACAATATCATACACACTTTTTTGATAAAATATGAAAAATAATGTTGTGTCGAGTAAATAGATACCCAACATGTCAAGAATCAAAATTCATGCCTGTGAAATAGCGACAAACTACGGTACCTAAAATTGTCCATAGGTGAAGCTTTAAAAGCCTTATCAGCTATCAGTTTAGAGATAATCATGAATGATGACCCTAAAATTATTGATTTTACTCCAACATTTGTGGCAATGCCTCACATATGTGATGCAACTACTGTGTACATATGCAAGAAGGACCTATGCTTGTTTTTGCATTTGCTTTTTTTCATTTAAATTTAATTCTATCACGAGGGCCTTAACAAAGATAGCATTTTTTGCTGTGACAGGTCCTCTTTATGGAGACATCAGGCGTCTATTAGACTCCAATGTCTCCTCTGCTCTTCAAAGCAGCCAACCAATCACAGATTGTGCTTGGTTAACTGCACCCCTGGCTGTAATAACCAGGGAATGAAGGCTCTGAAATTTGAAGTGATTAAATTATTGTTGCTTCTAGGTTCACAGAGGAGATGGGGGAATGGATGTTCCTCCATCTCCTATGTGGGAAGCAGTCTCTGCAGCTTCACATTTTGACAATGGACAACAGGTCAAACAGAGTAAATATATATCCCCACCAGGGACACAGCCTTCAAAACATCTGACAGAGGTTTTAACCCAAGGGTGTCAAACTCATTGCTGTAAGAACAGATGTCCAGAGCCCCCCCCTTACATCAGATGTCAATAGCCCCCCCCACCATCAGAAGTCAAGAGCCCTTACATCAGATGTCAAGAGCCCCGCCACCATCAGAAGTCAAGAGTCCCCCACCCTCCCCCCCTTACATCAGATGTCAAGAGCCTGACCACCATCAGAAGTCAAGAGTCCCCCCCTCCCCCCCCTTACATCAGATGTCAATAGCCCCCCGACCATCAGAAGTCAAGAGTCCCCCACCCTCCCCCCCTTACATCAGATGTCAAGAGCCCGACCACTATCAGAAGTCAAGAGTCCCCAACCCTCCCCCCTTGCATCAGATATCAATAGCCCCCCGACCATCAGAAGTCAAGAGTCCCCCACCCTCCCCCCCTTACATCAGATGTCAATAGCCCCCCCGACCATCAGAAGTCAAGAGTCCCCCACCCTCCCCCCCTTACATCAGATGTCAATAGCCCCCCGACCATCAGAAGTCAAGAGTCCCCCACCCTCCCCCCCTTACATCAGATGTCAATAGCCCCCCGACCATCAGAAGTCAAGAGTACCCCCCTCCCCCCCTTACATCAGATGTCAATAGCCCCTCGACCATCAGAAGTCAAGAGTCCCCCCCCCCCTTACATCAGATGTCAATAGCCCCCCGACCATCAGAAGTCAAGAGTCCCCCACCCTCCCCCCTTACATCAGATGTCAAGAGCCCGACCACCATCAGAATTCAAGAGTCCCCCACCCTCCCCCCCTTACATCAGATGTCAATAGCCTCCCGACCATCAGAAGTCAAGAGTCCCCCACCCTCCCCCCCTTACATCAGATGTCAATAGCCTCCCGACCATCAGAAGTCAAGAGTCCCCCACCCTCCCCCCCTTACATCAGATGTCAATAGCCCCCCAACCATCAGAAGTCAAGAGTCCCCCACCCTCCCCCCCTTACATCAGATGTCAATAGCCCCTCGACCATCAGAAGTCAAGAGCCCCCCACCCTCCCTAAATCACCATGTGCCGCCATACCTTGCGCTGCTGCCGGGAAGAAGCTAGGGGTGGAGCTGGGAAGCGGGAAGTACAGGGTCTGGAGGAAGACTAGAGGAGGGCTGCAGTCAGAGGAATGCTGAGACCAGAGGAGGCAGAAATGAAAGGGGTGCTGCGGCTGCACAGAGAGGCGCAGGATCCTCTGTTCTCCTCTCTGCTGCTGATTGCTGAGATGGGGGGGACAAGACAAGACAAGCCTCACCTTAGCTGCACAGAGAAGTGCAGGATCTGGTGGAGGAGTTCTGTCCTCCTCTCTGCTGCTGACTGCTGAGACAGGGGGGCAGAGATAAGCCTCTCCATGGCTGAACAGAGAAGAACATGATCTGTTGGAGGAGTTCTGTCCTCCTCTCTGCTGCTGACTGCTGAGACAAGGTGGAGGTGGAGGTGGGGGGGGGGGTGCCGTAGCTGCAGGAGAGGTGTGAGAGGAGCTAGAGCCCGTGCGAAGCCCGTGCATTTTTTTTGCACACCATGCAAAAAAAATGTCTTTAAATGCACATTATGTCATTTTTTTAATCTTTCCTCTAAAAAAAAAAAAAAAATCTTTTTGCTATTTGATGAACAAATAATGTTGACTAAATTAGTTGTGTGGGTTTGTCAGGGCTGCAGTACAGGCAGGGCACAGAGCAAAGGGTTCTCAAGGTCAGTTAGGGTTTTGCCAATTAACACTTCAAATTATCATGTTGTGGACTGAGCCACAGTGCAGTCTCTTCAGCTGTCACCTCCGCAGAAACAGCCTGTCAAGAAATTGTCCGGAGGGGCTGCCTTGACCTTGACTATCATTGGAGATGCAAATGCGGGAAAGGTGTTTGCAAAGAGAACGACGGGAAAAGCTTTCCCTGCGTGTGGCTGAAACCACAGGATCAAAAAAAAGTATCTTTCCTTTCTTCTTGCACGGAGGATGGGATAGGCTCCAGAGGCATCTGTGGAACGTATTAACAAACACACAAATACCGACAAGCCGCTAAACACTCCTAATGCTGCCAGCAGAGAGCGGAAAATGCTAGCGTGATGCTGTTTGAAGTGTTTTCTGGTTTTGAATTATAAAATTCTTCGAGGTAATCTATAGGCTTTTAATATTCTTTAGATATACTATATATGTTAATGCGATTATCCGAATTGTAAATAGTGTTATGAATGGCTGTTGCTGTTTCTAATGAAAACAAGTTTGGTCACTTGATGTCATCATCCGAACAGGCTCGGGGTGTAGCGCTGATTGGCCACCCCTGCTGGCACATCAACTCTTATATGGTTGACGTCATGTTGCCAAAATAACAGCACTGACCTGACATTTGATAATGTCACCAGATACAGGACTGTATTCTGTCTAGTACCCTCCCTCATCCCAGTGTAGCACCCTCCTTGGATAGGTTGCTAGAGAAGTTCAGATAAACATTGGAGCGGTGTGTGATTATTTTTGGCTGCTCTGGGTCTCACTGGCTGCAGGCTCGACTACTTCTCTCTGCTTTCTAGGGGATTCTAGAATGTAGTGGGCTGGAAGAGGCAGACCCTTTATCTCGGCCAATCCCTGGGGAACATACTCAGTAGGTGGCAAAGGAGGGCAAAAATAGTTTGGGGGACTGGAGCAGCAGGGTTCTTGTCCAGGAGAAGATCCCAGCATGAGGGGCTGCTGCCCTTCTGGGAAGTTTACAGAAGTTCACCAAGGTCCTAGGTCAGTGGGAGCTGAGGGGCCTAATTTCTGGAAGCAGTTGGAGCCAAATCAAGGGGGTTCACTCAGGATCTGGCCTGAAGATGCACAGGTGAAGTGTCTGGCCGATATTGGATGGAGGTATCCAAGTACCCAGGGACATTGTGAGTAGAGGCCTAGATATAAGATCCAAGGAACTGTTTGCTGCTTTAACCCCTTGAGTGACTGCTCCTGTGTAGCTGAACTTGTCCTTGCTGGGAGTCCCAGTGTTCTTTGTGTTCCCAGTAACTACCAAGAAGGGGATTACCCTGAAAAGAGTAGACAGGGAAAGAGCGTCCTTGGGTTACTTTGTGCACTAGATTTGGAGTATCCCAAAGTCCACCCTGCACCCCAACCAAGTTCAACGAGCAATAAAGTACAAAAAAGACATCCCCTGCCTGGCCATTGAGTTGTGAGAATGTCCCAGTTGTCATCTACCTGGCTGCCTGTACACCTGAATGAGAAGAGAACCTGAGGCAAATTAGGGGAACCTGACAGGGGTCTGCGCTACACCAGTAAGACTTTTTACCTTATGCAAAATATGTGAAAAACTAACGCCTATATCTCACAATGCTCTGCGCCTGGGACTGCCCATGAAATCAAATGTAGTAAAAAGAAAAGCAGCTACTTAAATGAAAAACATATATGCATAAGCAAAAAAAGGTGTAAATCAATGGTGCCAAGTCTCTGATTCCTTATTTGCAGCAGCGCTATGTGCCCGATGTCAAGACACATATAAATAAGACAAAAAATGGTAAAGAAGATGTGCAGGACAGTTTAAAAGAATTCCAGTCTGTGCATATGAAGAGTTTCTTGTCACCAGGAAAAAACAACACCGCGTGAGGGGGTTTCCCCCAGTGAGTTTGCACTCACCACAATTCCAGAAAATACAGGCCTTTGTACTGTTGTTATTTAATAACCATCCATCTTCTATCACCAACCACCAGATGTCGCTAGCATTCTCGATTAATAGTATACCATAAGGGGAAAAAACAAACTCATATAGCGTAATATTGCTAATGATAAGTTTATTGACATATAATGTTCCCTCCCCCCTTAAAAACTGCGTACCAAAAATAAAACAATAGTAAAGCAGAAAGAGCGTTTGTAAAGTGCACTGTGCCTTAGTCTACGTCTCCCGGGAGGAGTTACCAGAGCGCTCGCTGTGTGCGGCTGGTTTCACTTGCTTCCTGGTTCCTTCCGGTGCGTGGAACGCACACGTCACTTCCGGTGGATTACGACCCTTTTTCGCGTTTCGTCACTTCCGGACGTCATCTGAGGGCGTAATCCATCTATCATTCAGCCGGTTTTTTATATCAGTGGCAGATGCAACAGCCAATGGGAGAGGGCCTTTTAATAGGATGCCTCCCCATGACGCTGGAGCTCTACAGAACTGTCAGCAATGGGAAACTAAATTCGCAACGCCGGCAGAGTGTTTTTTTATAAAGAAACCTGCCACTGCCACCTGTATCGGAAAAAGATTGTGACATCTATGTCCTATACATAACAGTACTTTGTTTGAACTCAAACAACATCTATTCAATATCCTCACTGTACATCAAGCAATGGGCATAATATAGGACATATAACATGATGGGATGCAATCCTCCATGTATTAACTTATCCCGTTTGGACTGCTTATTTAGCATATACCATAGCAGTCTTCAATATTATTATAAATGTCGGGATAAAAACTAGTGAATACTAATATCCAATGATAAAAATTATCATAATGTTATCCAGCAACAAAACATAAAAAATAAATACTATTAATACTATACGTGGAGGATGCAATATAATGGCATTAAATACACATTTATGGTATAAATAGAGATAAATAGGTGTACTAACTATTTAAATATGTGACAGGTAAAACCAGCTGCCTAAAATTAAAAAAGAATACCTTAAAAATAGGCTAAAATAATGTATCAACTAAGGATGGGGGAGATTATGTGTATATATGTATAGACCGTATGGCCATACACAATAAAACGATTCTATGATCAATGTGATTATGAATTTTAATAAAATGATAAGAAATAAATAATTAATTAATTATGATAAGAAATAAATAATTAAACTATATCTCATAGGGAATATTATGTTAGAGACATTAAGAAGTGGGAATTATGTATCACTAATAAAGCAGTTTATATCGAGCTCTATATTGAGACCTCTGGGGGAAAGTGCGTCTACGGAATATATCCATCGAGTTTCGTGCTTGGATAATTCACGAATGCGGTTCAAACCCCTCCAGTTAGTTTGGAGATGTTCAACTCCCCAAAATTCCAACCCCTTGGGGTCCCTGTTATGCTTCAACCTAAAATGCAAAGATACATTGTGGTCTTTGTATCCGATCTTAATGTTGTTAATGTGCTCCGCGATTCTAATCCGTAACAATCTCTTTGTCCGGCCTATATAAATCAGGCCACAAGGGCACCTTAAAGCGTAGACAACATAAGAACTATTACATGTAATAAACTGTTTGATATCAAAAGACAGGTTGTTCACTGGAGAGATAAAACTTTCAATACCCCTTAAAGGCCTTGCGACCTCTCTGCATGCTTTGCATTTTCTGCATGCAAAGAATCCGTTACGATCCCAAAAGGTCTGGGGGCGTTGAGGGGGGTCTAGCACTTTCTTGACTATTTTGTCACCAAAATTGGTGGTTTTTCTATAGATGAATTGAGGAACGGCTGGCAGCACACTTGTCAATTTTTTATCCATCAAAAGGATATGCCAGTGTTTCTTAAAAATTTCCTCGACTTCCTTATATTGGGAATGGAATTGGGATATAAAACCCCATTCATTATTGCGGTTGTTTCCTTTCTGAGAGGGGATTTCCTTGGTTGTTTCTTGTAGACAGATTGCTCTTGGGAGGGCTGCTACTTCATCCACCACTTTCTTTAACATATCGGGTTTATAACCTTTAGCCTCGAATCTTTCCGTGAGTGTCCTTGATTGGAGCAAAAATTCAGTATCTTCTGAACAGTTTCTTCTTACCCTCATGATCTGTCCTTTCGGGATGTTTTTTAGCCATAGAGGGTGATGGCCACTGGTAATGGGAAGATAACTGTTCCTATCTGTCTTTTTGAAGAACACTTTAGTCTCCAATCTGTCCTCCCGTCGATAGATGGTTACATCCAGAAAGTTAATGGTATCACTGTGCCAATTGGAGGTTAGTCTAATGTTATTGCTATTACAATTTAAAACCTGTAAAAATTGTTCCAATGACTCAGATGGTCCGGCCCAGATAAAAAATAAATCGTCGATAAAACGTTTATAAAAAATTAATTCAGAGCGCTGATCTTTAAAAATGGTCTTATCCTCCCACTCCGCCATAAAGAGATTTGCGATACTCGGCGCAAATTTGGCACCCATCGCCACTCCTCTCTGTTGTATATAAAAGGTGTTTCCATACCAAAAATAATTATGGCCAAGACAAAAATCTAGGGCATTCCTTAAAAAAACTTTTTGGTTATGGGGAAGGTCGTCCCTTTGGCTAAGGGCCCAGTTAAGTGCCAACAAAGCATCGTCATGCTGTATAATAGAATACAGAGATGAGACGTCTGCTGTGACAAGAAGGATCTGTGGTCTACCCGCTAGGTCTATGTTCTGCAAAAAGTTTAAAAAGTTTTTTGTATCTTTCAGATATGACCTGGTGTTCATAATGCTTTTTTGTAAAAAACAATCTAGGTATTGTCCCATTCTTGCTGATACAGATCCTATACTGTTTACTATGGGTCTTGCTGGAGGATTAGAAGGGTCTTTATGTATCTTCGGCAGAGTGTACAACGTAGGGATACGACTACTCGACGGAACCAAAAATTGCTTCTCTTTGTCGCTTAAAACTCCACTCCTAGATCCCATCTCTACCAAAATTTTCAATTGGTCCCTATAAGCATGAGTAGGGTCTCTCTCCAAGGGTTTGTATGTTACCTGATCAGATAGCATTTCTATGATCTGGTTATGATACATTTCTTTCGGGAGTATCACCACACCTCCTCCCTTGTCTGCCGGCCTTATAACAATTTCTTTCCGTTTTTCCAACAGAGAAATGCCCTCACTAATGTGTCTCACGTTTACATTTTTATTTGGTTTAAGCTGTTCCAAATCACGTATAACAAGTCCCTTGAACACCTCAACTTGATGATTCGGATTATTCAAGGGGTTGAACAGAGACTTATTTTTTAAACCACTGTTAATTGGTGTATTGGATTTTCTGGTAACAGTGGTGGTGGATGGAGGAGCGCACCCTAGGAAATATTTTTTGATGTTTAATTTTCTGATATATTTATGAATATCAATAAAAACGTCAAATTTATTAATGGGTTTTTTTAGACCACATTTGAGACCCAAATTTAAAATATTCAATTCCTTATGCGATAATTCGACTTCAGACAAATTAAAAATACCTCCTACTCGGACCCCCTTCTTCTTTTTTTGGATTCTAGATCCTGCCCTACATCCTCTGTGTTGCCTTTTTCGTTCTTCTCTATTTGTGGATGCTGTTCCTTCCGCTGGGGAGGTTTTTGGTAATTCCAAGGTTTTGGACCTCTGTGTTGAAGTGGAAGTGGTGGACCTCTGCGTTGAGATGGAGGTTGTGAACCTCTGTACTGGAACGGGGGTTGTGGACCCCTGTACTGGTTCGAGGGCTGGGAGTAAGGTGGAGGTCTCCCTCTCCGTGGGGGTAGTCCCCGTCCCCTTTGTTGGAATCCCCTCCCTCTCCCTAAAAAAGGACGTGGGTGCATTTGATTGCTATAATATTCCTGATTGGTCTGGTATTCTTGCAATGGTTGAAATTTATTATATATAGGAATATCCAATAGACCGGGTGGATTATATTCCTTCTGATTATTTCCTTTTTGTTTACCTTGTCTCTTTAGCCCCTACCTTTTCCTCCACCTCTTTGAATTAAGGTGGAGAATTTGGGGGAGCGTAAGGGTCGTAATCCACCGGAAGTGACGTGTGCGTTCCACGCACCGGAAGGAACCAGGAAGCAAGTGAAACCAGCCGCACACAGCGAGCGCTCTGGTAACTCCTCCCGGGAGACGTAGACTAAGGCACAGTACACTTTACAAACGCTCTTTCTGCTTTACTATTGTTTTATTTTTGGTACGCAGTTTTTAAGGGGGGAGGGAACATTATATGTCAATAAACTTATCATTAGCAATATTACGCTATATGAGTTTGTTTTTTCCCCTTATGGTATACTATTAATCGAGAATGCTAGCGACATCTGGTGGTTGGTGATAGAAGATGGATGGTTATTAAATAACAACAGTACAAAGGCCTGTATTTTCTGGAATTGTGGTGAGTGCAAACTCACTGGGGGACACCCCCTCACGCGGTGTTGTTTTTTCCTGGTGACAAGAAACTCTTCATATGCACAGACTGGAATTCTTTTAAACTGTCCTGCACATCTTCTTTACCATTTTTTGTCTTATTTATATGTGTCTTGACATCGGGCACATAGCGCTGCTGCAAATAAGGAATCAGAGACTTGGCACCATTGATTTACACCTTTTTTTGCTTATGCATATAAGACTTTTTACCTCCCTTTAAAGCCCAACTACATCTTTTGAATAAAATAAGGAAGCTTTCATATCAATATTCACCTACTCTCCAGTGTTGTGCTCCACAGACTTACCGCTGTAAAATCCATTGCTGGTCCATCCCTGGGTTGAATGACATCTAACATCATCCAGCCCATTTCCTGTAAGCTCTGGCCATGGAGGACATGCCTCTTGAAAATTCATCATAAGGCCTTTGAGGGCTCATGTTACTCCTGGACAGAACAATGTTTATGTGAGTGCAGTTCTTTCCCAGAGTACAGACCGCCCACTGCCATAGTTACAGGGGAAAAAAAAGGAGAAAAAAAGCCCAATAGGAAATGCGTTATAAGGTGCTTCTCAGCTCTTGTGTGCTTCTGATTGGGCTAATGGAGCTTGAGGAATTAAGGCCGGTCATAGATGGTTCAAATCTTGGCTGGGAGATTTGAGCCGTGTGTTGGCAGACTGAATGTACCAAGTTGATTGATCGATCAACTTGGGTAAAACTAGCCTGCTGATTTTACTTGCTATTATCGCAAGCGGCTGCTATGGCTGTCCATAACCCCATTTATGAGTTTCCTCTGTCTCTATGACAGCCCTTGAGAGCATGTTTTGGAATGTCAGTTTTAGATTCAGTTTTGGTTGTAGTTGAACCTTAAATTAACCTATATTTTCCCATAAGAGATTTTATCAAGCCGTATTTACTATCCCCCAGGCACCACCCATATATGGCAACAGACCCTAGAAAAATTCTAGATATGGAACATGTAATCTTCTTTCAACTGTCCAATGATGCAACCCTTGGTGCCAAGTGGCCAATTATCAGGCTTGAGCAGGGGTAGGCAACCTTTTGAGCACAGTGTGCCGAAAAATGTTTTCAAAGAAATTGAGCGTGCCGATTTTATAACCAAAAAATGTCAACTTCACACTCTCAATCACGAAAAGGATTTTTAATAAAGTAAATGTTGTAAACTACTTTAGTAGTGAGAAATTAACATCTGCACTCACGCCTCAGATCAGCCCCAATTACTTCACCTTTACACCTCAGATCACTGTCCCCCTTGTTCATCTTCCCCACCACTGTAACCTCCTGCACATCTGCCCCACCACTGTACTATCCTGCACATCTGCCCCACCACTGTACTACCCTGCACATCTGCCCCACCACTGTACCCCCCTGCCCATCTGCCCCACCACTGTACTATCCTGCACATCTGCCCCACCACTGTACTACCCTGCACATCTGCCCCACCTCTGTACCCCCCTGCCCATCTGCCCCACCTCTGTACTCCCCTGCTCATCTGTCCCACCACTGTAACCCCTGTACATCTGCCCCACCAATGTACCCCCTTTCTCATCTGCCCCACTCTTCACCCCCCTGTTCATCTGTCCCACCACATTAACCCCTGTACATCTGCCCCACCACTATGCAAACTTGCTCTTCTGTCCCACCAATGTAACCCCCTGCACTTCTGTCCCACCACTGTACCACCCTGCTATTCTGTCCCACCACTGTAACCCCTTGCTTATCTGCCCCACCAATGTTCCCCCTTTCTCATCTGCCCCACCACTGTACCTCCCTGCACATCTGCTCCACCCCCGAACCCCCATGCTCTTCTGTCTCACCGCTGAACCATCTTCTCATCTGTCCTAACACTGAACTTATTTGCTTATCTGCCTTACCACTGTAACCCTCTTTCTCATCTGCCCCACAACTGTACCTCCTGCACATCTGTCCTACCACTGTACCCCCTGCTCTTCTGCCCCACCACTGTAACCCCCTGCTCATGTGTTCCATCGATGTACCTCCTTTCGCCTCTGCAGCCCTCTGCACATCGGCCCCACCTCTGTACCCCCTGCTCCTCTGCCCCACCGCTGTAACCCCCTGCTTATCTGTCCCACCAATGTACCTCCTTTCTCCTCTGCCCCAACATTGAACTGCCCCCTGCTCATCTTTCCCACCACTGTTACCCCCTGCTCATCTGCCCCATCAGTGTGCCCCCCTGCTTTTCTGTCCTACTGCTGAACCCCCTTCTCATCCCTCCCACCACTATACCTCATATACATCTGCCCCACCACTGTACCCCATTGCTCTTCTGTCCCACCACTTTAACCCCCCTGCTCATCTGCCCCATCAATGTACCCCCTTTTCTCATCTGCCCCACCACTATACCTCCCTGCACATCTGCTCCACTGCCATATCCCCATGCTCTTCTGTCTCACTACTGAATCACCTTCTCATCTGTCCTAACACTGAACCCATCTGCACATCTGCCCCACCACTGTAATTTGCTTTCTCATCTGCCCCACCAATTTACCTCCTGCACATCTGTCTCACCTCTGTACCCCCCTGCTCTTCTGCCCCACCTCTGTTCCCCCTGATCTCCTGCCCCACCACTGTTCCCCCTGCTCATCTGTCCCACCAATACACCTCCTTTCACATCTGCCCCCCTGCTCTACCCCCTGCTCATTTGGCCCAGCACTGAACCCCCTGCTCATCTGGCCCAACACTGTACCCCCTGCTCTTCTGTCCCACTACTGAACCCCCTTTTCATCTCTTCCACCACTGTACCTCCTGCACATCTGCCCCACCTTTGTACCCTCATGCTCTTCTGTTACACCTCTGAACCCCCCAGCTCATTTTACCCACCTCTGTACCCTCTTCTCATCTATGATGTGTGTGATATACAAAGTGGTGAAAGGAAGCAGAGATGAGACACATCTACCTGTCCTGGCACACTTATCCTGCTGATCCAACTCTTGCATCCAGCCCACGTGCTTGTATGTGAAGTATGGGATGTATGGGATGTATGGGATGTATGGGATGTATGGGATGTATGGGATGTATGGGATGTCACATACAAGCATCTGGAATGGATGCGCAATGATGAGCTCAGGTCAGGGGCATTTTCTGAAAGCAGTGGGCCTGTGTGCAGGAACAAAAGTTGGGCCCCCACAGCTGAGAAAAAGCGTGGTGCTCTGCGCTGCAGCAAAAGTTGGATGTGATTTTCATTGCGCTGAATACTGGCTGTTGCTTAAAGGGACACAGAGTGCCGGGGTTCAGTAGTAAGTGGCACAAAGGTTCAGGAATAATTTGAACAAAGTTCCCAGAAGCTCAACAGTAATTCGACAAACTGTCACCTGATTGTGGTTTTCTCAACCCCCCCTACCGGCAGAACTGAACCCAATCTCTTCCCATTCACAAAAGCTGACAATTGCACCTACAGTAAATTTAGAGAACTGATGTTTCCCATCTTTTACAATGTGTGGGGGCACAGTGCCTCCCCCTCAGTGCAGGTGTGGTGAATTCTGAAATTGGAATGCATTAGTGTCTCACTGACCCTTCCCTGCGCTGCTCTGCTGATGGGGAGGGAGTTGAGTGCTGGCAAAAGAGGCTTCGTGTGCCACTTGCGGGACCCATGTCGGGGGTTGCCTACCCCTGGGCTTGAGGAATGCCATGTGGGGACAGGGGAGAGTGTGCACATCATTGTGTAGGCTAAGATTTAAAATCTTGGGTTGGACAATTTCTATCATAATTAAATTATTAAGTTTATTTGCCATTATTATAGTTTTTTTTTCATCTTTATTATAATAATAATTAATGAAGGAAAAGGAAAAGTAAACACATGGTCTTTAAAGAGACACCTTCCCTTGAAGGCCTGACCACCTTATATTTGCCTAGCCTGCGCTTCTTTGCCTCTCTTTCCTCCATTGTTTTTGATGACATTACCCAATGCTCCCTTGGGTTGCTGATACAGCTGATTTCATTGCCAGGAGCAACAGAGGAAGGAAACTGAGTGCAGGTAAGGCACGGAATATAAAGGGGTTAAAGAGGCCACTTTGCAGAGACACCATCACTTTGCCTTGCATGAGAATGATGACGAATAGTGTCTCTTTAAATCAAACCTATTACTTTGCCCAGTATGGACCCAGTCCATACTGGGATAAACGGGTTACTTTAGGTTTCCCAATTTCAAACCCAATAATATTTTTTTTTTTAATATTTTATTTGCAGCAAGCTTGTCAAGCTGAATGTTAAGTCAAGGAGACTCCTAGAAAGTCTGATGTGTCAAGTCATGGTATGGAAAGACCTAACAACAAAGAGTCAGTGCAGAAATGTATTGATAGACTACTTTCTAAAGATTTATTAAAATATCTGCAGACATCCTCACATCAAACTCAGCTTTTGTGCACTGAACTGTGGGTGCCGTGCATTAAAAGTTCCCGACAGTTTCTATAAAACGAAAAATATCTGTTCATGCTTTGTAGAGGAGAGAGAATTTTTGGCGGGACTTTATGGGTTGCCACCAAGGAAAAATAAGCAATTTCAATCCATGATAGGTATAAAAATTACAAGATTTTTATTGTTACATATAGAACATGATAAAAAGTATGGTGAGAGTTATGTGCACATGTACAAGGATACATCTAGAATTCAAAGCAGATGACAAAATATAATCACTCGGAGTGATTGTCCTGACATGTTTCGCCCCTCTGGGCTCATCAGGGGATGTTTTAAAGACAATTAGATGTAACACTGCATAAAACCAAAACAAAACAAAATTAAAACCATTACATGGACTGAGGGTACAGTACAGAAAATTAAAATAGTAATGATATAATGAAATAAGCTGTCAACTAACATGCCCATCATCAATCACCCACCCAATGAGGATCTTTCATCTGCTCTTCACGGTCAAATCGCGAGAAACCGTCAATTGGTAGTGCACATGGAAGAATGCCATTTAGGGCTCAAAAGAAACTTTTGGGCTGAAATCTAACCAGCAAAGACGTGCAAAAAATTAGTGGAGGTGAAATGTGGTGAATGAGAACAACTCATAATTGGTGAAGTGGGGAAAAGTGGGGGAAGGGAACTAGGGGGGAAAAAAGGGGGATGACCAGGACGGAAAAATGAGAAAGATGGGGGGGGGTTAGGTAAAAGGTGGGGTAGGGTTGAGAAAAGGGGGGGGGGATGTGAGAAGGGGAGAAGGAAAGGAGGGGGTGGGAAGGGGGAGGAGCTAGGGGGGAGAAAAGAAGGAGGAAGGGTTAGGTAGGAGGAAATAGAAAGAAAAGTGTGTGAAAGTGAGAAGTGATAAGGGGTGCGGAATGTGATAAGTAGGATGGTTAACATCTAGAAACCAGAAAAGCCAGAAAAAATGTAATAACTGCAGGTGAGCTTGTGTAAGTGTTAGTGCATTCCTGGGAGAGAAGGTAACCTACTTGTATCAGTAAAAATAATGATTGAAACAGAGGCCAAGGGTGCCTGGACTGCAGACAAAGGTCTGTTTAAAGTGTTATGCCGCGTACACACGGGCAGACTTTTCGACGAACTAGGTCCGGCGGACTTTGACGGACTTTCCGACGGACTTTCGAATGAAGGGACTTGCCTACACACGATCAACCAAAGTCTGACGAATTCGTACGTGATGATGTACGACCGGACTAAAATAAGGAAGTTGATAGCCAGTAGCCAATAGCTGCCCTAGCGTCGTTTTTTTTGTCCGTCAGACTAGCATACAGATGAGCTGACTTTTCGATCGAACTCGAGTCCGTCGGAAAGATTTGAAACATGTTTTATTTCTAGGTCCGTCAGACTTTTGGGGAAAAAAACCCACAACGCGGTTGAATTGTCCGACGGAGTCCGGTCCGCTGGACCTAGTCCGTCGAAAAGTCCGCTCGTGTGTACGCGGCATAAAAATGAATAACTGTGGAAGGTAAAATGAATGGATTTGTAGTTAGGTATAAACTATATAAATCAATGTAGAAAGAAAGCATAGTTCATGTTGGTATTTAGTATAATAAGAAGTAGGTCATCTTATATATAAAGAAGACCAAATGCCTGCTGCAGATCACCTGCCCCCCTCAAATGGGGAGGTAAAGTTTCCAACACAGGCGGCAGCAAGTGAAATAATTTAAGAAGGTGAACTATAATTTAAAGCATAATAAGAGAACTATAGTGTTACACCATACTATCACAGAAAAGCAAGTTCTATGTGCAGTTTTACCTTGTTGATTAGCAGTATCATGGCATGGCTACCCTTAGGATGTCTGGCAGTATAATGTGGTAAGGAGAGGCTATATATAGAGAGATCTACAGGTGTTGTACAATTGGCGTCTGACATCATGCATGTGCCGCCGGTGTTTGGACCGCACGGTGCATGCGCGAAGCGTCGTGAAGATAACTCAAGGCTGAAGAAACACTACAATTCCCATGCTGCATAGCGGCCCGCAGTCGGAAAGAGACGCGATGGGAGCTGACATGTCCCAATCAGTGGGCATGCGTCTACTCTCCCTTCCGTGCGCAGGGCAGGAAGCAGCATAGGGGGGAATTAAAATAACAAAAAGTGGTGTTTGAATTGAATAAACCTAAAGTTTAACTGGGAGTTGAATTAAATGTAGCGACGTGTGTATGCTAGTGGAAATGTGTGAGAGGCCAGTGCACTACACCATGGACAGGTGAATCATAATGAAAGGACAGGGAGGAAACGCAGATTGGCATATTGAGGGAGACGATGTGACGGGACAGTGCAGTTAACAGACATTGCAAATAAATGCAAGAAAAAGGAAAAAAAAAAAAGGGAATAACTTTAAATCAAAATTAATATACAACATTTTGAAAACAATAGTTTAATGAGCGGCATTGTTCATTGGTATTTAAATAGTAGGTTCATACATCAATAGTGCATGATTGGTACATTAAAGTACGCACTGTTAGATATGTATAATATTGGTTGCCACATGGCATACATATTTCATAGGTATTTTAAATATTTTATTATTTTAATATTAATGCTTTATTTCTTAGACATGTACTATATCTTATCATTGGACACTGTGCACTGCCGTCGTATTCGTTTCATTCTTTTTAAATTTTTTTTTTCGTTTTTCGGATCATTTGTTATGATCGATATTCGTTATTTCGATAATTCGTAAATTCGTATCAATTCAAATTAGTTATGTTCCATTCGTATAGATGCGGTATTCGTTATTTCCATAATTCAAATAGATTTGAATTCATTACGTTCCATTCGTATAGTATTTGTTATTTCAATAATTCATAAATTCGTACAAATTCTAATTCGTTACGTTCCATCCGCATAGATGTGGTATTCGTTATTTCAAAAATTTGGATAAATTTGAATTTGTTACAGTACGTTCCATTCGTATAGATGCGGTATTCGTTAATTTTGATCATTCGTAAATTCGGATAAATTTCGTATTCGTTACGTTTACTAACAGACAAATTTGAAAGTGAAATCCAATACCTATAATTTAATAGTTTATACCTATTATTATAGTTTTATTATTATTATTATTATTTACTATTAATACATAATAATAATAATAATAATAATAATAATAATAATAATAATAATAATAATAATAATAATAATAATAATAATAAAACTATAATAATGGCTAATAAACTTAATAGTTTAATTATGATAGAAATTATCCAAATTTTTTTTGTTCTTTCAGATTTTCAAATTTTCAGATTTTCGTTCTTATTTTCGGATTTTCATTCTTTCTGATTTTTGGATTTTCAAATTTTCAGATTTTCGTTCTTTCGAATCCATTTTTTTTAGAAAAATAGTTTTTGGAAAAAAAATTGTTAAACGGTCTTTCATTCATTTGGATGTTTCCAAAATAACGTATATGCCGAATTTTGACGAAAAAAGAATTTGGAACAAAACGAATTGCACAGGTCCAATACCTATAATTTAATAGTTTATACCTATTCTTATAGTTTTATTATTATTATTATTATTATTTACTATTAATACATAATAATAATAATAATAATAATAATAATAATAATAAAAACTATAATAATGGCTAATAAACTTTATAATTTAATTATGATAGAAATTATCCAAATGTTTTTTGCTCTTTCGGACTTTCAAATTTTCGGATTTTTGTTCTTATTTTCGGATTTTCGTTCTTTCTGATTTTTGGATTTTCGTTCTTTTGAATCCATTTTTTTTTTTTTTTATTTGTTTTCAGAAAAAATTTGTTAATTGGTCCTTTATTCATTCGGATGTTTCCGAAACAACGTATATGCCGAATTTTGACAAAAAATAAATTTGGAACGAAACGAATTGCACAGGTCTACTTATCCTCATCAGTTTAACTGGTATGTCCAGGCATTGCCCAAATGTTAGTCCCAAACTGCTTTCTTTCCCTCTAACGCATATCCCAGCATTTTTTTTTTCATCACCTGGTTTGTAGAATGCTTGCAGGTCCAGCGAGGGTCATCCTTTTGCACAGGTAGGTGCATGGTGGGCCCCTGCAGTCCCCCCCCCCCATTTACAATTAGGCAATGTAAGCATATGCCTACAGGCACCCTTCCTAGAGGGGTGCCTGTCTGTACATGGCCGGATTTAGGGGGGTGCTGGGGTGGGCTGCTATCCCGGCTCTCTCCTCGCTGACACTTCTATTGCCCAGACTTGCAGTGGGAGTGGGTGGCCTGGGGGCTGCACAGAGAGCCTGCACCCCCTTACTACTCCTATAAGATTTTAGGGGGGGCTGTTTGTGCTCGGAAGGGAAAGGCAATGGGGGTGGTGGAGGGTATTTGTGCTAGAAGGAGGGGGGGACGTATGTGTTAGGGTGCAGAATTGTGGAGGATTTTGTGCTAGGAGGGGAGATTTGAGGGGGGCGGGGATTTGTGCTGGGAAGGGTAATTTGTAGGGTGTTGTGCTAAGAGGATGGATTAGAAGGGATTTGTGCTAGGAGAGGGGATTTGGGGGGGGGGGACTTACACTAGAAGTGGGAATTTGGGGGGAGGGTTTATGCTAGGAGTGGGGATTTGAGGGAGAGGATTTGTACTAGAAGGGTGAATTTGGGGGGAGAACTTACACTAGGAGGGGGATTTTGGGGGAGAGGATTTCTGCTAGGAGTTGTGATTTGTGGGAGAGGATTTGAGCTAGGAGGGGGGATTTGGAGGGAGAATTTATGTTAGGAGGGGGGATTTGAAAGGAAAGAGGATGTGTGCTAGGAGGAGTGATTTGTGGGAAATTGGAGGAGAATTGAGCTGGAAGGTGGGATTGGGGGGCAAAGATATGTGCTGAGAGGGGGATTTAGACTGTGAGGATGAGGAATTTTTGCATTTTTGTTTGGGGAGAATTTCAACTTTCAAAAGGAATTAATGCTTAGGGGTCAGCGTGCTGTTTTTTTTTTTGTTTGTTTGTTTTTGTATTTTTTTTTTTTATTTCTCTGCCTATAGGTTCCCTAGATGAATCTGGCTCTGAGGGTGAGCCATAATTCCAGCTATATCCCCACCCATTGTACTGATCACTATCAGATTCCACCCTGCTGCCTGGTGCAAGACACACAGTTTATTTGCCTTTAGTAAATCAATTCCACTGTGTTCATTCATAACCATAAGTGTGCGCATCCTATAGCATTAGGGTGTGCACCCTTAAGCTCAAACACACATGCATGTATATGTGTCTACATATATATGAACCCGGCACATTTATCTCCCTGCCGGCACAGTGAAAGAGAAGAGCATAAACACTTTTCTTATGGCAGAGCAGGTAAGAGGGAGATCTTTCCCATGTTCCTGCTGCTACACAGAGCGATAACACTAATGCGCATGGGTTGATTAGGGTGTGCCTGGGCACACCCGGCACACCCTGTGCGCACACCTATGTTCATAACTGAAACATAGTAGACGGTTTACTATGCTTCAGTTTATGAATGAACAGGAGCCTCTGTCTCATGTTAATTTGTCTGCAGTGCAGCTGAAGCTACAGAAAGGAACTGGGGAATGTGTTTGCTCAGTCCAGTTCTCTGTCTCAAAAGTGAGACTTCAGGGGTCAGTTTAGAACTTTGATATTTCACCAAAGACCCCCTACAGCATTGTGAAAAAAATGTTAAAAAATTATTTTTAAAAAAAAGTAGAAAAATGATTTAAAAATTGTAAAAAAAAATCAGACTTCAATTCCAATTGGACAAAAAAAAGCAACACCCAATATGTAGAATCATTTAGCCACACCCACTGTGCGCACGTCCCAGGTCACCATCTCCCTGGTAGGGGCCCCACTGTATTACTTTGCCCAAGGACCCACGATGCTGTTAAGGTGGCACTAGGTCAAACAGCTGAGGGCTTAGTTCTTATTGGTTTAGAAATATCCCCAGAACTACATCTCCCAAGAGCCCTTTCCCCACACAGAGTAGGCAGGCTTTTGGAAGACTAGGCAGCAGTATGGATATATATATATATATATATATATATATATATATATATATATATATATATATATATATATATATTGTCTGGACGGAAAGTATTCAGACCCCCTTAAATTTTTCACTCTTTGTTATATTGCAGCCATTTGCTAAAATCATTTAAGTTCATTTTTTTTTCCTCATTAATGTACACACAGCACCCCATATTGACAGAAAAACACAGAATTGTTGACATTTTTGCAGATTTATTGAAAAAGAAAAACTGAAGTATCACATGGTCCTAAGTATTCAGACCCTTTGCTGTGACACTCATATATTTAACTCAGGTGCTGTCCATTTCTTCTGATCATCCTTGAGATGGTTCTACACCTTCATTTGAGTCCAGCTGTGTTTGATTCTACTGATTGGACTTCATTAGGAAAGCCACACACCTGTCTATATAAGACCTTACAGCTCACAGTGCATGTCAGAGCAAATGAGAATCATGAGGTCAAAGGAACTGCCTGAAGAGCTCAGAGACAGAATTGTGGCAAGGCACAGATCTGGCCAAGGTTACTAAAAAATTTCTGCTGCACCTGAAGAACTCCAAGATGGTGAGAAATAAGATTCTCTGGTCTGATGAGACCATTAATGAGGAAAAAAAATGAACTTTGTGCAAAAGTGCACTGTGGTGGGCACTGGCACACTTTATTGTTGTGGCACTTCTGGGCACTGATTGGCAGGTGATCATTACATTTGAGGGATCTGTGCTGATAATCAATGTGCTGATTATGAGCACAGACCCCCCCTCTGACAGGGAGAGCCGCCGATCGTCTGTCAGTGCGAACCGAGGAAAGCCGTTTAGAGCACTTCCTGGTTCACGCGGTGATGTGATTGTGATGTGATTGGTCACAGCTGATCACGTGGTAAGAAGCCTCTGACAGAGGCTTCATATCACAATCGTAGATGCGGGGTGTCAGATTGACACGCCACACTCGCGATTGCCGCGATGCGCGCCCCCACGGGCGCGTGCCGGCATGTTATCCTTCTGGACGTCATATGACGCCCAGTCAGGATAACAGAACCACTTCCCGGCCGTCAATCTGCTATAGGCTGGGGGGAAGTGGTTAATGAGGAAAAAAAATATACTTAAATGATTTTAGCAAATGGCTGCAATATAACAAAGAGTGAAAAATGTAAGAGGTCTGAATACTTTCCGTCCCCACTGTATATATATATTTATATATATATATATATATATATATATATATTTTTTTTTTTTGCAAGTGCCAGTCTTGCAATAGAATTGCCCACCTCTATGTTTGCCCCGCCCTGTGATAACGTTCAGTGTCAGCGCTCCGCTGATGCCAATTCCACCACTTCAGCTGCTCTTTCCACTGCTTCGGTCTTTCTCTATAGGCTTAGGAAAGGCAGTGATGACTCTGGAGCACGCATGATAGATTTGCGCAATACCGACAGTAGGCTCCACTCTTTGGCATCTGCCCAATGTTGGAACTTGGGAGTACACAAAAGAAATCACTAGTAAAAAGTGAAAAGAGTTTTTGGCAGAAAAGCCATGCAAAGTTTATTCTACCAAAAAAAAAAAAAAAAAAAAAAAACCTTGCCGTCTAACAATTATTTCTCTTGACTTCAGTTCTGCTTTAAAATGCCCAGTCTCTTCCAAGTTTTCTTTCTCAGATTCTAGTATCTGTAAAAAGAATAGAAATGCCAACAAAACATAATCTAGCGTGTTTGGCAAGCCCTTACTTTAAGATAAAGCTGACAAAAGAAACCGATAATAATAGAGAGGGAGAAAAAGAACAAAAAGGACAACAAGAAAAAAAAAGCTTAAGTAGGGCAAAAGTGTTTTATGCTTAGTAACAGAGCATTTAGGAATTATTAGTATATAGGATTTATATAGTGTAGTGCCAACAGTTTACGCTAATTTTTACTGAATGGATACATATACACACACAGTATGTATTGGGTAAAAGACTTATTGAACTGAACACGTCACCATTTCTGTAGGTAAATATATTTCTAAAGATGCTATTGACATAAAACCACGTGTCGGTAACAACCCATGACAAATAAGTTCAGAAATTAAGTTATGTATAATAAAATGAAATGACACAGGGAAAAAGTATTGAACACGCTAACTGAAATGTATTTAATACTTCATACAAAATCCTTTGTTGGTAATGATGGCTTCAAGATGCCTCCTCTATGGAGAAAGTAGTCGCATGCATTGCTCAGGGGTGATTTTGGCCCATTCTTCCACATAAGCAGTCTTCAAATCTTGAAGGTTCTGGTGGGCTTCTTCTATGAACTCTGACCTTTAGTTCTTTCCATAGATTTTCTATTGGATTACAGTCAGGTGATTGGCTGGGTTGTTCTAGCAGCTTTATCTTCTTTCTTTGAAACCAACTGAAAGTTTCCTTGGCTTTGTGTTTGGGAACTTTGTCTTGCTGAAATGTCCACCCTTGTTTCATCTTCATCATCCTGGTAGATGGCAGCAGATCTCTATCAAGAATGTCTTGGTACATTTTTCCATTCATCCTTCCTTCGGTGATATGAAGTTTTCCGGCACCATATGCTGAAAAACAGCCCTACACCATGATGTTCCCCCCTCCAATCTTCACTATTGGTATGGAGGTGTTTTTTGGGGTGATGACCAGTGCCATTTGACCTCCAAACATGGTGTGTATTATGGCATCCAAAGAGTTCAATTCTGGTCTCATCTGACCAGACTACATTCTCCCAGTATTTCACAGGCTTGTCTCAATGTTGTCTCAATGTCTCCCTTCAGTCCACCTGCCCTCACTTATCCATCAGAATGCATGTGCCTCCACTGTGGGGACACCCAAATTTTAGTGTTAGGACCACAGATTACAGGGTGCTGTGACGTGGCTCTGTGGCTTACGCATGCGTTTGCAAATGCGTGCAGACTGAACCCCTGTTTTTAACGCATACTGTTAAACGGGTTAATTGATTGTCTGCGAGCTGGTGGTAAGTAGGCTTGGAGTTTTTTCCTGGGCATTCCCCAGGTTTTGTTGTTATTTGTCTCAATGTTGTGCAGCAAACTTTAAACGAGTTTCAGCATGCTTTTTATTAAAAAATGGAGTCTTACGTGGTGAGCGTGCATATAGGCAATGGTGGTTGAGTTCACTACTTTTTTTTTTCAAACAATTGTACCTGCAAATTACTGGTCTTTCTGAAGCTATTCACAAGTGGTCCTTGGCTCTTGGACAACCCTTCTTATAATTCTTTTTACTCCTCTGTCAAAAAACATGCGAGGAGCACCTGGTCATGGCTAGTTTATCGTAAAATTATGTTCTTTCCACTTGCAGATTATGGCCCCAACAGTGCTCACTGGAAAATTCAGAAGTTTAGAACTCCTTTTTGTAACCAATGCCATCAGTATGTTTTGCAACAAAAATGTTGCTAAGGTCTTGAGAGAGCTCCTTGCTTTTACCCATCATGAGATGTTTCTTGTGTGACACCTTGGTAATGAGACACATTTTTTTAGACCATCAGTTGAGACTGAACCAGCTGATATTAAAGTGATTGTAAAATCTTGTTCTTTTTTTAGCTAAAGATAACAAACATGTTATACTTACCTGCCCTGTGAAATGGTTTTGCACAGAGCAGCCCCGATCCTCCACTTCTCAGATCCGCCTTCGGTGCTCTTGGGTCCTCCCTCCTCTTGAGTGCCCCCACAGCAAACAGCTTGCTATGGGGGCACCCATGCCTAGTCACAGCACCCTGTGTCCATTCAGACACGGATCCTTAGCCCCAACCACGCCCCTTTCTCTCCTGATTGGCTGGCTGACTTTGATTGACAGCAACGGGAGCAAATGGCGCCGCGCTGCTGTCTCAGCTAATGAGGAGGGGAGTCCCGGGCAGACGAGACCCTCCTGCAACATCGCTGGATAGAGAGGGACCTCAACAACAACCGTCCAGCAGGGGGATGTCTGAGATATGGATGGCCAGGCCAGCAGAGATGTGTACCAAATGGGTATTGACCGCTCCAATTCATATAAAAAATGAGGACACAATCTAAGTGCACTCCGTATAATTTATTATAAAAGTGATTGACACGTGCTAAAACCGAGCATTCAAGGGCTCAACACTTTAAAAGGATCGCTGACGAAGTCCAGCCAGGACGTAACGCCGCGTACGGGGGGAGGAGTCTTTCTTGCGGACGTCACCCGCTGCCACACTGTGTCCGTTGTGCTGCTGCCCATCATTTTAAAGTGTTGAGCCCTTGAGCGCTCGGTTTTAGCATGTGTCGATGACTTTTATAATAAATTATACGGAGTGCACTTAGATTGTGTCCTCATTTTTTATATGAGGTCAATGCCCATTTGGTACACATCTCTGCTGGCCTGGCCATCCATATCTCGGACAACCCCCTGCTGGACAGTTGTATCATCAGGCCCCATTGAGGATTCGAGAGACAGCACCAGGAATTACCATCATCCCTGTGGGGATACATGTGGGTTTGACCTCTGCTTGCAGAGGTCCACGGAATTTGGTAAGCGCATTTTTATTTATCTGGGTGAAGCTGCATATGACCGATTGTAACATTGGAGTCTACCCATCATTCATTTGTCATAAGGATATTTAACAGCCAATACATGTGCATTGGACTTTTGATTGTTCTGTTTATTTATGATTATATTTTTTTAGTTTCATTCATTGCGCTGCACTTACCCCCATTATAATATATATATTATAATGTGGGTAAGTGGATAGCACTCTCGCCTAGCAGTAAGAAGGGTCGCTGGTTTGAATCCCACCCACGACACTACCTGCCTGGAGTTTGCATGTTCTCCCTGTGCCTGCGTGGGTTTCCTCCGGGTACTCCGGTTTCCTCCCACACTCCAAAGACATGCTGGTAGGTTAATTGGATCCTGTCTAAGGCCCCATTCACACTAGCGCGTTTTTTGATGCATTTTGCATTTTGCAGAAATGCACGGGAATTTTTTAACATGGGTTCCTATGGAACATGTTCACATCAATGCTTTTTTGTATCTCAGCGTTTTTGGAAAGGGTCGGGGACTTTTTCTCATGCAAAATGCAGCGTTTTGCATGTAATGGTTTTCAATGGACAAGCATCAAAAACGCAAGTGCACCTTTTTTGCAGCGTTTTTGATGCGTTTTTGGTGCGTTTTTGGTGCGTTTTTGCCGTTTTTTTTTTTTTTTTTTAATTTTTTTTTTTTTTTGTAATTTTTTTGTAAGACTGTAAAAAAAAATGAAAAAAAAAAAAAAAAAAAAACCCAAAACGCAAATCGCGGCAAAAACGCGGCAAAAACGCCGCTAAAACGCGGCAAAAACGCGGCTCAAAAACGCGGCAAGCATGAAAAAAAAACCTCCAAAAACGCTCAAAAGCAACATGCATAGGTGTGAATCGAGCCTAAATTGTCCCTAGTATGTATGAATGTGAGTTAGGGACCTTAGATTGTAAGCTCCTTGAGGGTAGGGACTGATGTGAATGTACAATGTATATGTAAAGCACTGCGTAAATTGACGGCGCTATATAAGTACCTGAAATAGATAAAATAAAATAAATAAAATATATATGTGTATATATATATATAATATTTTTTTTTTTTTTGCTTTTTTTTATGTTGTGTGCTTGAAATGGAACCCTAAAAAAGTTATGAAAAAGAAAAACAGGCTGCTGTATTGTGGAAGACCTTTCTCCAGACTCCATCTTTAGGCTCCATTCACACTAGCGCGTTTTTTGATGCATTTTGCATTTTGCAGAAATGCACGGGAATTTTTTAACATGGGTTCCTATGGAACATGTTCACATCAATGCCTTTTTGTTTCTCTGCATTTTTGGAAAGGGTTGGGGACTTTTTTTCATGCAAAAAGCAGCGTTTTGCATGTAATGGATTTCAATGGACAAGCATCAAAAACGCAAGTGCACCGTTTTTGCAGCGTTTTTGATGCGTTTTTGATGCGTTTCTGCCGTGTTTTTTTTTTTTTTTTTTTTTAATTTTTTTTTTAGACTGTAAAAAAAAACTGTAAAAAAAAAAAAAAAAAAAAAACGCCGCAAAAACGCTGCTCAAAAACGTGGCAAGCATGAAAAAAAAACCTCCAAAAACGCCCAAAAGCAACATGCATAGGTGTGAATCGAGCCTTAGGTGTGTTTAGGCCTAGTTCACACCTATGCATTTTTTAGTGCGTTTTCAGTTTTGCACACATGCAAACACACCACAGTCCATTTAACATGGTTTCCTATGGATGTAGTTCACATCTGTGCATTTTATGGAAAAGGCCAGGGATTTTTTTTTCTGTTTTTTTTGGTTCCATAGACTTCAATGGATCAAAATCGTGTATTGAAAAACGCAAAATGCACCTGGAATATGCAAAGGTGTGAATCAGGCCTAAGGCTGGATTCACATCTTTGCATTTTTAGTGCTTTTTGCATTTTGCAGATTTGCTCTACAGTCCATTTAACATGGTTTCCTATGGAACACGTTCTGTAGTGCAAATTTGCAGAATGCAAAATGCACTAAAAATGCATAGGTGTGAATCCAGCCTAAAGAGGAATTAAACTCCACTAAATATTTTCTTGAATGGGCCCCAAGAGGTTTATGCCATAAAGTGCTAGTATGCATCACATAGTAGCACAATATGGCAGACTTACCTGTCAAACAATGCCCTCCAGCGCTGCACTGCAAGCGCTCCAGCTGGTCACAAGCGCTTCCACCTTCTCCCGGTATTCCTTCCACTGTGTTCAGCTGCTTGAATGGTACGGGATTCACTTCATCACGGCACAGCAAGGATGCCACATATGCACTTTAAGCTGTGCATGCATGGCTCAGTGGACATTACTGCTGACACTAGGGTCTCTTCTGCTATAAAAACCGTGCCTGTAAGCACTTTTTTTTTTTTTTAATGGGAGTTTCATTTTACTTTAGAAGAGCTCGAGTTTTCTATCCTGTCCTATTATGCAGTCCACCATTCTCTCATCACTCTAAAAAGAAACAGAGGTAAAAAAGCGTGAATCATGCCAGGAATTAGCTATCGTGGAACTTAATTCAACATTTTAATTCCATTTTGCTAGAGTATGAAAAAGTTAGAACTTCTGTAAGGCTTTTCATTTGGTGTGTGGGGGAGATTTCTCTGTATTTCTTCTTGTGCCACCAAGATAAGAGGTGAGGGCAAGTTTCCCCAGTAGGACACCCATAGCAGCATTGAAGACTTCCCCTTTCAATCCAAATCTAAAGCAAAAGAAAAGAAAAAAGAAGAAAAGCTTTAACCACTTCAGCTCCAGAAGGTTCACCCCCCTTCATGACCAGGCCATTTTTTGCGATACGGCGCTGCGTTACTTTAGCTAACAATTGTGCAGTCATGCGATGCTGTACCCAAATAAAACGTATCTCCTTTTTTCCCACAAATAGAGCTTTCTTCTGGTGGTATTTGATCACCTCTGCGGTCTTTATTTTATGCGCTATAAACAAAAAAAGAACAATATTTTTTACTTTCTGCTATAAAACATATTCAGTAAAAAATCTAATTTCTTCATCAATTTAGGTCAATATGTATTCTGCTATATATTTTTGGCAAAACAAATCCCAATAAGTGTATATTGATTTGTTTGCCCAAAAGTTATAGCGTCTACAAACTATGGGATATTTTTATGGAATTATTTTTTGTATAGCAGGACTGCCAAATCAGACACTAACTGACACCTTTGACACTTTTTTTGGGGACCAGTGACACTAATACAGTGATCAGTGCTAAAAATATGCACCGTCACTGTACATAGTGACATAATTAGTCAGGTTGAAAAAAGACACAAGTCCATCTAGTTCAACCGTAAATAAATAAATAAAATAAAAAATATCATACAATCCCATATACCCAAACCTATACCCACAGTTGATCCAGAGGAAGGTGAAAAAACCCCTAGAAAAGCATGATCGAATTTGCTACAGCAGAGGAAAAAATTCCTTCCTGATCCCAGAGAGGCAATCAGATTTTCCCTGGATCAACTTTACCTATAAATGTTAGTACCCAGTTATATTATGTATATTTAGGAAAGAATGTACTAATGACACTGGCAGGGAAAAGGCAATCAAAGGGTTAAATGTGTTCCTAGGGAGTGCCTGCTAATGCCGTGTACACATGACCAGACTTTTCGTTGGACTGAACCCCGAAGGACTTTTCAACGGAGTTCTGACGGAGTTCCAACGAAACAGACTTGCCTACACACGATCACACCAAAGTCTGATCATTTCGAACGTGATAACGTACGACCGGACTAGAAAAGGAAGTTCATAGCCAGTAGCCAATAGCTGCCCTTGTATCCTTTTTTGTCTGTCGGACTAGCATACAGACGAACAGATTTTTCGATCGGACTCGAGTCCGTTGGAAAGATTTGAAACATGTTCTATTTTTAAAGTCCGACAGATTTTTCGACAGAAAAGGTCAGATGAAGCCCACACACGATCGAATTGTCCAAAGGATTCGTTGCGTCGGACCAGTTCGGTCGAAAAGTCCGGTCGTGTGTACACGGCATTACTGTGCAGGAGGTGCTTATAGTGTGGGAAGGCAGAGATCTGTGTTCCTTCTTAGCAGAAATACAGGATGAATACCTTCCCTTCTCACAGAACAGCAATCTGCTTTGTTTACATAGCAGACCGCTGTTCTGCTTCTCTCTGGAATGATCCTGGATCCCGGCAGACACCAAGTCCACCGGACGCGCTGATTGGTTCCTGCTGTGTCCAATCCCAGTGGGAGCAGGTCTCGTTGTAAGTGCAGGATCACATACAGGTACGTGATTCTGCACAGGGGAGTCTGCCACCGTATATGTACTGTATATGGTGGGCAAATGTGGTTAATTTAGATTCATTTTTTTCTTTCTAATGCCGCGTACACACGAGCAGACTTCTCGTCGGACTGAACTCCGAAGGACTTTTCGACGGAGTTCCGACGGGGTTCTGATGAAATGGACTTGCCTACACACAATCACACCAATGTCTGATCCTTTCGAACATGATGACGTACGACTGGACTAGAAAAGGAAGTTTAATAGCCAGTAGCCAATAGCTGCCCTTGCGTCGTTTTCGGTCCGTTGGACTAGCATACAGATGAATGTTTTTTTTTTTTATAGGAATCGAGTCCCTCGGAAAGATTTGAAACATGTTCTATTTCTAGGCCTGTCGGAATTTTCGACAGAAAGGTCCAATGAAGGTCCGATGAAGCCCACACACACAATCAGAATGTCCGACGGATTCGTTCCGTCTGACCTTTTCTGCTGGAAAGTCCGGTCGTGTGTACGTGGCATTAAACCTAATTATTTCGGATGCAAATGTATAATAAAAATGATAAGTTAGATCTTGTTCATTGACTGGTTAATATTGCTTTCCCACCACAAGCAAAACAAGAGGTTTTTGTTTTTTAGGATGATCAAGAAATTAATTTTTTTACAGTAGACGTCTAACTGATTACCGCACATAATTTATGAAAATCTGTTGTTCCCCAGACAATAGTGTGTTGAAAAGCGATTGATTTATAAGGCTTTGAATTTGGGCTTATTTCCAGAAATTCATTGAGTTCAGCCTCAAATTTTCTCAGCATACTCCATAGACATACCTCTCATTCAACGGCACTATTGTCTTCTGGAAAATAGCTGGAACCTCACAGACTCATTGTGGAGTCACATTCATCTGTGTATGAAACCATCTTTCTGGTGTTCATTGCCTCCTTTCACACTTGTCTTCCCCTGAGCATTTTTTGAGGAGAATTTTGTTTTTCTGTTCCAATGCCCTCTCCGTTCCTCTCGCCTCTTGTCAATCCTTGCTCATCAGTTCCACGTATTTCACATATCTTGCACATGCTTGCACACTTCTCAGTTCTGGGAAAGCTCAGACAGATGCATCCACCTCTCCAATTATTTCTCTCCTTTATGGCCAAAAGTATCAATCACAACCAAGATACTTTGTAGCTCCTGATTCTTCCTGCATCTCCTACAGCAAGACCTCCAATTAGCCAACATGTTGATCAGGCCACTTCCAGGTCACCTGTATCGATGGTGGAGCATACATTATTTTTCTACCCACTACTTCAAATCATCTCACGTAAAAATAATTCAGTTTTACCGTTGATCGCTTACTGCCCTGGATCTTCCTTGACTAATGAGAAATTTACTTTTGCAACTGAACCACATACACCAACAGACCATACAAGGGAAAACATTCTTGTGTTTTATAGTAGAACTATGCCCCCCCACATAAAACATTTACTGTACCACCTAATTATAAAGTGGTCCCCAGTTTTCTCTTAGTCCCCTAATAAAGTCCCACAAATACTTGCCAGTGTGTAGGTAGGAGCCTACAAGAGGGTTAATGTGTTTTTATTTCTGTGTTCCTGTTTTTCCTGTCTGTGCTTGCACCCTCAAGTTAATTGGGCCAGTAGTCAGGTGCAAAATGTTAAAATGTCTTGATGTTGCTCCTGATTCTTCCTGCATCTCCTACAGGAAGACCTCCAATTAGCCAACATGTTGGCTAATTAGGTTGACATGTGAGCTGGACATCACTGAGCTGGAAGGGTTAACATTGTTCCTGCCATTTATAGCAAGGTTACCACCCTTACAGGTCTTGCTTTATAAAAATGGCTCACCCTATGCCCTGGTGTGAGGTTCCTAGGAAAATACTGCAAAAATATAGCTGTTTATCTGCTGGAGTTATCAACCCCCCTGGAGGAGGGGGGTGGTTGATGGGAGCCCAGTCAGGATTCCCAGTGGGGTCTTGATCCTGGAGACCCTCATGGACTTACAATTATCAGTGACTGATTTATTGCCCTTGTGGATTATTGTCTAATCATGGACCCTAAGGGACTTGATTGTCTTTTGTGGATTTATTGGCTAAACTGACTTTTTTAGCCATCTGTCTAAGGTACAGTTACCTAATGGGACACTAGAGAACTTTGTATAAGAAACTGTGTGGAGATTTCATTGGTACTGTTACTTGTTATTTGCAAACTACCTCATTAAAAATGTGTCTACCTTGTTGCCTGGTCTGAAGGCTACTAAAGGGGTGCATGCACAGTGTATGAAAAGAACAGGGCTTACAAAGGGGACTGAGTTAGAGAACATATACAGTACATGGATCTAATCTAAAAAGTGCTATCCAGATGAAACTAATGTGTCATTGTCAATGACTACAGTGTCTGTCTCCCATGCAAAGCAGCCAATCAGCCAGGAGACGGGTGACATGGCAAAGGTTATGGCTACTCTAGTAGTGAAGGGGGTTATGTGCTTGGCACCTTCACTAGTGACCGGTTCCTAACCTTCTGGGCTTTAAAGTGTGGCACAGAGTGCCTAGGGACGCAGCCTGGAGTGACAGGAGAGAATGAGATGCATGAGGTACCTTGGGAGAAAGAAAGCAAGCACAGAGTACGAATATGAGGAGAAAGAGCTTTTCCTGTATCCAGAAGCAACTGGCTTCCTCACTGGGAGAGAGGTGACATGTATTGCTGGATTGGTAGAGACTGGTATAGGTTCTTTGGTACTGGTCCTTAAATGCTGCACACCTGGGAAAGTGGTGTTCTCTAACAAAGTGTCTAGAGTGTTCAAGTGTGAAGAGTTAACTGTGTGAGTTGCTGCTCGTGTCGAAATCTGGAGTGGTGCCTTAACCACTTGCTTACCGGGCACCTCTGCCCAGACCAATTTTTAGCTTTCAGCGCTGTCACACTGTGAATGGAAATTGCGCGGTCATACAACACTGTAGCCAGATTTTTATCATTTTTTTCACACAAATAGAGCTTTCTTTTGGTGGTATTTAATCACAGCTAGGGCTTTTATTTTTTGCTAAACACACAAAAAAGATGGAAAATTTTGAAAAAAAAAAATCATGTTTCATAGTTTGTTATAAAATTATGCAAACGGGTAATTTTTCTCCTTCATTGTTATGCGCTGATGAGGCAGCACAGGTGGGCACTGATAGGCTGCACTGATGGGCACTGATAGGCTGCACTGATGGGCACTGATAAGCACAGATAAGGCAGCACTTATGGGGACAGATAAGGCTGTACTGATGGGCACAGATAAGGCGGCACTAATGGGCCCTGATGGGTGGCACTGAGGGGTGTTACTGATAGGTACCACTGATAGGTGGCACTGATGGGCACTGGTAGGTGAAACTGATGGACACTGAAGGGGGGGGTCAGAGGACACTGCTATAGGAGGCAGAGTTAATATGTGAGGGGCAAAGGAACAGAGGACACTACTGTGGGGGGATTCTGTAAAGAGAGGGGGGGCAGAGGACACTACTCTATGGGGGTGGGGGTGATGCTCATGGGGCAGAGTACACTGTTTTGGAGGGTGATGGTAAAGGGAGCAGAAGATGCTATTCTAGGGGCGTGATGTGAAAGTCATACACACAGTCGATCACACAGCTGTGATCCATTAGCTTTAATGGAAGGCAGGTGAAACATCAGAGGACCTAAAAGATCCCTGATTTCTCTTTAAAGAGAACCTTTTCTGAAAAATGTTATATCACAATGGGGACTTTCTGTCCCCTATGTAATATAAATAAAGTTTTAGTGAAAGGCAAAAAAAAAAAAAAAGTTACACCCAAGCACTTAAAATCCCCCCCCCCCCCCCCCCCCCGCTGGCCAAAATAAAGTTTAGCCTATCCTGCTCCAACGTATTAACACACGTGAACATAAATGTACCCGTCGGGGACGCCTACGTATGAAAATGTTGCTTGTGATACACGCTACATATCGCGGCACATGCTGGAGCAAGATCAAAAATTTGATGCTCATTATTCACAGTTAACTCTAAACTGAAGACCTACTTTTAAAGCAACATTTTGCAGGGACGTGCACATTTAACACTTAAGATGTTGAATATCTATTTACTCACATTATACTGAGCCACATTGTTGGACACGTGTTAGACAGTATATTGTATGTATATTTTTAGTTATATATTCATTTATTCATATATGCATGGCAACCTTTTATGTTACTGATTGAGAGTCTATATAGTTTTTGAAACATTTTTTTGATGTTCCATATTGATTATCACGTAGCTATTATATATACACTATACTACCAAAAGTATTGGGACACCTGCCTTTACACACACATTACTTTAATGGCATCCCAGTCTTAGTCTGTAGGGTTCAATATTGAGTTGGCCCACCCTTTGCAGCTATAACAGCTTCTGGGAAGGCTGTCCACAAGGTTTAGGAGTGTGTCTATGGGAATGTTTGCCCATTCTTCCAGAAGAGCATTTGTGAGGTCAGGCACTGATGTTGGACAAGAAGGCCTGGCTTGCAGTCTCCACTCTAATTCATCCCAAAGGCATCCTATTGGATTGAGGTCAGGACTCTGTGTAGGCCAGTCAGGTTTCTCCACCCCAAACTCGCTCATGCATGTCTTTATGGACCTTGCTTTGTGCACTGGTCCAAATCATTTGGTGGAGGGGGGATTATGGTGTGGGGTTGTTTTTCAGTGGCTGGGCTTGGCTCTGGAACTCTTAAGGTGTCAGAATACCAAGACATTTTGGACAATTTCATGCTCCCAACTTTGTGGGAACAGTTTGGGGATGATTCCTTCCTGTTCCAACATGACTGCGTACCAGTGCACAAAGCAAGGTCCATGAATGAGCAAGTTTGGGGTAGAGGAACTAGACTGACCTGCACAGAGTCCTGACCTCAGCCTGATAGAACACCTTTGGGATGAATTCGAGCGGAGACTGCGAGCCAGGCCTTTTCATCCAACATCAGTGCCTGACCTCACAAATGCACTTCTGGAAAAATGGTTAAACATTCCCATAGACACACTCCTAAACCTTGTGGACAGCCTTCCCAGAAGAGTTGAAGCTGTTATAGCTGTAAAGGGTAGGCCAACTCGTTGTTGAACCCTACGGACTAAGTAGGGTTGCCATCTCATCCTTTTATCGTGGCTGATCAAGGTGGTAATTAAACTCACTTGGTGCCTGATCTGCATTACATTAGCCTCAGAACCTGTGTAATTCATATGTTGGAAACAAAGAAGTCCTGGACTGCCGCACTCCGAAAAAATGGGCATCTTTATTGTAGAGTATAAAGAATCCAAAATACAGTCACATAGATAGAGACAAGACAGGGAACAATCGCTAACGTGTTTCACATCACAGCTAGGAGTAAGCATCTAATGATGTGAAACGCGTTAGCCATTGTTCCCTGTCTTGTCTCTATCTATGTGACTGTATTTTGGATTTTTTATACTCTACAATAAAGATGCCCATTTTTTCGGAGTGCGGCAGTCCAGGACTTTTTTGTTTCCGTTGATTGCGCAGAGCCAGCACCCGAATTAAGTTCACAGTAGGGCGGGAGCAGCTGTTCAAGGTCCGGAAGCTTTGTGAGCGGCATCTCCTTTTAATTCATATGTTGTTCAGGTTTAAAGGGATGAGGTGGCAACACTAGGACTGGTATGCCATTAAAGTTCATGTGCGTGTAAAGGTAGGCGTCCCAATACTTCTGGTAATATAGTGTATATTTCCTGGATTTAGCACCACACCATCTATGTTTTAACATAACAAAAGTGGAACTACTAAAATTTTATTCTCCAGGGTGTCCGTTTTCAGAAAATATATAATGTTTGCGGGTTTTAAAGAACTTTCAGGCCTTAAATGATTTTTTAAACGTGTGCGAAATAAAAAAACGTGGAAAATAGGTTCTGGCAGCGAAAGTGTTCTTATACTGTATACTCTCAGGACTTCTATATAACTCCATTCCTTAACAACCCTTCTTACAAATTTCAAATCCTGTACATTTGCGGACTGAAGAGAGTGTTTAACATTGAGTTATTATAAAGACAGTTGAGGAAGAGAATATTTGCATTTGAAACATATCAATATGTTAAAGCACAAGATTCCATCTGACCCTAAATACCGGATTAGCATATTCATAGTTGGCAGGCAAAGAGAACTATATAGCATGCGGCACAGTCGCTATAACCTTGATCCCCGTTTGACTCAGTTGTTAAAATTGAATCATTTAGTACTTGCAATATCCTTCACCCTATTATACGCTACTGAAATGTTTTTCCTAGAACAAGCTGACCTACAAATTCCCTGTGCTTCTCCCCATTACATCCACCCTGCCTTATAATATATGCACAATCTCAGAAAAACCAAACTGTTCGTGACTTACATATTCAACCAGAAATCATAGCACAAAATAGATGTAGTTAAGTACACTGTATTGAGCTTAAACTTTGGCACATTGTGAAACAGGATGAAAAGGTACAGAGTTCTGGAACCAATCAATTAGCCTTCAGCATTTTCCCGTAGCGAGAGTTCTGTTCAATATTTTTCAGATGTTTTATTAAGAGCAAGCATAGGAGTCTTAAAGTGGAATTTCTTCCATATAGCCATGCAAACAGGAAAGGCTAGATTTTCATGTAGCACCATCCCAGACAGGTTGAAAGAAAGACTAGGTAAATTTAGTCTTTTTTGGTACCCCTGTATTCAGTGGGACAGTTTGTGATTGCTTTAGGCTGCTCTAGGCTTCACTGGCTGCAGGTGTGATTGCTCTCCCCTGCCTTCTGGAGCATTCTTGAATGTAGTGGGCTGAAAGAGGCGAACCCACAGCCTGAATATTTATGTGATCTTAGTCAGTCTCTGGGGAAGGATGCCCAGTAGGTGACTGGGGAGGGCGTAAATAGTCTGGGGCCTGAAGCAGCCCAGTTCTTTGTCTAGGAGAAGAAGTTCCCAGCCTGAAGGGATGTTGCCCTTCTGGCGGTGTAGCTGAAGTTCTTATAGGAGTTCATTGAGGTCCCAGCTATGCTAGAGCTGGGGGGTCTGTTTGCTGAACCCTGCTGGAACTGTCTAAGGAAATTCACTAAGGATCTGGTCTGCAGAGTTCACATTGGATATTGGAAGGAATCATCCAGGTATCCTGGGACATTGTGAATACAGACCTGAGTGTAGGATCATAGTGGCTATGGGGTTGATTTACTAAAGGCAAACATACTGTTCACTTTGCAGTGCAGTTGCTCCAAATTTAGTAGGGAAATTGGACAGTAAGATTCGTGTTACTTGGGATCTTTTCCTTTTTTGGGAATTAACTTAATGTGGGCTTGGAAGTATGGGTTTCCGTTAAGTATATTTTGGAAGACTAGGGCTAGGGTGGGGGGAACGGTTTCTGTAGCTAGTTTATAAAATTCTAACGTGTAATCGTCGGGACCTGGGGCTTTGCCGATTGATAGGGATTTGATTGCAGAGAGGATTTCACCTAATGAGATCGGGGAGTTAAGTTGGACGAGGAGCGTGTCGTCGATGGTGGGGAGAGGGATTCGATCTAGAAAGTCTTGCGCTGCGGCTTCGTTGATGGGGTCTGGGCCATAGAGGGAAGCGTAGAAACTTTCGAGAATGGTATTAATGTCTTTAGGGGAGGTGGCCAGATTGTCTAGGTTGTCTTTAAAGGCGACTATGTGGGTGGGAGTTTGTATGCCTTTGCAAAGGCGCGCCAAAAGTTTTCCTGCTTTGTTACCGTATTTGTGGTATTGTAGGCCTTGGAGTGACTGATGCAGACTTTCCTGTTCCTCTTCCCACATGTCGAACTGGCTTTTGGTGGTTCGCCATGCCTCCCTAGTATTTGGGGAATTATGTTGTGACAGTAGGGATTGAGCTGTCCATAAAGCTGTGCTTGCTGCACTATATTCCCTATTCCCTATTGACTCATTTTTTGTAGGCAGAGGCGTAGGAAATTATTTTACCCTGTTGCACGGCTTTCCCAGCATCCCAGAGTAAGTTGGGGTTATCACTGTGTTCCGAGTTATTAGCTATGTAGTCAGCCCTCGTGTCTCTGATGACTTTTTGTAAGGCCTGATCATGCGCCAGGTATGACGGAAAGTGCCAGATCTTAACTGAGCTGTGGTTGGTAAAACCAGACAGCTTTACTGAGATTGGGGCGTGATCGGAGATGGCTATTTCGTGTATGCGTGATGTGGTCTAAGAGCATGGCATTAGCAAAAGTGTAGTCAATTCTGGACAGGGTGTGGTCTGGGGGGGGGTGGATTAATCTCCACAGGTCAGTTAGGCTCAGGCCTTCCGTGAAGTGTGTCAAAAGAGAGGGAGGATTCAAAGGGAGGAGGACTGGAAGGGCGTCGGTCGTATGATTTATCCTCTTGGCAGTTTAAGACTAAATTAAGGTCGCCACCCACCAAGAGGGGGAGGTGTATGAAGGGGGCCAGTAGGGATGTGAGATGTTGAAAGAAAAGTTTAGAGGGAGTATTAGGGGCATATACATTGGATATGACCCATTCCTGAGCTAAGGTCTTAAGTTTAGCTATGAGGATACGTCCTTCATCATCTGTTTGCGTGGAGAGTACCTCACAAGGGAGTTGTTTGTGGATGTGAAGGACACCCGCTTTCCCTTTGATAGCTGGAGACCCAAATACCTAACCTACCAATAGTTTGCGCATGAGGGTGAAATCAGCCGCTGTCAAGTGTGTCTCCTGGAGTAAAGCTATATCAGTTTTAAGATGTTTGAGGTGGTGAAAGACTGCCATACATTTTTGGGGGGAAAGTAAACCCTTGACATTCCAGGAGACCACTTTCATATAAAGATTTTGTGGAGGGGCGGTCTGTTTTGCAAGTTTAGAAACATTGAGTGGTAAGTGAGGGGTGGTACACGGCTCGCTATTGGGGGACCACCTGAGAGTGTTAATCCTAGCAAGGGCTTGCATCTCGAAAAAGTGGGATTAGGGAGGAAAACGACCCAACAGAGGTCAGTGGGGAAGAACAAAAGGGTACATACCCAGGGAAGCCTGGACTTCATTTTTTTCCACATGTGTTACACACACACCAGCGAACAGCATTCCCGGGATTGAAGACCTTCACCCGTGGCTATGTTGTATATTGTCATTCGAGAATATCCCAGGTGGGAGACTTGGTTGATGGAGACACCAGGTGACAACAGGTGGGGCCATATGTTCATCCCTTGGTAAGGTTGTGCGTTGTTAATAACAGTGCCTGAAGACAGGATAAACAAAAGAAATCAACAGTAAACTTGATAAACAAAGGTCAGGAGCTGGCTTGGAGAAACAGAACGTGGTAGATAGCTCGGTGGGAGCTCTGTTTACGGGCCGTATAAAGCTGTGTTTTAAAATCAGCAGGATTTGTTGCGACCTGAGTTGGAGAACCGGAATCTCTTGGGTGGATCCTTCCGTGGGCTGCGTTGGTCTCTTGGTTCTGTAGTGCGTGGGGGAGCTGGCCCATTGGAGGTGTCCATTGGAATATGGAGGTAGGCTTGCAGGTAGTGAGACGCCTCTTCTGGATGGGAGAATGATTTTGGATCTCCTGAGGGGTCTGTAAAATGCAGGGTGGCTTGGTAAGCCAGGGTGAACTTCACACCCTTTTGGAAGAGGGCTTGACAGATTGGCTGGAAGGCTTTCCTTCTGCGTGAGACTTCTTGAGAGTAGTCTGCAAATAGAATAAGTTTATGGCCGTCAAGTTGGAATGATTTTAAATTCCGAAAGGACCTCAGGATGTTGACTCTGTCCGTATAATTCAGTAGCGGACTATAACTGGACATGGAGTGCGCCTGTCATTTGATGAGGACCCTTAGTGATGGGCTCTCTCTACCGTGCAGGATGTAGAGATTCCTAGAGCACTCGGGATGTGCAGATTGCAAATATCATGAAGGGATTCTGCAATGTAGGACTCAGGGAGCCCTATGACCCTCAGATTGTTTCGCCTCAGGCGATTCTCAAGGTCAGCAAGTTTTTCTAATATATACTGCTGTGTATGTTTAGCTTGTTGCTCAGAGGTGTGGGCGCTTTGCATTTCATCCTCCAGATTAGATAAAAGGTGCTCCACCTCAAACAGGTGTTTAGCCTGATTTCCCAGCTCCTGCCTGAGCTGGGTGATTCCTGCTGCGATCGCCCTGTCCACTGCAGCGGTGATCGTGGGTGAAAGAAGTGCTGCTACAGCCTGTGCTAGCCCTGCATATTGTTCATTACGGCTGGCAGGAGTTCCGGAGCTCAGCTCTGCAGTGTCTGATGTGCTGTGCAGTAGTCTGGCGTCTGCCATGTTACCCACGTGTGTAGCTGGCGGGGGGGACGTCCGATCGTGCCCCTGTGCTCGTAGCCACGGAGCCGTGCAGCACAAATTTATCCATGCCGAGTCGTCTCGGGGGGGGGTGAGATGGAGGTAGTGGCGGGGTCGGATGCCATGTGTGGGCTGTGAGGAGCTGGCTTTTTAGGCTGTTTGTCCCGGAGCCGCCGTTCCGAGCTCCTTCACATATGGCGCCAGAAACCGGAAGTTGTCTTTCCCATGTTACCCAAAAAACGAAAAAGCTGCGGCTGAAGATTCTCTTTAAAGGATAACTTTATGCTCATGAGAAAAAAAAAAACAGGAAAAAAAAAATGCTACACAAGCCATGTTGTAATCCTGTGGGTATAATTGAGAAAAAGGCGCCACTACTCAAAATACCGTCACTGCGCCTCTGGATAGATACAGAGTATGTGGAAGCTGCCACTTACAAGGATCAAATATAAAAGCTGAATTTTAACTACTGGTCAATCTGGGATAATGACACAAAGTCAAAATAGAGGCGCTAAATGTTTGTGCACAAGGAGTATTAAATCCCCTAAAGTGACATGTGACTCACAATTTACAAATGAGAATATAGCTGACATGTGCTAAAATATAATAAATGCTTTAGCACTAAATTGACAAATAGCACTAAACACCCTGTGACAAGTGAAGTGATATGATGTAGCTAGTGAAGCTACAAAAAAAAAAAAAAAGGGATCCCATGAGTAAGTCCTTGTGACGAAACATGTCGGGGGCGTGGCTGTACGGCAATCAACATCATTGAGGCAGGACGTTGCTTGACACACCAGCAAGTTGACGAGCAGGTTTAGATCCAGGACCAAGGGAGGGGTGAGATTCAACCTTATGCCTGCACACCTTGGGTCCACCGTGGCCGTTTTATCTGCTGCTCTGGATGTTTTGAAAGGCTTACCTTAGTCACTTTTGTTGTCTTTTAACTTGTACCATGTGAGTTTAAATCTTGAAGGCTGTTTAGTGTTTTCATTAAAGCTTTGTTTACGGTATTACACTATTGGTACACTTTTTTATTCACATGTGGAGATTATATGAGAGGCACGGCTGGAGTTCGGATGCTTGCTCTAAAACCCTATCCATGTGGTTTAAATGCGGTTTAGCCTAACATGAGAATGTAGGCATTGGAATTCGTGAGTGCGTTTCTTTAGGGGAGTGGAATCACAGACACATTGGTGTGATGAATGGATTAAGAGATCTTCACATATAGACTATAGATCCTCTTCAATATTTTATGGACTTTATTTTTTATATTTTGAAAAAAAAATTTTTATTTTTTTTTGTAGCTTCACTAGCTACATCATATCACTTCACTTGTCACAGGGTGTTTAGTGCTATTTGTCAATTTAGTGCTATAGCATTTATTATATTTTAGCATGTCAGTTATATTCTCATTTGTAAATTGTGAGTCACATGTCACTTTAGGGGATTTAATACTTCTTGTGCACAAACATTTAGCGCCGCTATTTTGACCGCCAGATTGACCAGTAGTTAAAATTCAGCTTTTATACAAGCCATGTTGTAATTTACTCTCATTAAACATGATTTTAATTTTCAATCTTCAGTAATGTTCTGTAAAATCCAATGCAATACGATAACCAGAATACATGTGCGATTGGCTAACTGATTTTTCCAGAAGTAGTCACTCAGATGCAAGTCATATTTTAGGCATCCCCTGCAAAAGAAATGTCATTTTTGGTGAGATACTACTAAGGGTTAATTACTTGTAAAGGGATGCAGACCCTGCAGCTTTTCTCTCTCTCTTTTCAGAACATTAAAAATGTACCAGGTGATTATAATGAGCCATTTAGAATCAGTATCCAAATGTTTAAACAGCTATATGTACACCGATCAGCCATAACTTTATGACCACCCACCTAATAGTGAGTAAGTCCCCCCTTGGACTCCACTAGACCTCTGAAGGTATGCTGTGGTATATGGCACCGAGCCGTCAGTAGCAGATCCTTTAAGTTCTGTAAATTTCAAAGTAGGGCCTCCATGGATCAGACTTTTTTTCCCAGCACATCCCACAGGTGTTCCTCAAACCATCCTTGAACCATTTTTGCAGTGTGCCAGGGCACATTATCCCATTGAAAGTGGCCACTGCCATCAGGGGATACCGTTTTCATGAAGGAATGTACTTGGTCAAAAACAAGGTAGGCGGTACGTGTCAAAGTAACACCACATGAATGGCAGGAGCAATGTTTCCCAGCAGAACATTGTCCAAAGCATCACACTTCCTCTGCTGGCTTGCCTTCTTCCTACTGCACCCTGGTGCCATGTTTTGCCCAGGTAAATAAACCACACACACCGGCCAATCACATGATGTAAAAGAAAACGTGATTCATCAGACCAGGCCACCTTCTTGGCTCCGTGGTCCAGTTCTGATGCTCACCTGCCCATTGTAGGTACTTTGGCTGTGGACACGGGTCAGCATTGGCACCCTGCTACCCAGCCCCATACACAACAAACCACGATGACCATTTTTTCTGCTTTTCAATACATCAACTTCAGGGATAACATGCTCACTTGGTGCCTAATAAAACCCAACCCACTTCTAGATGCCATTGTAATGGGATAATCAATGTTATCCACCTTACCCATACTCATACTCATACCCATGTGCCCATGTGATACTCATGTGCCCATTATAGGCACTTTGGCTGTGGACTCGGGTCAGCGTGCACTCACCCTACTATGCAGCCCCATACACAACTACAATGCCTATTTTTTCTGCTTTTAACACATCAACTTCTGGGACAACATGTTTACTTGCTACCTAATATAATGCACCCACTTTCAGATGCCATTGTAACAAGAAAAATATTGTTATCCACCGTACCCTGTCAATGTACATAAAGTTAGGGGTGATCAGGGTATATTCAGAGTAGAAACAGCTAGAAATTTGCAAAAAAGTTTGTTAAAGGGTTGCTAAACCCAGGACCCTGCATTCACTATATCCGGTCTCCCACGGTACACAGAACATGGAAATGCAATTATTTTAGTAAGTCTAAACTGCTAAATATCTTTTCTCATCAGCAGTATATAGCAGTCTTGTGACTTCTATCAGTGTCTGGTAAAGCTTGTAGGAGGCGTTTTCATTCTCCGCTGATGACTGTCCTATGAGGCTGCAGGGCCCCTGACCCTCTGTCTGGACAGTGCTGATTGGCCCTGTGCTGATCACATGCACCCTACCAAGAAAAATAAAAATAAAAAACCCTCTAGCAATACACACCAAACTGAGCATGTGCAGAGTGCCCCCAAGACTCTGTACTATCAGGAGATGTATTGGGGACAGTGGAAGAAGGGGATCAGAGAAGACAGAATCAAACAGCCTTTTTAGACAATGCTCAGGATGAACCCCTTAGGTTCCACAGTGAGTATAACAAGCATGCTTTACTGCATACAGTATACAGACTGATTTTACTGTTGTGGGTTTAGTAACACTTTACCACTTGCGACCGCTCTATAGCCGAATGACCACTACAGTGCAGTCCAGTTCTGGGACGCCGTCATATGATTGCCACCCGTGATCGCGCCCACCGTGTGCCCACAGCTGGGCATGGGCAGTGCATTTTGTGTTCTTAGTGTCCTCTGGACACTGCCGAACAGGGATTGAGGTAAAGATCCAATCAGCGGCTCTTTACCATGTGATCAGCTGTGTCCAATCACAGCTGATCACAATGTCAACAGAAGCTGGTTACCAGCTCTCTTCTCCGCTCCTTCTCACGCTGTCAGCATATGGAGGAGAGGAGAAAAGAGACGATAATTGGGTTCTGCAAAAGTGCTGCCAATCTGTGCCCACCACTGCTGCCAATCTGTGCCCACCACCTCTGCCAATTAGTGCCCACCACTGCCGCCAATCAGTGTCCACCAGTGCCTCCTCTTCAATGTCACATATTAGTGAAAAGGGGATGATTAATGCGCTACCCAAAAGAAACAAAACCAGCTGCTACAAACCATGTGACAAAAAGGAAAACAAATATTGAATAAATTGTAGCGCTAAAAACACACATACACTGAAGGTAAATAAAAAATTCTAAGTGCATGTAAACGTAATGTCCCAAAAGTAATATATAATCCAAAAGGACGATAGTCCACAGTGAAAGTGAATAATCCGTGTATCAATCCTGTCTGCTTCCCAACCGTCAACTTGTATGTCATCAACTTTAGCGAATAGATGGAATACGCTTACCAGAGAGGTTGGATTCTACTGCCATAAGCATAGAATCAATGGAGCTTGATGCCACCCAGGGCAAAGTGGTGAAGTGTTGGAGGCAAGGGTAGAGCCTCTGCAAGGCCGGGACTTCCCCTCTTTATCCACCGAAGCAGAGCTAAAATGGATTACAAAAACAGAGTGGTTTCTCAGTTCCCCAGGATATGTGGAAAGAAGAAGGAATGCTTCCACATAGTGTATTTTTATTACTAAAAAACCACGATACATGTAAAAAGTGATCACAAATAAAAAGCAGTGTATAGGGTCTATAAAAGCCGCCCTACGCGTTTCGGTCCAGTGACCTTCAACAGGGGCATGTAGGACCCTCATAACACTGCCTAAATTTATAAAATAATGTATACCATCTAAAATAATGCAAGACCAATGGGCTGTAAACATACGAACAACAATAGATACCATTGGACCCAGAGAGCATCACCTGTTGGGATATAACACACCCTCTAAATATGTCCAATCAATTTACCTGTGACATGAAGCTTACTATATCTTTTTGACCAATGAAAATATAAAATTTCCCCATATCCATATCGATAGTTATAACTGCAGAGTGGGCGTCCACGTGTAGGAAGCCCGGGAACTCAGCCAAACCTAAACATGTGACGTCAGTAGCCGAAAATGTGCGGGCCGTGAAGGAGGGTTGCCTAGCAACCATACACGCTGCCGCCCGAAAGCCCGCAAACACAAGGGGCATGTCCGCGCGGCCGCCACATGATGCTAAGTTGTCCCTCATGTGATGACTGACGTCATTCACACGTGGACACTCAGGGCAGGTTGCCAGGCAGCGGCAACGCAGTGTCGGGAAAGTCCGCAACAATGCGGACGCACCCGCGCTGCAGTCACCTGATCAAAAAAGGATCTCTCCCATAACCCCTGACGTAAATCGCCTTTAGGGAATACGTCAGTGTGCTGGGAGAGATTGGTTAAATTCTGGAATGAACACCTAAACCGGATAATCCTAGTGACACTCGAAATGCAAGGGGGGGCGTGCAAAGAATGAAAAAGAGGGAAACTGAAAATGTAAAAATAAAAATAAAAATACTGGGAAACTAATAAGTAAAAACATGTTCATTAGTGTGTAAAATGAAATGTCGGGTAATAATAAAAATAAAAATGCGGTAAGTGGACCGGACCCAAACTCAGCCTGACCCACTATACCACATACAGACAAAAAATAATGTGTGTCATGACTCAAGATCAAGACAAAAATAAAAATAAATATCAAGTATTAAATGGATGGAAATCATGTGAGTGTTAATACATGTGTATTGATACATATGTAGGGAAACATATCTAAAAATATATTTGAGGTGTATTGAAAAATATATAAGACTATATGTGAAAATATACTAAAAAGGAGTTGCTGTGGTGACCTAAAAAGGTGATAATGGTGATAAGGTGAATGAACGAAAATAGAATTGTGTTAGGAAATGTTGATAAACGAGTTCAGATCCCATTCCACGTTAAGCCCAAACGGGAAGTAAGATCTGAGCTGGTGTATCCAGTACGTCTCCAGCTTAGATACCCCCCGCAAGCGGGACTCGCCCCGCCAATGTTTTTAGTGCTACAATTTATTCAATGTCACATATTAGTGTCCTCTACCAGTGCCCATCAGTGCCCTATATGAGTGCCCTATATCAGTGCCACCTATCAGTGCTGCCTATCAGTGCCCATCAATGCCCAGCAGTGCCGCCTCATCAGTGCCCATCAGTGCAGCCTATCCGTGCACATCAGTGCAGCCTCTTCAGCGTACATCAGTGAAGGAAAAAATGTACCTGTTTGCAAAATTTTATAACAAACTATAAAACTTTTTTTTTTTAACTTTTCGGTCTTTATTTGTTTATTTAGCAATAAATAAAAAACCCAGTGATGATTAAATACCACCAAAAGAAAGCTCTATTTGTGTGAAAGAAATAATAAAAATGTCATTTGGGTACACCGTTGCATGACCGCGCAATTGTCATTTAAAGTGCGACAGCGGCTGAAAGCTGAAAAAGGCCTGGGCAGGAAGGAGGTAAAAGTGCTCAGTAGGCAAGTGGTTAAAATCCTTGCAGTGTACATTGATCACCCAGAGGGGATTTTTTTTCCTTAACAACAGTAGAGTTACTCTTTAACCACTTCAGCGCCGGAAGATTTGGCTGCTGAATGACCAGGCCATTTTTCGTGATTCAGCACTGCGCCGCTTTAACTGACAATTGCGCGGTCGTGCGATGCTGTACCCAAACAAAATAAAACACAATATTTTGTACTTTTTGCTATAATAAATATCCCCATTTTTTTTTTCAAAAGCAAATTTTTTCTTAGTTTAGGCCGATATGTATTCTTCTACATATTTTTGTTAAAAAAATCGCAATAAGCGTATATTGATTGGTTTGCGCAAAAGTTATAGCGTCTACAAAATAGGGGATAGATTTATAACATTTTTATTATTATTGTTATTATTTTTTTTACTAGTAATGGCAGCGATCTGCGATTTTTATCGGGACTGCGACATTATGGCGGACACATCGGACACTTTTGACACATTTTTGGGACCATTGGCATTTATACAGTGATCAGTGCTATAAAAATGCACTGATTACTGTGTAAATGTCACTGGTAGGGCAGGGGTTAACACTAGGGGGCGATCAAGGGGTTAACTGTGTTCCCTGGCTGTGTGTTCTAACTGTAGGGGGAGGGGACTGACCTAGAGGAATTGCAGATCGTGGTTCCTAGCTATTAGGAGCTCACATTCTGTCTCTCCTCACAGAACAGGGATGTGTGTGTTTACACACACATCCCTGTTCTGCCCCTCGTGCCCGCGATCGCTCATGGCTGGCAGTCATCGTGACCGTCGACATTGAGTATCGGCACCCCCCGAGTTCAGCGGGAGCCCGCGCGCGCCTGCTATCCCGCTTAAAGGAGCCGATGTACAGCTACGACGGCTCGCGGGATCGTGCCGACCTGCCACAGTATAATGACAGCGACTGGTCGGCAAGCGGTTAAGGCACACATGTAAGGTTGCCACCTCATCCCTTTAAACCTGAACACATATTAATTACACAGGTTCTGTGGCTGATTAAGGTGGTAATTGAACTCACTTGGTGCCTTATCTGCATTTAATTAGCCTCAGAACCTGTGTAATCAATGGCGTCACTGGGGGGGGCATAGGGGGCCCTGATCCCCCCAACATTATGCTGTGCCCCACCATGTGCCCCCCAATTCAAAAATTTTTTTTTTTTTTTTTTTTACAAAAAGGCAATGTCTTTCTGTTTGCATTTGTAGCGGATGCACCGCATCTTACTCGGGCCGCCGCTGGAGTAACACAGTCTCTATTAAAAGGGAGAGCGTCCCCAGTCAGCTCCTGTGGGTGATTCCTCCCCCCTCCCTCTGCTCGCTGACACTGCATAATGCGAGCGCTCACACAACCACGGCCGCCCGATCTGCTCCTTCCCCTGCATCCTCATTGGCAGGGAGAAGAACAAGTTGCAGGAAGGACTCCAACAGGACTCTCAGTTACTGAAAAAACAGACTGATTTCTCCCGTCCTTAGGACAAGAGAACTAGCCTGTAAATTCCAAGAGATGCCAGACCAGAGCAGTCAATAGCAGGGGCAGGACAGCAAGAGGAGGCTGGGGAACCCCACAGTGACAGAACACCAGGGCCCGGGGGCAAGACAACCTTTGCAACCCTGATAGTTCTCCCACTGCTTTGGACCCTTATATTTTCTTGGTATGCTGGTGACATATATCTCTTGTTTTCTGCCACCCTGGGGGGGCCCAATACAGTAGGAAGGGGGCTCACTGCAGAACATGTGAAAGGGCCGTTGTGGGATCGTAGTAAAGGGCCCCAGGATATATATATATATATATATATATATATATATATATATTTGCATTTTATAGTTGCCCCCCTACTTTTGTCCCTGTCCCCCCATGCCCCCCCCCCCCCTAAATATGAAAGCTGGAGACGCCACTGTGTGTAATTCAAAGATGTTCGGGTTTAAAGGGATGAGAGGGATGTCAAAGCTCAGCACTCACTGAGACAGCATAGAATAAACAAAATGAAAAATAAATTTCTCTGACTTTTGCATCTGTACACAACATCAAAACATGTTGCAAGAATCCGGGAAAGGTGGCATTTGGTGTCGACATCTATTGTGATAACTTTAGTTTTCCTCCAGCCGAACACTGAATATTGCTGAAGGCTGCGCAGAGGTAAGCGGCATTTGCGTGCGAGGAAGAGCCGCCCCATTAATGAACTCATGAACAAAAGAGATCGGGCTTAGTCTTCATTCACTGAGTAGGTTTAATGGAAGGGAACAGTTCATCCCACTTCTACATCTGATGCCTATTAGGTAGATTGTTGCTTGCTGTTTCCTCTAACAATGTTTTACAAATTGGGATGCAGAAAGCATTTTATCCGACCTTCCTTAATGCTGAAAGAAAACAGAAGCAGCGGGGTGTCATGAGATGCACGGTGCAGACCAAGGATGGGAAAGGTAGTCGGCGCAGAGATGAGGGATGACAGACAACACTAACTGCTGTTTCCTTCTCTCTCTCTCTCTCTCTCTCTCTCCAGAACAACACAAATACAGAGGAACAGTCAAAATTGAAAATGAAGCCTTGAAATGTATAAGACGTGCCGCAGACGTCTCCTTATTTTAATGCAGGCATAGTTGAAGTTCACCTATTTACTAGAGTATTTCCAATCTGGAGGGACTGACCCACTTAGTGAGCTAATAAAGGGGTCACTGAATGCCTTACCAATTAACTTTACCATGGCAGAGCACTAGGGTTGCCACCTCATCCCTTTAAAACCGAGCATATATTAATTACACAGGTTCTGTGGCTGATTAAGGTGGTAATTAAACTCACTTGGTGCCTTAGCTGCATTAAATTAGCCTCAGAACCCGTGTAATTCATATGTGTTCGGGTTTAAAGGGATGAGGTGGCAACTCTACGAGAGCACACTAGTTCTTTTCCTGCCCATGCTTCCTTACAGAGATCAAGTCCCTTGCCTACCCTGGCTGCCACCTTATTGATGAGTAAAGAAGACAATGTTAAGGTGTTCTGTGAACCCACTGTGTCACTGTAGGGCAGACCTGGGCAAATTGCAGCCCCAGGGCCACATCCAGCCTTTTGTCCCTATCCGGCTCTCAATGCATCATCCATCAGAATCAGCATGCCCCTCTGAGTCTTCAGGCAGGTACAGTCTGCTTTCAGTCTGCTTTCTCCACTGCAGGTGGCACTCAACCTGCAACGACATTGTCAAGGGGAAGTCAAGGGGAAAATGGTCCTTCTATGGTTTCCTGGGTCACTGGTTTGTGTCTGCAGGGGCCCCAAGGGCTGCACAAAAGTGCCAATGGGCTGCATGCAGTCCCTTGGCCATAGGTTGGGCATCAGGTCTGTAAATGCTCACTTGAATGGGTCATTCCTGGTGGTGGTACTGCCCTCTGAACACAACAGGGGGGATCGTTTTTGCAAAGCATCATGAATGGGACATTTGAACATCCCCATCTGCTGTCTTTGTAGCTTAAAGGGGCAGAGATTTGGGGGGTGCTCAAAATGTGGCTCAACGGTGTGTTGAGTGGCCCCCCAACCTTATGTCTATTGTGACGCCTGCCTTTACACACACACATTTAATGGCATCCCAGTCTTATGCCCCGTACACACGGTCGGACTTTGTTCGGATATTCCGACAGCAAAATCCTAGGATTTTTTCCGACGGATGTTGGCTCAAACTTGTCTTGCATACACACGGTCACACAAAGTTGTCGGAAAATCCGATCGTTCTGAACGCGGTGACGTAAAACACGTACGTCGGGACTATAAACGGGGCAGTGGCCAATAGCTTTCATCTCTTTATTTATTCTGAGCATGCGTGGCTCTTTGTCCGTCGGATTTGTGTACAAAATGTGGAAAATGCGTGATGGAGCCTACACATGGTCGGAATTTCCGACAACAAGGTCCTATCACACATTTTCCGTCGGAAAATCCGACCGTGTGTACGGGGCATTAGTCCGTAGGGTTCAATATTGAGTTGGCCCACCCTTTGCAGCTATAACAGCTTCAACTCATGCCTGGTGGTGGTACTGCCCTCTGAACACAACAGGGGGGATCATTTTTTGCCAAGCATCATGAATGTGACATTTGAATATCCTCATCTGCTGCCTTTGTAGCTTAAAGGGGCAGAGGTTTGGGGGGGGTGCTCAAAATGTGGCTCGACAGTGTGTTGAGTGGCCCCCCAACCTTATGTCTATTGTGACACCTGCCTTTACACACACACATTTAATGGCATCCCAGTCTTAGTCCGTAGGGTTCAATGTTGAGTTGGCCCACCCTTTGCAGCTATAACAGCTTCAACTCTTCTGCAAAGCCTGTCCACAAGGTTTAGGAGTGTGTCTATGGGAACATTTGACCATTCTTCCAGAAGTGCATTTGTGAGGTCAGGCACTGATGTTGGACATGCCTGGCTCACAGTCTCCACTCTAATTCATCCCAAAGTTCCTCCACCCCAAACTCCCTCATCCATGTCTTTATGGACCTTGCTTTGTGCACTGGTGCGCAGTCATGTTGGAACAGGAAGGGGCCATCCCCAAACTGTTCCCACAAAGTTGGGAGCGTGAAATTTTTCAAAATGTCTTGGTATGCTGACACCTTAAGAGTTCCCCTCACCGGAACTAAGGGACCAATCTCAACCCCTGAAAAACAACCCCACACCATAATCCCCTCTTCACCAAATGATTTGGACCAGTGCACAAAGCAAGGTCCATAAAGACATGGATGAGCGAGTTTGTGGTGGAGGAACTTGACTGACCCCAACCCAACAGAACACTTTTGGGATGAATTAGAGTGGAGACTGTGAGCCAGGCCTTCTTGTCCACATCAGTGCCTGACCTCACAAATGCGCTTCTGGAAGAATGGTCAAACATTCCCATAGACACATTCCTAAACCTTGTGGACAGCCTTCCCAGAAGAGTTGAAGCTGTTATAGCTGCAAAGTGTGAGCCAACTCAATATTGAACTAAGGCTGGGGTGCCATTAAAGTTCATGTGTGTGTAAAGACAGGCGTCCCAATACTTATGACAATATAGTGTATCTGATAATAGTTTCACATAATTTTTTTAAATGACAACAGACCTGGACTAGAGGATGTTGTATTATCATTTACCTAGAGTTCCACTTTAGCTGTTCCCTGTCTGCTCGGTTCCAGTCCAGTATCAAGGTGGACAAGCCCCCCCAGGCGATGGACTGAACACCCCGGTGGCCAGACACTGACAAGTGACATTCAGGGAATATTCTCTCTGCTCACCTTATGTTAGGTTGTTATATTCAAACCATTGGTCACAGAAGCGCTGACATTTATCAGTTGCTTATAAAACCAGATAAGAATCACCGCTGACAGCGCTCGGTAATTTGTTCAGACATTTGTCAGAGAGCTGAGCCGCCTCGGCCAACTCTTCCTGGATTCGTAGAATATCAGCTATGGAGGTGGGGGGGGGGGGGCTGCAGGTCCTTAAAAGAGAATCCTTATTTATATCAATGTCGAGCTCCAGCCTTCCCTTCAGGCTCAGTTGTACAGGCTCCTCTCCTGTACGGGATGGATTTTAGTGCACACTGTGAGCTTCGCCAGGTGTTCTTTAGAAGCTGCAGCAATTCAGAAAAAGCCTGCCTCATTAACTGGCTGGAGCAGTGGTGGCCCGTCGTTTAGAGGCTCCCGAGCGAGCGCCGCCCCCTCTATCCATGGCCGCCACCCCTTCCACCTCCTATTGATCTGGCGATGCAATGCTCTATCCATCGCCGCCACCATCCTCTATCCCCTTTCAGGACGCCGGGCGCCTGAATTACAGCGACGGGTGTGTTTTTTTTTTTTTTTTAAGCACCTGATTAGAGCCAGAGGCTCTAATAGGCTTCAAAATAGGGTGGGCTCATGGCGCAGAGCATTGCGTGACAAGCCCGCCCAGGTGTTATAACAGCAAGTGGATATTCGCTGTTGCAACACTGGTCCTCCTCCCGGCCAATCGGGAAGCGGGTCTGATACCCTTCACCCGATTGGCTGAAAGGACAGGCGATCGTATTGGATGCCTAGGAGGAGTGGAGGAGACACACGGCAGAAGCGAGGAGGAGGGAGGAGGAGAAGACACAGGAGCCGCTACCCGATGCCCACCGCAGCCTGATCTCCGTCGATGCCCCGATCCCCGCCGCTCATTGATGTCCGCCGCTGCCAGATGCGTGCCACCTAGATGGGGTAAGTGGACTGACCAGCAGACAGCAAGCGGGCGCGGGTCTTTAAGGTGCTGCGGGGGGTGGTTGTTTGCTGCCCCCTCCAACAAAAAACCACGAGCTGCCACTGGGCCGGAGGATGCCAGCATCATTTAGGCTTGCCATGCATGGGGTACTCTGTGGATTCAGATGTAAAAGTGGAACTCTGTGGATTCAGATGTAAAAGGTGAACTCTGCGGATTCGGATGTAAAGGGGGAACTCTGCGGATTCGGATGTAAAGGGGGAACTCTGCGGATTCGGATGTAAAGGGGGAACTCTGCGGATTCGGATGTAAAGGGGGAACTCTGCGGATTCGGATGTAAAGGGGGAACTCTGCGGATTCGGATGTAAAGGGTGAACTCTGTGGATTTGGACGTAAAGGGGGAACTCTGTGGATTCGGATGTAAAAGGGGAACTCTGTGGATTCAGATGTAAAGGGGGACTCTTGTGATTAACTTCATATGATTAGAAATGTTATTCAATTGCAAAATATATTTATAGTTTATACTATAAGAAAAAATTGCTGTGCGCTGCTAAAGTGTTCGGGTTTGACTTGAAGAATAGGTGGCAACCCTATCCGGTGTGGTTCATGGGGTTTTGGAGCAGTGCCTGGGGCCCTGAAGGGTGTGCTCTACAACCCCCGCTGCTCGCAGCCTGTCAAACTGTGAATGGGGCCTTAAGGTACTTGCACTGCTTGAACTATAAACAAATACATTTACTCGGGGCTGGGACAAGGGGTACTGGGACAAGGGGTACTGGGACAAGGGGTGGGCAGGAGGGGAAGCTGCCCCAAGGGCAGTGAAGCAAAAGGGCAAAGAATAGACACGGGGGGGGGGGGGGGGGGGGGGGGGGTAATGAAAGTGGGGGAGGGGGGGCACAGTTCTGGATCCTTGCCCTGGGCGCTGGAGGACCCTGTCCCATTACTGCATCAACTGATAAAGGAATGAACATGATCGCCGCCTTCATTGCGTCCTCTTTATCTGCCGGCAGTTCTGCTTTATGTCCTATGCTACAGTTCTCTAGTTGTGTTTGCTGTGGATGGCATGCAAAGGAATCCTTGTAAAAGAACACAGAGACAATGCTTTTGTTTGCCTATTCATTCCAGCGACAGGTCTAATGACTGACTTCCTTGTGCACATGCAGTTCTCGAAGTGAAGTTTCCTATTCATCGCTCGCTAATATAAGAATGCCCTTTAGCACCTTCAGAGTGCTTCATTGTAGAGCATTCATGATGATATCAACAACTGGCATTGTTAATACGCTCCTGATATCCGCAAAGTAGCGGGCAGAAGGCAAAGCATATAATCCACAAAAAATTCACGGTAGAGATCAGTCACTTTCTCGGCGGATTTTGTTCATATCGAGAGACTGGGACCAGAATCCCGACAAGGTGCAATGACATCTATCAGACCTTGCGTCCGGCGTGCTAATGCGTTTTGCAAGGTGTACAGTAGATTTAATTTAGGAGTTTGCAGATAACCTTGGATACAAAAAGCTCTGAATCACACCGGGCTCGGGAATGAGCCTGAGAAGAACGCCGATCTTTTCTAACATCACGTTCTCGTAAACCGATCATCCTGGAAAGAAAAAAAAAAGAATTTAGGGCCGCTATAGACAAAGGCCATGATAAATGCCGGCAGTCTTGCTGCCCCCCCCCCCCCCCCCGAATCATCTCGCTCAGGGATGTACACATGGTGAAAAATAAACCCCCTGTTGTGTTTGGTGAGCAGTGATGGTGCGTCCATAAGGGCGCATGGGCGCCACCCCCTCTCTCCAGCCACCCCCTCCATGACCAATGGATAGATTCATGCATTGCATGAATTTATCCATGGCCGCCACTGCCACCCCCTATTCAGGCACCTGAATTACAGCAGAGGGGGGTGTTTTTGAAGCACCTAATTAGAGCCACAGGCTCTAATAGGCATCAAAAAAGGTGACCTGCTGGCAGTTCACCCAGGTGTGTTTGAAAAGCGAATGAATATTCGTCCTAATTTTTTCGTTGTTATGGCAACATCTAGCTACCATAGCCCCGGTCTCCTTTCAGATAAAAGTGGTCTCTGCAGCGGATTCACCGTGAGATCACTTTTATCGGCGGCGGAAGAGGGGCCCCCCTCCCGCTGTGCTCCGGCGGAGGCGATCAGATATGGCTCCTTCCTTGGCATGGAGACGAGTGAGGGGAAGATGACCCCCACCCGTCTCCATACCATTGCAGGGCGGAAGCGATGTCAAAACGTAACTTCCACCCATAGCTCTTAAAGGGCCATTTTTTTTTTCTCTTTTAATTTTTAATTGTTTTTTTTTTTTTTAATTGCATTTTGTGTAAATATGAGATCTGAGGTCTTTTGGACCCCAGATCTCATATTTAAGAGGTCCTGTCATGCTTTCTTTCTATTACAAGGGATGTTTACATCCCTTGTAATAGGAGTAAAAGTGACAGAGTTTTTTTTATTAAAAGAACAGTGTAAAAATAAAAAAATTAAAGGTAAAATAAGAAAAAAAAAAAATTTTTAAACGTGCCCCGTCCCGCCGAGCTTGCGTGCAGCAGCGAACGCATACGTGAGTAGCGCCCGCATATGAAAACTGTGTTCAAACCACACATGTGAGGTATCGCCGCGATCGATAGAGCAAGAGCAATAATTCTAGCCCTAGACCTCCTCTGTAACTCAAAACAAGCAACCTGTAGAATCTTTTAAACGTCACCTATGAAGATTTTTAAGGGTAAAAGTTTGTCACCATTCCACGAGCGGGCGCAATTTTGAAACGTGACATGTTGGGTATCAATTTACTCAGCGTAACATCATCTTTCAAAATATAAAAAAAATTGAGCTAACTTTACTGTTGTCTTATTTTTTAATTCAAAAAAGTGTATTTTTCAAAATTGATGCTATTTGTTTGTTTATAGCGCAAAAAATAAAAACCGCAGAGGTGATCAAATACCACCAAAAGAAAGCTCTATTTGTGGGGGGAAAAAAGGACATCAATTTTGTTTTGGTACAGCGTCGTACCACTGCGCAATTGTCAGTTAAAGCGATGCAGTGCCGTATTGCAAAAAATGGCCTGGTCATTAAGGGGGCAAATCCTTCCGGGGCTGAAGTGGTTAAAATGATGTATGCCCTTGGAATGGCATCAAATTACAGTACCTAAAAATCTCCATAGGCAACATTTTATACACTTATAGCCAGTAATATAGCAACTTCGAGGCATTCCTGCCCATTCTAGTTACTGGCACTGCACCATGCTGTAAAAATGGAGGTATGAACGCTCAGGTCCTAAATACTGTGGCTTCATTTTACAACACAGGAGATACTAAGGAGGTGTATTGCTCGTAAGCAGAGGCGGCTCTCTAATTAGGCAAATTAGGCAGTCGCCTAAGGCCTCGCACTCACAGGGGCCTTGCGGCCGCCTAATTTGCCTGTTCTCAATCACTGAAGTTGACGCCAGCGGCTCCGCCTACCCCCACTGGGACTCTGTGGCTTAGGAGCTGACGGACAAATCAGATACTGCCCGCAGCCTGAGGAATAGCGGCCTCATCACGGAGCGTCCCAGTCCGTGGGGCCTCATGTGTAAGTTTTGCCTAAGGCCTCACAAAGCCTAGAGCCGCCTCTGCTTGTAAGATGGGAAATCTTAGTTACCATATATTGCAATACATATATAGATATGTGAAATTTGTTTAGGTCCGGAGACAAATTCGAACAAATTTTTGATTATTCGGAGATTCAGATGTATCCTAATCGCCAAATGAAATAGTAATGAATAGCAACGAATTTCGTTGAAATCCGTTAAAGTTTGTTTCATTTATGCGTTTTCTAACGAATTCCAACTTTTCAGAATGATTAGAATTCGGATTGGTCGAAAAACGATGTAACGTCACGGACCTGTGCATGCTGGGTTGGCGTGGTCACAAGGGGGCGGTGCCACCAGTGACATCGCCAGGTGACCTCGCCCTTCCCTATAAAACGGAGGAGCCTGCAATAGGCAGATGGCCTCCATGTTGGCGGAAATGATTTATTTTTTTTTTCGTTCTTTTTTGGGTGCAGCAGGCAGCATGATTGGCGATTGGTTTACATCAGGGAACACTGGTTTGTTTTTGTTTTTTTTTTAACCACATAAGGACCAAGCTTTTTTTTTGAGATTTGCTGTTTACAAGTTAAAAACAGTTTTTTTTTGCTAGAAAATTACTTAGAACCCCCAAACATTATATATTTTTTTTTCTAACACCCTAGAGAATAAAATGGCAGTCGTTGCAATACTTTCTGTCACATCGTATTTGTGCAGCGGTCTTACAAGCGCACTTTTTTTGGGGAAAAAAAACATTTTTTTTTTACTTTTTGCTATAATACATATCCAAAAAAAAATATTTAAAAAAACACATTTATTCATCCGTTTAGACCGATATATATTCTTCTACATATTTTTGGTAAAAAATAAAATCGCAATAGGCATATTTTGATTGGTTTGCGCAAAAGTTATCCAGTCTACAAACTACGGGACAGGTTTAGGGAATTTTATTTTTGTATTGTTTTTACTGGTAATGGCGGTGATCTGCGATTTTTTAGCAGGACTGACACTGCGGCAGACAAATCTGACCCCAAATGACACTTTTTGGGGACCGGTGACATTATTACATTGATTAGAGCTATAAAAATGCACTGATCAATGTAAAAATGACACTGGCAGGGAAGGGGTTAACACTAGGGGGCAACCAAGGGGTTAAGTGTGTTCTCTGGGTGTGTTCTAACTGTAGGGGGGAGGAGCTACCAGGAACATGACAGAGATCGCTGTTCCCGATCACTGGGAACAGAAGATCTCTGACATGCCTCCTGTCAGAATGGGGATCCGCTTCTTTACACTGGCAGATCCCCTTTCTGCCTCTGGACTAGGCGATCACGGGTCACCGGCGCACATCAATTCCATCTGACCCGCGGGCACACTCCCACAGCGTGAAACAGGAGCGAGACCTCACTGCCGGCGACATGCGCCTGCCCACAGCTGCGCCTGTACAAGCCGCCGTACAGGTACGGCGATTCACGCAGCGCTGTCAACCTGCTGCAGTAAATGTACGTGAGCTGAACGGCAAGTGGTTAAAGAGTGACATGTTAGGTATCTATTTACTCAACGTATCATCATCTTTTATAGTTTACCAAACAATTCAGTATTATATTGTGTATATTTAAATTCAAATAAAATGATCACAATAGCTTTACAGAAGTGACAAACACATGTGGGGTCTGTTTTACAAAAAATATAGTTTGTAAATGAATAATAGTGTGCCTAAAATTTGTATTTACTATAATCAGCAGCTGTATCTAGTGGCTAAAATGGGATATTTTCCTGATTGAGGTATTTGAGGAAAATACCGCATGATGGCCACTAGATGGAGCTGATGATCATAGGAATAAAACATATTAGACAATGCCAGAATTATTTATGACAGCTATGTGCAATGTCAACTAGACCCCCATAGTATACAATTTAGCAACATATTATTTAGGGATGCACAGATATATCGCCCACTAGACACTTGCGGTTCATTTTGTTCCGAATTAAAATTCGGACAAATTTTTTGTTAATCTGAGATTCGGATATATCCAAATACCCGAATTACAATATAAACTAATTTTACCGAAAGCTCGAATGCCGAAACAAAATTCGTCCGAAATTTGGAAATTCAGACTGAAATTCGAATTGAATTTTACTTCGAACTCCAGTCGAATTCTAACTGTACAGTTTGCAGTTGCAGTTTGGATGTGTTTTTGCTGCATTTTCAATACATTGGGGAGGCGCATTTTTGGTGTGATTTCTTTAACCACTTCAGCCCCGGAAGAATTTACCCCCTTCCTGACCAGAACACTTTTTGCGATTTGGCACTGCATCTCTTTAACTGAGAATTGCGCGGTCGTGTGACGTGGCACCCAAACAAAATTGACGTCCTTTTTTTTCCCACAAATAGAGCTTTCTTTTGGTGGTATTTGATCCCCTCTGCGGTTTTTATTTTTTGCGTTATAAACAAAAAAAGAGCGACAATTTTGAAAAAAAAATTTTTTTCCCTTTTTGCTATAATAAATATCCCCCAAAAATATATAAAAAAACCTCTTTTTTTCCTCAGTTTAGGCCGATACGTATTCTTCTACATTAGGGGTCTCAAACTGGCGGTCCTCCAGCTTTTGCGAAACTGCAAGTCCCATCATGCCTCTGCCTGTGAGAGTCATGCTTGGAACTGTCAGCCTTGCAATGCCTCATGGGACTTGTAGTTTAGCAACAGCTGGAGGGCCGCCAGATTGAGACCCCTGGTCTACATATTTTTGGTAAAAAAAAAACGCAATAAGCGTAGATTTTTATCGTGACTGCGACATTATGGCGGACAGATGGGACACTTTTGACACTATTTTGTAACCATTGCCATTTATACAGCGATCAGTGCTATAAAAATACACTGTGTACTGTATGAATGACACTGGCAGGGAAGGGGTTAAACACTAGGGGGCGATCAAGGGGTTAAGTGTGTCCTAGGGAGTGATTCTAACTGTGGGGGAGATGGGCTACCCAGGACATGACAGCGATCACTGCTCCCAATGACAGGGAGCAGTAGATCTCTGTCTTATCACTAGGCAGAACGGGGAAATGCCTTGTTTACATAGGCATCTCCCCATTCTGCCGCTCCGTGACACGATCGCGGGACACCGGCGGACATCAAGTCTGCAGGTCTCGCGGGCACGGTCACAGAGCACGCGGCGCGCATGTGCCCACAATGCCGCTTCTTAAAGGGGACGTACCTGTACGCCCATTTGCGCAGCCGTGCCATTGTGCGTGATGTATACCGGCGTGCACTGGTCGGCAAGCGGTTAACTGACCAAATATGCACTAAAAATGCGCCAAGCGGGATTTTTAAAACCACAACGGAAATGCAATAGACCAGTGTGAAGAGCTTTTTTTGCACTTTTTTTAACGCAAAAGCGCTTCAAAAACGGCTCAGTGGGAAAGCAGCCCATCGGCCAAAAAGTTGCCGATAATGACCGAAAATAAATTCATTGAAATTCATGATATTTCCATTCCAGCTTTGGCTTTTGGCCAAGTGCATCCTAAATTTTTGGGTTTGGTCCAGAATTTTCTAATTTATTAGAACACTGGACCCATGTTCGTCTATACAGCATGTAATAAACATTATTATATCTTGAGTTTCAATGCCATCAACCCAAACCAAACCTTGGCTAATGTCCCTCAGTGCTGCCACTTTGCAATCAATTTCACCGGGGATAGGGAAAGGCAGGGGTGGCGGAGGAAGTAATGGGGGTGGGTATGGTCCAGGTGGTGGGTGGTTGGAGAAGGACAAGAGGCTAGGGTAATTATGTGTGTAGAAATGTTAAAGTAACTTAACAAGTGGGAAGGAAAATATTTTTAAGAGATTTTATCTAAAAGGATAATATATCACAAACCACTATACGGTCACTTTTCTGGTATATGCAAAATTTCGCACATCCAACGCAAGCCGCATAACAAACATCTATAGCAGCATAACGAGCAATCACAAAAAACAAAAGCCTCTTCTATTTTTCTTTCCGTAACGAGGTCCGTTGGGTTGGTAGCCCCAAGAATTTAAAATGCAAACGTTGCTTGACGTTTCACCACGTCACAGTTGACTTATGGTCTGCACCGAGGTTTCTTTCCCCCCGGGGGGCTCGCTTTTTGCTTAGACTGAAGTCAGCTCTTTATTGCAGATGTAACCAGGGGACTTATTACCTAAACCAGAAGGGTTGGTAAAAAGGCTTTTGTCAATGTAAAAAAATTAAAAAAATGAAACAATGAACTTGAAGCTTGAACGAGGAGAGCATTAATTGTTCTTTGATCATTCACTCCGGCCTTGAGGAGTAATTGGTGGAGCATTAATGATTCTGTACAGCACTAGACCTCTGCCTGGCTAATTTGAAGGTGAAACAGTTCTCCTAATAAAGAGAATGTATAGCCTGTTCTGTGTTTTTTTTTTTTTTTTTTGTAGATATACTTGTAAAAAAATGGTCTGCTTGATTTAAATAATCGCTTAAATTTATTTTAAGGTGACTCTTTCGATAGTTGAAAGAAAATTCAAAAAAGGTCACCCTGCGAACAAAAGAATGAATGCGTGTCTGCACTGTACATTCTTGAAGAGATATTTTTGTTGAAGAATTTGGTCCCGCCGTGCTTTGTGGTTTGTTGCGTTGTTTTGTTTTTTTGTTTAGGGCCAACAGAAGAAGTCATAGGGTGCACAAGGGGACCATGAGTCACACCTGAAAATGTCTGATGGTGGATCTTCCTAAAACTGTGTACGCTCGTGGAACGACGCCTAACTTCAATAGCTAAAAATCTCCATAGGTAAGCTTTAAAAGCTTTTACAGGTTACCAGTTTAGGTAACTGGAAACCGTAAGTGACACAATCCTCATTGCTTCCAGTTTCTGGTGTCACACAGCAGGAGGAACAAGATCTGTTCCTTTCACTGTGTCTCAGGAACCAAATGTCATAGGTCACATCCTTGCTGGGCTTCTCGATTGCATGGGACAACCCGGTAAAGGCAGCAGTGGGGGTTGGTGGTTCTTAGTCGCTAGGATTACTTTAGTGAAGGGAATCGCCGACCTTAAAACATGATATATTGAGATATCACCCTTCCAGTCCATCGACATACCAGTACGTTGCTGTATGGGAAGCGGTTAGAGAGTAGGGATGAGCTCAGGCGTGTTCAGACACAGGTTCAACATTGCCTGAGCTGTCCTGCTGGGAAACTGTCAAAGTGGACAGCCAATCATAGGCGGTGAAGGCATTTCCCATCCGGCACATATGCAAGGGACGTGTGGGGTAGGGAATGCCTCTGCTGCCTATGATTGGCTGTCTTCTATGATAGCTCAGTCGGCTTGGACTTGTGTCCAAAAACCCTCCTGAACTCATCCCTGGTGAAGATCACAGCCCAGGTGGTGGAAAAGTGTGTGTGTGTATGTAGATAGATAGATAGATAGATAGATAGATAGATAGATAGATAGATAGATAGATAGATAGAACTTGCGTGTAGTGCTATCCCTGTAGGAGCCGCTGCAGATTCAACAGGTTCTATCATCAGTGTCCTGATGATCAGTGTAGCCCCAACAGTGCCCATCAGTGCCCATCAATGCTGCCAATCAGTGCCAGTGGAGGCTGGGGCGGGAGGCAGCATGGCAATGCCACCCCCCAGCGGAGCTGCACTATAACCCCCCCGGGCAGTCCGGCATTTACCCTTTTTAGGTGGTGGGCTGCGGTGTCCTCCAGCACGATCCACCCACCGTGCAGGTAACGGGGTGTGGGCAGCAGCTCCGGTGTCCACTCCCCCTGTAGCTTTCTCCGCTGTGTGTCTCCTCTCTCTTCCGCCTAAGCGCTAGGCCTGACGCTTTGGCCAATGGGAAACAGATCTCACGACCTGCCTCCTGATTGACGGGGAGGAATTTTAGTGTGAAAATAGCGAAAATTCATTCGCTATCGTCACACAACTGGGTGGGCTCGGAGCGCAGTGCTCTATGCCCAGAGCTCACACTTTTTTCAAGCCTATTAAAGCCTCTGCCTCTAATCACGTGCTGCAAACCCCCCCCCATTGGAATCCATAGTCCGGTGCCCTGATATCTAGATCAGAGAGTCGAACGCGTGGATAGGGGGAGGGCGGCGCCCGTGTGCCCTCTATGGACTGGCCGCCACTGATCAGTGCCCATCAGTGCTGCGTGTCAGTGCCGCCTACTGTATGTGTGCAGCCTCATCAGTGCTCATCAGTGAAGGAGAAAAATTACCTAAGAAAACTTTTTTTTTAAACTTTTGGTCTTTTTTTGTTTATCTAAAAAAAACAGTGGTGATTACAAATCACCAAAAGAAAGCTTTGTCTGTCTCAAACAAAATGGCTGGGAAGGGGTTAACATCAGGGGCAATCAAAGGGTTAAATGAGTGCCTAACCAATGTTTTTTTGTGTACTATGTGTGCTGCTTTCACTAAATGTGCTGATGTATATTGTTTATATTGTTTACACATGCAGAGCTTCGATGATGCAATACAAAAAATTAAAAATAAATAAATGTCTTTTGAAAAAAAAAAAAAAAAAATGTCCCCTTTAAAAGCATTGGGCGGAAGTGATGTTTGACGTCGCTTCCGTCATCCAATGTTATGGAGCCGAGTCGGCATCCAGTCTCACAGGGGAGAGGACGCGATCCATGTCCTTGCTTTACAGGAACACAGGATCCCTGCCTTCTGTACTGACAGAACGGCAATCTGCCTTGTTTACATAGGCAGACTGCAGTCCTGCCTGTGTACCGAAGCATCGGTGGGTGCCGGCGGACATCGAGACCGCTGTACCCCGCTGTTGGGCTACCGCTGTGTATAATCACAGTGGGAACGGGCTGGCGGGCTTCGCGCATGCGTGCTCCAGCCCTGGAAGTGTCAGATCACTTGCTAGCAGTGGCAGTGTGTCCATAAGGGCGCACGGCACCGCCCCCTCTCTCCAGCCACCCCTCTAGCACCAATAGATAGATTCATGCATTGCATGAATCTATCTATGACCTCTGCTGCCACCCCCTACTCAGGCGCCTGGCCCCTTTTCGGGCACCTGAATTTACAGCAGCAGGGTTTTTTTTTAAGCACCTGATTAGAGCCATAGGCTCTAATAGACGTCATAAAAGGTGACCTGTGAGCGCCATGCTGGGCGCTCACAGGTCACTCAGCTGTGTTAGAAAAGCAAATGAATATTTGCTTTCCTAACACTAAACCGCCTCTCCGCCAATCAGGTGCTTGGATCCGATTGGCTGAAATGACAGGCGGCGTGATTGGACGCCTATCAGGCATCCAATCATAGCAGAGGACAGAAAGAGAGGAGAAGACATTGAGGAGCTGTCCCACCGCCACCGAGACAGGGTAAGTACAGATGGCAGGCAGGGGGCACACTGGCAGCATTTGATATGGCACAGTAGCTGCGTTTGATGGGGCACAGTGGGAGCAGTTGATATGGCACAGTGGCTGCTTTTGATGGGCACAGTGGCTGCTTTTGATGGGCACAGTGGCTGCGTTTGATGGCACAGTGGCGGCAAATGATGGGCACAGTGGCTGCATTTGATGGCACAGTGGCGGCAATTGATGGCACAGTGGCTGCGTTTGATGGCACAGTGGCTGCGTTTGATGGCACAGTGGCGGCGTTTGATAGTACAGTGTCTGCGTTTGATGGCACAGTGGCGGAAATTGATGGGCACAGTGGCTGCGATTGATGGGCACAGTGGCTGCGATTGATGGGCACAGTGGCTGCGTTTGATGGGCACAGTGGCGGCGTTTGATGGTACAGTGGCTGCGTTTGGCACAGTGGCTGCGTTTGATGGTACAGTGGTGGCATTTGATGGTACAGTGGCTGCGTTTGATGGCACAGTGGCGGCAATTGATGGGCACAGTGGCTGCGATTGATGGGCACAGTGGCGGCGTTTGATGGTACAGTGGTGGCGTTTGATTGTACAGTGTCTGCGTTTGATGGCACAGTGGCGGCAATTGATGGGCACAGTGGCTGCGATTGATGGGCACAGTGGCTGCGATTGATGGGCACAGTGGCTGCGTTTGAAGGCACAGTGGCGGCGTTTGATGGCACAGTGGCGGCGTTTGATGGCACAGTGGTGGCATTTGATGGCATAGTGGCGGCAATTGATGGGGCACAGTGGCTGCGTTTGATGGCACAGTGGTGGCGTTTGATGGTACAGTGTCTGCGTTTGATGGCACAGTGGCGGAAATTGATGGGCACAGTGGCTGCGATTGATGGGCACAGTGGCTGCGATTGATGGGCACAGTGGCTGCGTTTGATGGGCACAGTGGCTGCGTTTGGCACAGTGGCGGCGTTTGATGGTACAGTGGCTGCGTTTGATGGCACAGTGGCTGCGTTTGGCACAGTGGCGGCGTTTGATGGTACAGTGGTGGCATTTGATGGTACAGTGGCTGCGTTTGATGGCACAGTGGCGGCAATTGATGGGCACAGTGGCTGCGATTGATGGGCACAGTGGCTGCGTTTGATGGCACAGTGGCGGCGTTTGATGGCACAGTGGCTGCGTTTGATGGCACAGTGGCGGCGTTTGATGGTACAGTGGTGGCGTTTGATGGTACAGTGTCTGCATTTGATGGCACAGTGGCGGCAATTGATGGGCACAGTGGCTGCGATTGATGGGCACAGTGGCTGCGATTGATGGGCACAGTGGCTGCGTTTGATGGCACAGTGGCGGCGTTTGATGGCACAGTGGCGGCGTTTGATGGCACAGTGGTGGCATTTGATGGCATAGTGGCGGCAATTGATGGGGCACAGTGGCTGTGTTTGATGGCACAGTGGTGGCGTTTGATGGCATAGTGGCGGCAATTGATGGGGCACAGTGGCTGCGTTTGATGGCACAGTGACGGTGTTTGATGGCACAGTGGCGGCGTTTGATGGCATAGTGGCGGCGTTTGATGGTACAGTGGTGGCGTTTGATGGGCACAGTGTCTGCGTTTGATGGCACAGTGGCGGCAATTGATGGGCACAGTGGCTGTGATTGATGGTACGGTGAGGCTGCAATTGATGGGTTTTTTTCCTGAATTTTTTTTTTAAATGTTTGTTTGCGCCCCCCCATATTTGTTTGTGCCCCCCCATAAATTTTGAGCACCAGCCGCCACTGCTTGCTAAGTACGTTATCGACCACAGAGTGGCCGCCCTGCCGCAGTATATGTACGGTGGGCGGTCCACAAGTGGTTAATGAACAATATCGTGAAAAATAGATTTTAGGGCCATTAAGTAATGGATGAGTAGAGATTATTTTTGGAGAATAAGGATATTGCTTAGTGTCACTTTAACATCTTTGCAGATAAGGAACGTTGTTTACCATCTGAGTGTCCCGGGGAGGACAGTGTAGTCCTCCAAAATGTGTTTATGGCAAGATTATTGATCTGCAATTGCTAATAGTTCATACACAGTACATATTCATTAAATGGTAGTAATGGCCCATAGCCGATTTGATGTCTGTTAATGACCCCGCTGCGAGATCCGAGCTGATCTAGTTGATCATTAACTGGAAGGTCATTTTCTAGATTAGCCATTATTTCCTTCATTTTTTGTTCATTAGGGATGACAAAGTTATTCTGAGAGATATTCATAACCCTTCAGCCCCCGTATTATTTACCCACATAGGAACTGGTCTGTGAAAATATGAAATGCAAAACAGTTTATCACACTTGAGCCCACTTCAGAGCAGCAAAGTCAAGGAGCATGAAAATTATTTTAACGTATTGACTTCTTGCAATTTAGTAAATATACTAGAAGATTACAAATAGATAAACCCTAACAGCGACATTAGACCTCATGCAGACCGGCATAAAACATTTCTAGGCCTACGACATATTTTTTGATGCCTATGAACGCAGTTCTATGTTAGCCTATGTATCCATGTGCATCAGGCACTTAAATCCAAATTTCAACTGCTTGCCGCCCGGGCAGTGGCTACAGTACATGTACAGCAGGGCAGCACGCGCAGGCTGGATCACGTGTACGTCATCCGGCCCCTTCCGGGTTAGGGGCATGCATGCTTCCACTAGACATGTGCAATTCGTTCAGTTCCAAATTTGTTTTTGTCGAAATTCGACAAATTCGTTCATTCGGAAACATTCAAATCAACAAAAACCCATTTAACAAATTTTTTCCGAAAATAAGAAATAGAATCCGAAAATTCAAAAATAAAAAAATAGAATCTGAAAATTCAAAAGATCGAAAATAAGAACGAAAACCTGAAAATTTGAAAATCCGAAATAACAAACTAATAATGATAACTATTACTAACTAAATTACATTTAAATAATTATTCCAATACTTATAATATAAATTAAAAGTATTGGAATTTCCTTTCTAATTTGGCTGTTAGTGAACGAATACAAATTTATCCAAAGTTACGAATTATCCGCAATAACGAATGCCGTATCTAAGCGAATGTAACATAACAAATTAATAATAATAAATAATAATAATAAAAACTTTTATTATTATTTATTAATATTAATTTGTTATGTTCCAATAGTTTAGATGCGGCATTCCTTATTCGTATTCGTTACGTTCACTAACAGCCAAATTTGAAAGGAAATTCCAATACCTATAATTTAATAGTTAGTACTAGTTAAGTTATTATTAGTTTAGATTTTCGAATTTTCGGGTTTTTGATTTTTCGGATTTTCGTTCTTATTTTCAGATTTTCAATCTTTTGAATTTTCAGATTTTCATTCTTTTTGGATTTCCAAATTTTCGAATTTTGAATTCCCAAGCTTTCGATTTTCAGAATTTTTGAATTTTCAAATATTTGTAAAAATTAGCCCTCATGCACACAGGCTGTTAAAAAAAGTTATGAAAACGCCAGTATCTTTGCAGTGATTTTTTTAAACTTTTTTCAGCTTTTTTCAGCGTTTTTGCAATAGCGGTTTTTAGCGTTTTTGAGCGTTTTTGAGCGTTTTTCCGCGTTAGCGTTTTTGAGCGTTTTTTTTTTTTTTCAAATTTTTTTTTTTTTTTTTTTTCAATGGATCAAAAACGCTAAAAAACGTTGGTGAATGACGTTTTTGAGCGTTTTTCAGCGTTAGAGCGTTTTTACAGCTGAAAAACGTCTCTCAGAACCCACTGGTCCTGGGTTTTTTTTACAGCTTAAAAACGCCTATGCCACTTGCAGCTCAAAAACGCCTAGGTGGGCATGAAGCCATAGACTAACATAAACAGGCCTTTTTAAGCTGCAAAAAAAGCTCAAAAAAGCAGCTGTAAAAACATCCGTGTGCATGAGGACTTACAGCCAAATTTGAAAGGAAATTCCAACACCTATAATTTAATAGTTAGTTATTATTTCGGAGTTTCGGATTTTTGAATGTTCAGATTTTCGCTCTTTTGAATTTTCGTTCAAATTTTCAAATTTTCCGATTTTCAAATTTTTAACTTCTGAATTTTCAAATTTTTGAGTTTTCGGATTTTCGAATTTCTGATTTTTCCAAATTATCGAAATAAGGAATACCACTTCTAAACGAATTGAACATAACGAATTCAAATTTTTCTGAAGTCACGAATTTATTCGAAATAATGAATTTCGATCATAACGAATGACCCGAAAAACTAAAAAAACAAACAAAAAAAGAATGAAACGAAAACAAACAGCAAAAGTATGCAGGCATAGGACACACACCCCTTCTGTGCCCCCTTAAAGGAGTATTATACAAAAGAAAAAGATTAGTTAAACCCACAAATGCTTTTTCTACCACTATAATATCTTTTGAAATTTCCAAATGCAGCAATTTAGAAATTAGATGAAAGGTTTAGCACTGTGAAAGTCTGAGGCCCCTTAGATGTGTAGTAGAATTTCAGTGTCCAGCTTACATTCCTCCTGTGGCTACTGATTCCAGCACCACCTCCTCAGGCACTGCCAGTGCCAACCCACCTAGCTGCAGCTGCCCCTTTCACTAGCCCTCCAGGCTAACTTCTCCCCACAGTCCTCCTGGCTGACTCTCACCAGCCCACCTGGCCGGCTCTCGCCCAGATAGCAAGCAATTATGCTGCAAGTTTGAAAATGGCTTGCTAAGCTATTGCTAGACTTGCCAGGCTTCACAAGTTTTTTGCACAATTGCTGCAAGTCCGCATTGCATGACTGCAGATCAACTTTCTTTGCAAACATTCTGCAAGTCTGCTGCAAGTTCTGCTTCAGTTATGTTGTGCAATAGTCATCCCACCACAGGGGTCACTGTGGCTGCATATTCATGCTGTAGACTTGCAGAGCTCTTGCTGTAGACTCACCACTGCAACTTTGCTCTTGCTAGAGACTTGCCACGCAAATTTGCTACAAATTGGAAAAGTGTCAACTACAACGTGTGGTTCAAGTGCTTTACAAGTATACAACTTGCCAGTGAAAATGTGTAGTAAGTTAACAAACTTACAATTCAACACTGCCACAAATTTGTGGCAAGATACCCTTGCTTTATGGGCAGGAGATCTCCCAGACGTGCTGACCTGCTCCTGCTGACCTCTCTCCTTGCTCCTGTGTCTCCAGGAAGGGCTTCCCCGTATGTTTTGGTAGGAATCTTCCAGCACGCGAGCCCCAGGCCCAAGGTTACCCCCCAGATTAGGGGGCACCCTTAAGAGCCACCGATGGCCTTTTCAGCACGCCATCTCAGCTTCCACCTGACTCTCCTTCCCCTGGCATGACTCATGCCTTTTTATGAGGTGGCCTGCCTCCTGCCAGCCCTTCATTGGGGATTGGCTGAGGCCCTCATAAATATTCCAAGCAGCTTTTCCTAGCTTCCACCCACTATGTCCAGAACATTCTCCAATGTCCCAGAAAACAGGGGGAGGCACCAGAGAAGCTGCTAGGGTGAGTCACCCAGCCCTGAGTCACTAAACCCTGACCCAGATTTACAGCCCAGGCTTGGCCCTTAGCCAAGCTGCAGTTTTCCTACTATAACAGCTACACTAACATTTTAGCACACTAGAGAGTGCTACGTTGGTGTGGTGGGGGTATTCATGTAGGGGGTGTTAGGGGTATTCTTGGGGGGGGCATAGAGCTGCAGGTTTCCTTTAAACACTTCCGGCCTGCTCGCCGTTATTATACGTCGGTACTTTGATGTTGAGTACCGTTGTTATGGCAGCAGATAGCTGCCATAACCCCGGTATATTGTTAAATGGTGGGCGGTCCGCTTTCAGATAAAAGTGGTCTCCACAGCAGATTCGCCACAAGATCACTTTAATCAGCAGGGGGAGAGGTGCCCACCCTCCTCCCGCCGTGTTCCGGTTGTCTCCGCCGCTTACCGGTGCCGTCGGTTATGGTGGCGACGATCCGAACCTTTTCCCTCTGAGGCATTGTGTCGAGTGAGGGAATGATGGCCCCCCACTCGACTCAATGAGTTGGATAATGAACGCGACCTCAAACGTCACTTTTGCCCAACGGCCTTAAAGGGACTTTTTTCTTTTATTGAAAAAAAAAAATTTTTTTTACATTTTTTTTTTTTTTTTTAATTGCATTTAAGTGTAAATGTGAGATCTGAGGTCTTTTTGAGAGATCTCACATAAAAAGAGGTCCTGTCATGCTTTTTATTCTATTACAAACGATGTTTACATTTCTTGTAGTAGGAATAAAAGTGATACAATTTTTTTTTTTAAAGGGACAGTGTCAAAATAAAAAATAAAATGTAAAATAAATAAGAAAAAAAAGAAAATAATTTAATGCACCATGTCCCTCCGTGCTTGTGCGCAGAAGCAAACGCATAAATGTCACCTATGGAGATTTTTAAGGGTCAAATTTTGTTGCCATTCCACGTGCGGGCGCAATTTTTTGAAGTGTGGCATGTTGGGTATCAATTTACTCAGCGTAACATTATCAATATAAAAAAAATTGGCATAACTTTACTGTTTTCTTATTTTTTATTTAAAAAAGTATATTATATATATATATATATATATCTATATATATATATCTATATAGATATATATCTATATATCTATATAGATATATATATCTATATAGATATATAGATATCTATATAGATATCTATATATCTATATAGATATATATATATATATATTGGGGGTTCTAAGTAATTTTCTAGCAAGAAAACTTTTTTTTAACTTGTAAACAAGTTTGAAAAATAGGCCTGGTCCTTAAGTGGTTAAAAAGACAATAATCTTTCTTCCAGTGTTGCAGTTTCGGTTGTCAGTAATGTAAAACTGGACGGCATTATAAAAAATTATGCAATTTAAAAATATGTTCTCAAAATGAAATTAAATTGTTGAGTTTAATATTGATATTCAGGGAAAAAAAAGCATTTTTTATGATGTAGAATTATGCATAACATGCCTGGATGCTCCTTTAGTCTACTTCGGTTTTCACACAGATATTAAAATTCAGTTAGGCTGCTCTCAATTCAATTATTGTAATAATACTGCTGTCTAACGTATTTTATATAAATAATCACAAAACACTGCAACATTGTCATGCTGCTTTATGATCTGCAAAATTTCATTACATCATGTATGTGCTGGGAATGGATTACATGATGATAGCCTTGTGATTGGCCAAGACTATTTTGCGAGAATATAACATAATTTAATATTATATCCCTGGCTTTTGGACCTTTGGTTGGCAAAACAAGGGAAATAAGCACGATTGTCAGTGGCTACACTCACAAAATGGGAAAAAAGTATGATATATATATATATATATATATATATATATATATATATATATATATATATATATATATATATATATATATATATATATATAAATCTTGTAAACCTCTTTATAAACCGATTATGGTGTTGTTAAGTTGAATTTCTATCTAATGCGGGGGGTGCCGGTTGGCTGAGCCGCCCAGCTTAGAACCTTTACTTGACCACAAACATCAGTTCTTGACATACAAATGGGGACTTTTGGGCAATTTAAATCAGATCCAAAAGATCTAACATTTTTAACGACTTCAGCCCCGGAAGGTTTTACCTCCCTTAATGACCAGAGCATTTTTTTGCGTTACGGCACTGCGTCGCTTTAACTGACAATTTTGACGTCCTTTTTTTTTCCCCCACAAATAGAGCTTTCTTTTGATGGTATTTGATCACCTCTGTGATTTTTATTTTTTGCGCTATAAACAAAAAAAAGATCGTCAATTTTGAAAATAAAAACAAACAATATTTTTTTACTTTTTGCTGTAATAAATATCCCCCAAAAATATATAAAATACATAATGTCTTCCTTAGGCCGATAATTATTCTTCTACATATTTTTGGTAAAAAAAAAAAAAAAAAAAAACGCAATAAGTGTATATTGATTGGTTTGCGCAAAAGTTATAGCGTCTACAAAATAGGAGATAGATTTTTTGGCATTTTTATTATTTATTTATTTTTTTAGTAGTAATGGCGGTGATCTGCGATTTTTATCGGGACTGTGACATTGCGGCGGGCAGATCGGACACTTTTGACACTATTTTGGGACCATTGACATTTGTACAGCGCTCAGTGCTAAAAATAGCCACTGATCACTGTATAGATGTCACTGACAGGGAACACTAGGGGGCGATCAAGGGGTTAAATGTGTTCCCTCAGCGTTTTCTAACTGTGGGGGGGATGGGCTACCAGGGACATGACAGAGATCACTGTCCCTGATGACAAGGAACAGAAGATCCCTGTCATGTCACTAGGCAGAACAGGGAAATGCCTTGTTTACATAGGCATTTACCCCATTCTGCCTCTCTTCGACGCGATCGCTGGCCACCAGCGGAAAATCGAGTCCGCGGGACCCGCAGGCACGCTCCTGGGGCGCACACCTGCTACCCCAGGATCACGAAGGGACCTACGGGTGCGCCCTATTGCACACGTGCCATTCTGCTGAAGTACATAGGCGTGCGGCGGTTGGTAAGCGGTTAAGATCAAAATAACTCCAGCCAAGCATTTATATTGTTTCTTGGTTTAAATAGCAACTGTTAGTGGTAGATTGCATCCATCCGTTTGTCATCTTTGAAACTGAAAGCTGGTTAAACTGCTTCCGGTCCGCCCCACATACATTTATTGTAGCAGGGCAGCCCTTCAGCGCGAAATCATGTACCTGTACGTGATTTCGATTGCTGGGGTCTGGGGGCGCACGCACGCCGCCGGAGACTAACTCCTGCTGTGATGGGACACAGCGGGAGCCAATCAGCGGGTCCAGCAAACCCGATGTCCGCCAGGACCTGCCGATCGTTCCCGAAGCAGACATAACGGCGGCCTGTCTATGTAAACAAGGCAGATCGCCGTTCTGTCAGAGGGAAAGATGGAGAACTTGTGTTCCTGGATCTCTGTCTTCCCCCAGTCAAAGCACCTCCCCCACACAGTTAGTAATCACTCCCTAGGGACACATTTAACCCCTTGATCGCCCCCTGATGTTAACCCCTTAACTGCCAGTGTCATTAGTACAGTGACAGTGCATTTTTTTTTAGCACTGATCACTATATTGGTGTCACTAGTCCCCAAAAAGTGTAACTTCATGTCAGATTTGTTGCAGTCCCGCTAAAAATCGCTGATCGCCGCCATTAACTAGTAAAACAAATTTTAAAAAATTAAAATTCTATAAATATATTGCATAGTTTGTAGATGCTGTGGGGTTGATTTACTAAAGGCAAAAAAGACTGTGCCCTCTGCAAGTGAAGTTTCTCCGGAGCTTAGTAAATGAGGTAAAGCTTCACTTTGTAAAGAATACCCAATCATGTGCAAGGAAAATAAAAAAAAACAGCATTTTTGCTTGCACATGATTGGATGATGGAAGTCAGCAGAGCTTCTGCTCATTTACTAAGCTCTGGAGCAACTTTACACTGTGCACAGTTTATATGCCTTTAGTAAATCAACCCCTAACTTTTGCGCAAACCAATCAATATACACTTATTGGGATTTTTTTTTTTTACCAAAAACATGGAGCAGAATACAAATTGGCCTACATTGATGAAGAAATTCAATTTTTTATATTTCTTTATTGGATATGTTTTATAGCAGAAAGTAAAAATTTTTTTTTTTTTTTCAGAATTGTCGCAAGAAATAAAAAACCGCAGAGGTGATCAAATACCACCAAAAGAAAGCTCTATTTGTGGGAAAAAAAAGGACATCAATTTTATTTGGGTACAGCATCACACGACCGCGCAATTATCAGTTAAAGCGACGCAGTGCCGTATCGCAAAAAATGGCCTGGTCATTAAGGGGGCAAATCCTTCCGGGGCTGAAGTGGTTAAGGGAATGTCCAGTTCCGGCTCCAAAGGGGTTAAGCATCCTAATCCTTTAGAATGTAAGCTCTATGAGCAGGGCCCTTCTGTACCTTTTGTATTGAACTGTACTGTAATTGTGTTGTCCCCCTTATACATTGTAAAGCGCTGCGTAAACTGTTGGCGCTATATAAATCTTGTTTAATAATAATAATAATAAGGGACTTCAATTGCCCAATGCCGGAGTGTTGATAGGATTTTGAAGGTTCTTGGACCCTTTGAGTATAATGTCTTCCAACACTGTACACTTAAGAAACACATATGCACATGTAAAGTGGAACGAATGAATTTTTCGGCAGAGCACATGTCTACTAGATCAGGGGTCCCCAACCACCGGGCCGTGGCCCACTACCGGGCCGTGGCCTTTCTGCAGCCGGGCCGCAGGACAGTTGCGGCATGAGAGCCAGGCGTGCGGCATGTTGGAGCCAGGCAGGCGGGCGTCATGAGAGCCAGGCGTGTGGCATGTTGGAGCCAGGCAGGCGGGCGTCATGAGAGCCAGGCGTGCGGCATGTTGGAGCCAGGCGGGCGGGCGGCATGAGAGCCAGGCGTGCGGCATGTTGGAGCCAGGCGGACGGGCGTCATGAGAGCCAGGCGTGCGGCATGTTGGAGCCAGGTGGGTGGGCGGCATGAGAGCCAGGCATGCGGCATGTTGGAGCCAGGCGGGTGGGCGGCATGAGAGCCAGGCGTGCGGCATGTTGGAGCCAGGCGGGCGGGTGGCATGAGAGGCAGGCGGGTGGCATAAAACCAAGCGGGGTGGATTTTGGAGCCAGGCTGGCGGGCTGCATGAGAGCCAGACGGGTGGCATGAGAGGCGGATGGCATGTCGGAGCCAGGCGGCCGGCATGAAAGAGCCGGTGTTCTCTCAAAATAGCGGGGTGGATGAGAGAAGCGTGTGAGCGCATGAGACAAGCGGGCAGTGAGCGATGACATCATCTCTCTCTGCCTGCCCCGCATCACCGCTCTTCCGCCCTCACAGCCCAGCCTCTTCAATGTCGGAGGTGCAGCAAGGAGCAGAGATGACATCATCTCTCACCGCCCGCCCGCATCTCACTCTCCTTCCCTCACTCAGAACTGGCCTCTGTGCTAAACTAATTGGACCAGTGTTGCCACCAATACAGTGGCAATACACATCTGGTGGCAGTGGCAGGTGACAATCAACATCTGGTGGCACTGGCAGGTGAAGTGGCAAGTGACAATCCACATCTGGTGGCACTGGAAGGTGACGTGGCAAGTGACAATCCACATCTGGTGGCACTGGCAGGTGACGTGGCAAGTGACAATCCACATCTGGTGGCACTGGCAGGGGACGTGGCAAATGACAATTCACATCTGGTGGCACCGGCAGGCGACGTGGCAAGTGACAATCCACATCTGGTAGCAGGCAACATGGCAAGTGACAAGCTGCATTTGGTGGAAGGCGACACGCCCAGGGCTCCTGGGATGAATGAAGCGCCAACACCAGCCATTGCCCCGACAAATTGCCCGCAAAAAATCACTTCCCCTCCCACAAGCCTTGGCACAATCTTCTTCCACGCAGCCGGTCCCCGATGCCAAAAAGGTTGGGGACCGCTGTACTAGATAATCTAGCAGGACCTAACATTGAGTAGATCAGGATTGATCAATTTTCAAATATATATCTCATAGTTTGTATACGCTATAACTTTCCTACAGACTAAATAATATATACCGATTTGGGTTATTTTCACCAAAGAAATTTTGGCCTAAATTCATGAAGAAAGATTAAATGCCACCAAAAGAAAGCTTTATTTGTGTGAAAAAAATAATCAAAATTTCTTATGGGTATTGTCATTCAAAGCGTGACAGCGCTGAAAGCTGAAAATTGGGCAGGGAAAGTGCCTGTAGGCAAGAGGTTAACGTGTATTTTTTTCCCCAAAATTTGTATTTGAAGAACTGCTGTGCCAATACCGTGTGACATAAAAATATGTAACACCCACCATTTTATTCTCTAAGGCATCTGCTTAAAAAAAAAAAAAATATATATATATATATATATATATATATATATATATATATATATAAAATTTTCAGGGGGTTCTAAGTGGTTTTGAAATTGTTAAGAAAATAACTGATTTTTTTTAGATTTACTTCTCTCTCGGTTTTATAAACATGTCCCGAAGCAACCCATTGGATGGGATTCAAAAAAGAGCATACAAAAGCAACTATTTTCCACCTAGATATTTTTTTATTTTATTTATTTATTTTTTTAGTGCTCCTTTAATACCCGGTAATCATGATATTCCTGATCAGGCACATATGCTTTATTGCTCCTGTGATCCCTCGCTTGACACGACTGAAGTTTCTACTCATCAATAACGGGGGAAAGGTGCATCAGAGATACACCTGATGTCTCTTACTACCTATTAGATTTCCTCTGATGCCTCTCATTGTCTCTACATTAGGAAATTAAAGACAAATTGAATTAGGCAGAGCAGATGGAACAACTAACTTCAGAAATGCTGACAGTTAAGAGGCTTTTAAGTATTAATTGTACCTGTCTCGGTTTTATGAATGTCACCTGAGGGGGAATACCAGGAATGGCAGAGATGCTGGGAAGTGTCTCCTGCTATCTCTGTGTACTGTTGCCTGAAATTGTCCCGTTTTGGTAGCAAGAATTTTGCAGCTCGATGTTCTGATCTAGTCAGTAAGTGAAAAGCAATTGAAAAGCAACCTCAGCCAGGAAGTTAGTATTGGGGAACCCAAAAAAAATAAAATGTATTGCACTTTGAATTTATATATGTAGCAATAACTCTAGGTGGAGCTGCTGGTTTAAGCGGGCTTGTTACCTTCACTCTCGATACCTCTGTTTCACCGGCACCGGGTCTAGGGTTCCGTTGAGTTTACCTCTGGACGATATAAGCACCAAACACTTGAGTAGGTTTTCCAGTGCTTTAATAGAATAAACCAGGGAAGTAGCAGGAAAGAGGTAGCAGGAAAGCTACAGGGAAGCTCAAATACCTTTCTGTTGCATTTCTTCAGAAATATTCTTTGTAATTGAATGGTTACCCCTTTTTTTTGTAGGAATCAATCTTTGCCCGTCTGGATAGACATCTCTCACTTTCCTAGCAGCCAGCACGCAGCACGAACAAAAGTCTCTGCCACAGACTTATCTGGAATAAAATCCGTACGATCCTCTGCCACAGGATGTATTGGTTTGTGGTGAAAGTCAGATACAGTACTTGAACCTTTAAGCCAACCCGGCAGTACTATACTGTAAGATCACTTCGGAATGCGTCCCCCAACCGAGTCACCAGGCCCCTCTCCAGACCAGCACTCTGCGTGATCCTTCCATGACGGGTCCTCCCCTGGGATCTCCTCGGTTGTCCAGCTTCTTCACTCAGGATAGACAGCCCAGGACCATTCCTCTGCTAACAGCTAGCTAGGAGATCAAATGGTTCCTGAAAAAGAAAACATATTAAACATACATGTGACCTATACTGTTTCAGGAGCAAAGTCTCATTTGAAAAAAAATGAAACTCTCTTCCCATTATCTATATCAGATTAATCTTTAAGAGACCATCCCTATATATACACAATTTTTTCTCTTAAATGAAGAAAATCCGGCTAGCAAAAAAGAAGTCCTTGGATTTAAAACACTGAGATGAGTTTTCAGATCTTGACCACGAAGATCTCTAGGCACTGACACTAACTAAACTAACTCAAAGTCCTTTTGTCCATAATTACCAATAAAACCGGGGATCTGGCAATGTCAGTGTCTTTCCCAGTTTATCCACTGTAGTGATGAAATACACAACGTCATCTTTTCCGGGTCTGCAAATGACCACATTGTCAGCATGAATGTGCCGACCATAATTCCAGTGCATAAAACATCCACTGTAACGTTCGTCCATAGCAACAGAACAACCAGTTTTCCGGAAAGGCTTAGGCACAGACAAATAGTCCCAAACAGCTTCACTGTACCAAAGCTCCCGGTTAGCTTCAATGACTTGCATTATGTCCTGAGGGACATATGGGAACTCCAAACCATATTCCGTAGCGACACGCTTGTTTAACATTCTCTGCAAACGTGCAAGTTTCGGTAAGGATCTATTTTTCCCCATACCAGGAGGCACACACAAATCCAATGATTTGCTCACCATAGACCCAGCCGGTGTCTGAAGTGAACTAGTAACTTTTGACAATGTCTCATTTACAGTGCTGTGTGGCTCCACACAAGGTGACGTCTTCCCAGAACTCAGGGCTGTCCATTCAGGGAAAGTCATGGCAGAGGCGACATCCTCGCCTTGGGCCCATAATAACTCTTGTGACATAGTCTCAAATAGGTCATCATCACCAGAGAGATCCGATATGGACTCTATCTCCGAATCTCCCAGTTCTTCTGCTGGCAGATATCTATTTACAGTCCCAGATACATTCTCCAACAATTGCTCACCCGTTCCTGATGTGGACTTTGTTGGATCCAGTTCGGGTAGTCTCTGGGGTAAGCCTCGACCACGGCCGCGGGAAGCCTTCACATATCCCACCTTCTTCTGGACAGGTACAACAGGGATAGGTGTAGTGGACGCGGAAATCAAAGTAATGTCCGCTGAATCAGTAACAGCAGTGTCTCTCTCCGGAACACTCTCGGTAGCAACAGGCAAAGTCACGGCCTGCTGTTCACTTCCAGCAGAAATAGCAGCTTCTACTGTGGCGACACCTGTAGCCCAGTCCATACGATAAGCACGGGGCGACATGGTAGGTTGCTCCACCACAAACAAATACTCTCCACATTGCGGGCAGTGACCAAATGGACGGAAATGCACGGCCAGTCCCTCACATTTGTGGCAAATCATGCCCAGCCCTTCGATACCTCCAACGGTGTAGAGAACAAATCTCCCCTGAGGCTTCAGACGAATACCGGTATCTGTAAGCAGGGTTCCGGTCAACACAGCACTCGACACGGTGCTCGCTGGGAACATTCTCGGTCCCATAATTGACTGCATCGCCGAAAAAGACATGGCCACACTCTGATCTTCTCAGCACGATCACGAGGCCTCTCTTCCGCCAAACACACACACGCGTCCCACGCGGTATCAAGTAGGGTAGGCTCCTCCCACTTGTTCTTCTGATCACGTAGCTCCCGGGCTTTTACTGGCGCCCGCCGCCTACGCACTCAGAAATAAAGTCCTGCAACTTTTAACCTCTTCCTCTCCTGAGAAAAATGAAAAAGTCCAGCTCTCACCGTAAACTCCCGGTAAAACACCTCTCTAGGTTGCGAGGATTGACGGTTAACAAATTCAACGAGCCCCCACATGTAGCAATAACTCTCGGTGGAGCTGCTGGTTTAAGCGGGCTTGTTACCTTCACTGGCACCGAGTCTAGGGTTCCGTTGAGTTTACCTCTGGACGATATAAGCACCAAACACTTGAGTAGGTTTTCCAATGCTTTAATAGAATGTAGCAGGAAAGAGGTAGCAGGAAAGCTGCAGGGAAGCTCAAATACCTTTCTGTTGCATTTCTTCAGAAATATTCTTTGTAACTGAATGGTTCCCCCCCCCCTTTTTTTGTAGGAATCAATCTTTGCCTGGATAGACATCTCTCACTTGCCTAGCAGCCAGCACGCAGCACGAACAAAAGTCTCTGCCACAGACTTATCTGGAATAAAACCCGTACGATCCTCTGCCACAGGATGTATTGGTTTGTGGTGAAAGTCAGATACTGTACTTGAACCTTTAAGCCAACCCGGCAGTACTATACTGTAAGATTACTTCGGAATGCATCCCCCAACCGAGTCACCAGGCCCCTCTCCAGACCAGCACTCTGCATGATCCTTCCATGACGGGTCTTCCCCTGGGATCTTCTCGGTTGTCCAGCTTCTTCACTCAGGATAGACAGCTCAGGACCATTCCTCCGCTGCTGTGGTAGGCCCCAGACAGGCTTCTGGGCCCACCCACACGCCGCAGTGACGTGAGCCTTCGGAACGGAGGCCCACGAGGTGGTATTCCTAGTGCATACCTGTCGGCCAGGAGGGCCAGCAGGTGGCTGAAAACGAACCCTAAAACATGGCGTCTGTCCCATAAATACCCTCTCCCAGAATGCAACTCGGAGGACCACCTCCATGAGTTATCTCCGGGACAGAGGAGCACTCATATGCTTCAACACGTTGCTCTTCCAACACCTGCCGATGGTGACAACGACACCCACAATGTGGAACTGCATGCAATGTCAGCCAAGCTGGAACAGAGGCAAATCTAACTTCCTATAATAAGCGATCCACTAAATTTACCTATCAGCAGTAGATAAAAATCTACCAGCGCTACATATATATAACTTTTTTATTACAAGTCCTGACAATTATGCAGTGCTTTACATATTGTACATACACATACATACTCCCCCAGGATAAAAAAAAAAAAAAATTAACAGAAATCAGATGCAGGCATTGTCAGGTGGAGTACTGTGATCTCTGTGAGAGTTAACCACTTCAATACCGGGCACTTTCACCTCCTGCCCAGGCCAATTTTCAGCTTTCATTGCTATCGCAAATCAAATGACAATTGCGCGGTCATGCCACTTTGTACCCATGTGAAATTTTTAAACATTTTTTAGACAGATAGAGCTTTCTTTTGGTGGTATTTAATTACTACTGTTTTTTTTTTTTTTATTGTTTTTTTTTTTTTTGCGAAACCAATGAAAAAAGACCAAAACATTTTCACTGATGTGTGCTGATGAGGCTGCATTGATGGGCACTGATAGGCTGCATTAATGGCACTATTGAAGCTGCACTAATGGGCATGGATGAGGTTGCAATGATGGACACTGGTTGGCACTGATGGGCACCGATAAGCTGCACTGATGGACACTGATGAGGCTGCACTGATGGGGCTGCACTGATGGCCACTGTTGAGGCTGCAATGATCGGCATTGATAAGCTGCACTGATGGGCACTGCTAAGCTGCATTGATGGGCATTGATGAGGTTGCACTGATGGGCACTGATAAGTTGCACTGATGGGCACTAATCTGCACTGATGAGCTACACTGATGGACACTGATGAGGCTGCACTGATGGACACTGATGAGGCTGCACTGATGGACACTGATGAGGCTGCACTCATAAGCTGCATTGATGAGGCTGCACTGATGGGCACTAATAGGCTGCACTGATGGACATTGATAAGCTGCACTGATAAGGCTGCATTGATGGGCACTGATAGGCTGCATTAATGGCACTATTGAAGCTGCACTAATGGGCATGGATGAGGTTGCAATGATGGACACTGGTTGGCACTGATGGGCACCGATAAGCTGCACTGATGGATACTGATGAGGCTGCACTGATGGGGCTGCACTGATGGACACTGATGAGGCTGCACTGATCGGCATTGATAAGCTACACTGATGGGCACTGCTAAGCTGCATTGATGGGCATTGTACTGATGGGCACTGACAAGCTGCACTGATGGGCACTAATTTGCACTGATGAGCTGCACTGATGGACACTGATGAGGCTGCACTGATGGGCACTGATAGGCTGCACTGATGGACATTGATAGGCGGCACTGATGGACATTGATGGACACTGATGAGGGTGCACTAAAATGCAATAAAAAAAATAAAATGAAAAAATGTGTCATTTAAAAAAATAATTTAAAAAAATAGCCCTTTAAGAGCTATGGGTGTTATATTTTGACGTCGCTTCCGCCCTGCAATGTTATGGAGACGGGTGGGGGCCATCTTCCCCTCACTCATCTTCATGTCAAGCAAGGGGGAAACATCCGATCACCTCCGCCGCTGCCGATGGCTCCGGTAAGCGGTGGAGGGCACCGGAGCGCGACAGGAGGAGGGGGGGGCCTCTCCCGCCATTGATGAAAGTGATCTTGCGGCGAATCTGCCGCAGAGACCACTCTTATCGGAAAGCGGACCGCCGGCCAAAGAAGAGGATACCGGGGTTATGGCAACTAGCTGCTGCCATACCAAAGATATTCAAACTTAGGACGTATATTGGCGTGCGGCGCTCCGTAAATGGTTATTAAACTATGTTTATTAACTAAAATTTATGAAATCAATATTTTTTTCAATTTGACTATTTGTCACCTCAAAACTCCCACATTTGCTTTTCCTTTTGTTAAAATGACCTATGCAAATTTGTTTTTAAGCACTTACCGACCGTCTCATGTCGGCAGTTTGAAGATGGATATCTCGGTAACGGCAGTAGCTGCTGCCACAACCGAGGTATCCATATTTAGAGCCGGCGGTTCTGTTTATGATAATGGTGGCCTCTGCGGCGGATTCACTGCAAGATCACCGTTATCGGTGGCGGGAGAGGTGCCACCTGCCGCTCTCCCACGCCCTCCGCCGCTTAACGGAGCTGTCGGTAGCGCCGGAGGCGATCGGGTCCTTTCACGTCTGTGGTATGGAGATGAGTGAGGGGAAGATGGCCCCCACCCGTCTCCATACCATAGGAGGGCAGAAGCGACGTCAAAACGTCACTTCCGCCCATACATCTTAAAGGCACATTTTTCTGTTGTCATTTTTTCAAATGACACATTTTTTTTTTTTTGCATTCTAGTCCAAATATGAGATCTAAGGACTTTTTGACCTCAGATCTCATATTTAAGAGGTCCTGTCATGCTGTTTTTTCTATTACAAGGGATATTTACATTCCTTGTAATAGGAATAAGTGTGACCCAATTTAAAAAAAAAAAAAAAAACAGTGTACAAAAAAATAAAATCAAGTAAAATAAATAAGAGAAATTTTTTTTTTTTTTTAAAGTGCCCCGTCCCGACGAGCTCGCGTGCAGAAGCGAACGCATACAAGATTAGCTCCCGCATAGGAAAACGCAGGTCAAACCACACATTTGAGGTATCGCCGCGATCATTAGAGCGAGAGCAATAATTCTAACCCTAGACCTCCTCTGTAACTCAAAACATGTAACCTGTAGAATTTTTTAAACGTCGCCTATGGAGATTTTTGAGGGTAAAAGTTTGACGCCATTCCACGAACGGGCGCAATTTTGAAGCGCGACATGTTGGGTATCAATTTACTCGGCGTAACATTATCTTTCACAATATAAAAAAAAATTGGACTAACTTTTCTGCTGTCTTATTTTTTTATACAAAAAAGTGATTTTTTTCCCCAAAAAAAAGTGCGCTTGTAAGAGCGCTGCGCAAATACGGTGTGAAAAAAAGTATTGCAATGACCGCCATTATATTCTCTAGGGTGTTAGACAAAAAAAAAACAATACATAATGTTTGGGGGTTCTAAGTAATTTTCTAGCAAAAAAACACCAAAATCTCAAAACGAGGCTAGTCCAAAACGAGGCTAGTCCAAAACAGCCCATGCACATTACCACCCTACAACAAACATGACCAAAAAGATCTGATGTTATGCTATGGACACTTGAATAAAAGCAAAATATTTAATTTCACCTCCCAGATATCTCTCCTAAAAGTCTAGCAGTCGTCAGGCTGTCTTTTGTCATAACCAATTAAGTTGCTACAATAAGTCTATTTTCATATAGTTCCTCAGCCGAGCCGTACTGTACAGAAAACGTATCATTTTTAAGAGTCCGGACGTCAATTAATTGGGAAGTCACGCAATCTCCAGACCTCTTTGTAAGACGGGAACGCTAATTATGACAAATATATAAAAACAAGTCGCAGTAATTGGACTATGCGTCTGCTTTTCTCGAGGTCAATGCACAATTAAAATAGACTTGTCAGCATAGTGGGGATAGAGAATTATTATTGAGAGAGGAAATACACTAACCAGACAAAAAAAAAAAAATATGTGAAATAAAAATGATTGTTAATTTTTCTGACTCCCATCTGAGTCAGAATGATGGTAACATATTCATACAGTAATATATGATTTTCTAATGCAAGGATGCTTTTAAGAAATACCGAAGTACATTACCAATAAATTGCATTACATGGAATGTGTAAATTTCACTCTCTAGTGGCCAGCAACATATCACCTTCAGCACAAAGTCAGCCGGAGAATCTCTCCTATTTTACAGCTGAATTCTAAGTAAAAGGCTAAATGAACCAATGGAGTGCAAATATGGGAGATGTTTCCTGCCAAAGAAAAACGTTTTGTTTTCCTGTCCTGAAATTTACACAGCTCTGTCACACAGTACAGCCTTGTCTATCAGGGTTGGAGACCTGATTTTTCTCTGTTGCAGTTAAGTTAAACTTATAGGTCTCTCCCCTGGCCTGTAATTGGACAGTGAAAGGAGAAGTAGCAGACTGATGAGCTCATCTCTCTGTCACTCTGCTCTCTCCTCCTATTAGCATGTTCTTAGCATATGAGCAGCACTTAAACACAACCGATTGGCTCCTTGTGCTACACCTGCAGTCGAATCCAAGTACTTACGCTACTTGCATATAAAGATATATTTAATGGTGTATTAATGAATACAGAGTTGCATTCATTTATATCTGCCCAGAGTTCAACATATGCTAACTGAAAATGTTTGCTCAGTGACATGCTCATTTTCACCTACTAGTTGTATAGGCAGGTCTTTTTTGTGCTGGAACATGCTGGTACAAGATTTGTTGGGTGTAGTGATATAATACGCCTATCCCCGATTTATGTGGGATTACATTATATTATTATATGTATGTACACATACAACATTGGGGAGAGTCCTGTACTAGGGTGGGTTGTTTGTGGGGGGGGGGGCATTTTTGACTGAACATTGACCTATGTGTTACTTATTCTGAGCCCTGTGTAATATGCAGTCCTGAGTTCTGGACCCTTTGTGATATGCACTCCTGATATGTACCCTGTGTAATATGAAAGCTCTGGGTGAACCCTCTGCACACACCATTGTTAGCAAACTTTGCATAAAAACAGGCATTTTAGTTAACATACTGTAAATTGTATGTTTGAGCTGACCAACTGCATCAAAGTAATCCCTCTCTGGCCAGTCCCTACTCTACTCTGCAAAATGCAAATATATATAATATGAAGTCCTGAGCTCTGCACCCTGTGTAATATGAAGTCCTGAGCTCTGCACCCTGTGTAATATGAAGTCCTGAGCTCTGCACCCTGTGTAATATGAAGTCCTGATCCCTGCACCCTGTGTAATATGAAGTCCTGAGCTCTGCACCCTGTGTAATATGAAGTCCTGATCCCTGCACCCTGTGTAATATGAAGTCCTGATCCCTGCACCCTGTGTGATATGAAGTCCTGAGCTCTGCACCCTGTGTAATATGAAGTCCTGATCCCTGCACCCTGTGTAATATGAAGTCCTGAGCTCTGCACCCTGTGTAATGTGAAGTCCTGAGCTCTGCACCCTGTGTAATATGAAGTCCTGATCCCTGCACCCTGTGTAATATGAAGTCCTGATCCCTGCACCCTGTGTAATATGAAGTCCTGATCCCTGCACCCTGTGTAATATGAAGTCCTGATCCCTGCACCCTGTGTGATATGAAGTCCTGAGCTCTGCACCCTGTGTAATATGAAGTCCTGATCCCTGCACCCTGTGTAATATGAAGTCCTGAGCTCTGCACCCTGTGTAATGTGAAGTCCTGAGCTCTGCACCCTGTGTAATATGAAGTCCTGAGCTCTGCACCCTGTGTAATATGAAGTCCTGAGCTCTGCACCCTGTGTAATATGAAGTCCTGAGCTCTGCACCCTGTGTAATATGAAGTCCTGAGCTCTGCACCCTGTGTAATATGAAGTCCTGATCCCTGCACCCTGTGTAATATGAAGTCCTGATCCCTGCACCCTGTGTAATATGAAGTCCTGAGCTTTGACCCTTCTGTACTTTGTGCAACATGCACTCCTGGGCCCAGCACTATATACACCCTATACTGTACATTTTATATACACCCTGTACTGTACATTTTATATACACCCTATACTGTACATTTTATATACACCCTATACTGTACATTTTATATACACCCTATACTGTACATTTTATATACACCCTATACTGTACATTTTATATACACCCTATACTGTACATTTTATATAAACCCTATACTGTACGTTTATAGTCCTGACCGCTGCACTTTATATTTTGGATTATATATGACATACTTCTGTTCACGACACTTTTTATGCTTCATTTTACATTACATACTTCTGGCCAAAGCGTTTATCGTCTGAACAATTGCTCGTTGCTAAGTAGTCAGTGACTATTTTTTTTTTAAGTTCTTCTTTATGGTAGGCTAAAAAAGCATATGTAATGGAAGAGTTTCATTTTTTTTTTTTTTTTTTTTTTTTTATGTGCGAGTGTTTTATGTTATTAGACCCACGCTTTTGGCACAGTAATTAAAGTGTTACTAAACCCAGGAGCCTGCATTCACTTTATCTGGTCTCCCACAGTACACAGAACATGGAAATACAATTATTTTAAATACCTTTTCTCATCAGCAGTATATAGCAATCTTGTGACGTCTATCAATGTCCGGCCAAGAACTGGTTAACCACTTCAGCCCCAGAAGATTTGGCTGCTGAATGACCAGAGCATTTTTTGCGATTCGGCACTTGCATCGGTTTAACTGACAATTGCGCGGTCGCGCGACTCTGTACCCAAACAAAATTGACGATCTTTTTTTCCCTCAAATAGAGCTTTCTTTTGTTGATATTTGATCACTTCTGCGTTTTTTTTTTTTTTTGCTATAAACAAAAAAAGAGCGACAATTTTGAAAAAGACACAATAATTTGTACTTTTTGCTATAATAAATATCCCCATTTTTTTTTTTAAAGCACATTTTTTCTCAGTTTAGGCCGATACGTATTCTTCTACATATTTTTAGTAATAAAAATTGCAATAAGCGTATATTGATTGGTTTGCGCAAAAGTTATAGCATCTACAAAATAGGGGATAGATTTATAGCATTTTTATTATTTTTTTTTTTTTTTTTACTAATAATGGCGGCGATCTGCGATTTTTATCGTGACTGTGACATTATGGCGGACACATTGGATAATTTTGACACATTTTTGGGACCATTGACATTTATACAGCGATCAGTGCTATAAAAATGCATTGATTACTGTAAAAATGTCACTTGCAGGGAAGGGGTTAACACTAGAGGGTGATCAAGGGGTTAACTGTGTTCCCTATGTGTGTTCTAACTGAAGGGGGGATGGGACTAGCTAGGGGAAGAGATAGATCGCTGTTTATACTTTGTATGAACACACGATCTGTCTCTTCTCCCCTCTGAGAACCGGGATCTCTGTGTTTACACACAGAGATCCCGGTTCTCGCCGTGTCACGAGCGATCGCGGGTAATAATTCATATTCCTATCGCACACATTCCTGAATCGGCTCTCGAGTATGGGTGCTGCAGCAACAACCAGCTGCATACTGGTTCAAATCACAGTGAAGATATTTGCCAGCACACCATGGAACGACATAGATAGCATCCAAACGGGTAATTTAATGCATGATCACAACACAAGGAGAGTGCAACGTTTCGGAGTCATGCAGGACCCCTTCGTCAGGCACGTGCATCGGCTTCGTGGGCGCGCGCCCCTAGTGGCCAAAATTGGAAGCGAAGCAAGATAACAGCGATTCGCGCAGCCGAGCCATGTTGCCGCAGTGCAACTGCGGCGGCTGGTCGGCAAGCGGTTAAAGCTTGCAGGAGGAGTTTTTATTCTCCTCTGACTGTCCTATGAGGCTGCAGGACTCCTGGCCCTCTGGCTGGTGCTGATTGGCTCTATGCTGATCACATGCACCCCCGCCCTGCCCCCCCCAAAAAAAAAAAAACCTCTCTAGCAATACACACCAAACTGAGCATGACTCCATAGACTCTGTGTTATCAGGAAATTATCAGGGGACTATGGAAGGAGGGGAGGATCAGAGAAGACAGGATCAAACAGCCTTACACAATGTGGAGAATTAATCCCTAAGGTTCCACAAAGTACAAGCACGCTTTACTGCATATACAGACTGATTCTACTGTTGTGGGTTTAGTAACACTTTAAAGCATATTGTGTGGGTACAAGGGCAGTGGCATAAGTGTGCCCTGTATACAGCAAGTAGATGTTTTATTAAACTGTGCCCCTTTTAAGACCATCCAATGGCCCTAAACTGTGTGAAGGTTTATATTCAAAACAAAGAACATTTCATTAATATTTATAATATAAAAGTCAACATACTGTATGCATGTTTGCGGTTTGTGCCATTTGTGATGTCTGACTTTTCTATAAATATGTATGTATTTATTCAAATATATTCACTGCACTTTACATAAGCAAATATAAATCTATCTATCTATCTATCTATCTATCTATCTATCTATCTATCTATCTATCTATCTATCTATCTATCTATCTATCTATCTATCTATCTATCTATCTATCTATCTATCTATCTATCTATCTATCTATCTATCTATCCTGTTGTATTACTGTTCACTGGAGAGCGACTTAAGTAACAGAAAATCAACCAATCATGCCACCTGTTCCTGGGACAGAAATTCAGAAATTACGTTCACTTTAGAGAGATTTTTTTTCTCATTTCCCGGAATTGAAGAGAAATCTTGCCAGCAGGACACAGGCAGCAAAAATAAATAAATAACATGACAGCGATTGTAACCCTTTCCTACTCTATCTTAAAGAAATTTAAAAAAAAGATTTGGCTATCCATACCCCTTAGATAACATCTTTGGTTTGTGTTTGTAGAATAGGGGTACAAAGTGATTATTTATTTGGAGTGGTGCATAATAATTTCCATTTTAATACTCAGAATCTCTTGTCAATGGAAGGTGGTGAGGGCACCAAATCCAAAGAGGGTGCCATGCACCTTCAAAACATGTTGGTTACTTCCGGTTCATTTGCTGTCAACAGGGTCCAATAGAATTGCTTTTTTTTTTGCTTTGTCACAGGGGGCACACTGCGGGACAGTACAGAATCCCGAAATGAACTTGTAATGCCACGTACACACGAGCGGACTTATGGACTGGGCGGCACAGTGGTGTAGTGGGTAGCACTCTCTCCTAGCAGTAATAAGGGTCGCTGGTTCGAATCCCAACCATGACACTACCTGCCTGGAGTTTGCATGTTCTCCCTGTGCCTGTGTGGGTTTCCTCCGGGTATTCCGGTTTCCTCCCACACTCCAAAGACATGCTGGTAGGTTAATTGGCTTCTGTCCAAAAATTGGCCCTAGTATATGAATGTGTGTTGGGGACCTTGGATTGTGGGCTCCTTGAGGGTAGGGACCAATGTGAGTGTGCAATGTATATTTTAAGCGCTGCGTAATTTGACAGCGCTATATGGGTACCTTAAATAAATAGGGATAATTGTAGACACGCACCCACACTCACACAGGTTGAACTGGATGGACTGGTGTCTTTATTAAACCTTACTAACAATGTAACTATGTAACTATATGTAACTATGACCGGACTGGTCCAACGGTCTATCCAACTGACTTTTGGCGGACTTCCGACGGACTTTCCAAACAAACGGATTTGCCTACACACGCTCACACCAAAGTCCGACGGATTCGTACGTGATGACGTACGACCGGACTAAAATTAAAAATGAAAGTTGATAGCCAATAGCTGCCCTAGCGTCGGTTTTTCATCCGTCGCACTAGCATACAGACGAGCGGACTTTTCGACCGGACTCGAGTCCGTCGGAAAGATTTGAAACATGTTCCAAATCTAAAGTCCGTCAGATTTTCGACCGAAAAAGTCCGCTGCAGGTCCGATGAAGCCCACACACGGTCGAATTGTTCGCCGGACTCGGTCCGTCGGACCAGTCCGGTCGAAAAGTCCGCTCGTGTGTACGCGGCATAAGAGTTCCAAAAGATTCCAATGCTATTTAAAGTGAAATTAGAGCTTTTAGTTGCAAGAGAGACATTAGAGATGTGCATGATGAAAACATTTGTTTTGTTTCGGATTCATTCATTAAGTCAATCATTTTGTTTTGAAGAAGAAGAGCTCCACCCCCTCCCTGACCACCGAAGAGGCAAATAGGAGCAGGCGAGGCCACCCCGGCGCTCCCAGAACCTCGATTCCTCCACCTCCTCTCTGCTGCAAGAACTGTGAGGCCCGGGCCGGAGGACAGGCTGAATGGGGGCCCAGAGGAAGAGAACAGGTGGGAGGCGGAGGCTGCCAAGGAGCCACTGGAAGGAGCAGAGCAGCGAGAGCACCCCCAGATCAAGAGGGAGACTCGACACTGCCGCTGCTTGCCATCCTACACATACCTGCCCACATACACAGCCTGCGGGGGGGGGGAGCAGAGGAGGGACTGCAGATAGGGACATTGGTATGTGGTCTGTTTCAGCCCCCCTCTTACTCTCAGTCCCCCCCTTTGTCTCTTAGCCCCCCATCTCTCAGCCCCCTCTGTCTCTTAGCCCCCCTGTCTCTTAGCCCCCCGTCTCTCAGCCACCCTCTGTCTCTCAGCCCCCCCTGTCTCTCAATATGCTCCTCCGTCTCTCAGACCCTCCCCCTGTCTCTCAGTCTGCCCCCAGTCTCACAGCCCCCCTCTGTCTCTCAGTCCCACCTCCCTCTGTCTCTCAGCCCCCTCTGTCTCTCAGTCCCACCCCCCTCTGTCTCTCAGCCCCCTCTGTCTCTCAGTCCCACCTCCCTCTGTCTCTCAGCCCCCTCTGTCTCTCAGCCCCCCTCTGTCTCTCAGCCCCCCTCTGTCTCTTAGCCCTCTGTCTCTCAGCCCCCCCTGTCTCTCAGTATGCTCCTCTGTCTCTCAGACCCTCCCCCTGTCTCTCAGTCTGCCCCCTGTCTCACAGCCCCCTCTGTCTCTCAGTCCCACCTCCCTCTGTCTCTCAGCCCCCTCTGTCTCTCAGACCCCCCTCTGTCTCTCAGCCTCCCCCTGTCTCTCAGCCCCCCCATGTCTCACAGCCCCCCTCTCTCTCTCTCAGCCCACTCTCTCTCTCTCTCTCAGCCCCCTCTCTGTCTCTCAGCCCCCTCCTCTCTCTTACACTCACCCCCTCTCTCTCTCTCCCTCTCTCACCCTCTCATGATATACAATAATGGATATGGGGGCCTTTTGGTGGGCGTGATTTTTTTTTTTTTTTGGGGGGGGGGGGGACAGCATTTTATTCAATTAAAGTGGGCCGGTTTGGATGAAGTCCAGGGCCAAATTTTTGTCCCAGTCCAACCCTGCTGTACACCAAAGTGCTTCCACATTCAGCTTTGGTGGTAACTAGGTAGGAAGTGAAAATTGGAACTGAAGCAACACACAGTGATGTTAAAGTCCAGATACATGTTTATTTAAATGTAGAATCAGATAAAACCTGAACACTTACCCAGTGGGGTTCATTTACTAAAGGCAAATTGGCTATGCACTCTACAAGTGCAGTTGCTTCAGAGGTTGGTAAATGAGGTGCAGCTTCATGTTACAAAGAATACCCAATCAGGTGCAAGGAAAAGAAAAAAAAATGCATTTTTGCTTACAGCCCCGGTGCAACTTCTTTTTGCCCCAATCAACTCCAATGTGTTTCGGGGGAAAATCCATCCAAATCATCTGGGCTTAAAAAAAAAAAGGAAATTTTTTAAGCAGATTTGTTAGCAAATACTTGGTTAGGTATGTATTGGAAAAAAAAAAAAAAAGAAACCAGCGCAAAGTAGTCTAAAACAGCTAAATTTTATTGAAGCTTAAAGGAGTTGTAAAGGCAGAAGGTTTTTTATCTTAATGCATTTCTATGCATTAAGATAAAAAACCTTCTGTGTGTAGCAGCCCCCCTAGCACCGCCCAATTACCTACCTGAGCCCCTTCTCTCTCCAGCGAAGTCCACATCCAGTAAACTCCTCCTGATTGGCTGAGACAGAGCAGCCATTGGCTCCCGCGACTGTCAATCAAAGTCAGTCAGCCAATCAGGGAGAGAGGGGCGGGGCCAGGTCGGGACTCCATGTCTAAATGGATACACAGAGTTCTGACTCGGATTGGGTGCCCCCCTGTAGCAAGCTGCTAGCTGAGGGGGCACTCAAAGGAGGGGGGGCTAGGAGCAGCAAAGAAGGACCCGAGAAGAGGAGGCTGCTCTGTGCAAAACCAGCTGCACATATGAGGTAAGTATAAATTGTTTGTTATTTAAAAAAAAAAAAACAAGCCTTTACAATCACTTTTAATAAAAATGCACTGACAAAGGAGGGAAACCAAGCATTTGTGAGTGCATTTTTTTAAGTTTTATTGAACTTAAACTGTTCCCTACATTGACTTGCCTGGCTGCACAGGACTATATTTAGCGTCAGAGTCTATCTGTCTAGTTCATGGGACTACCTGTGTCAGTTATTTTATGGTACACGATGGGAGTTATTTACTAAACCTGGAGAGTGCAAAATCTGGTGCAGCTCTGCATAGAAACCAATCAGCTTCCAGGTATTATTGTCAAAGCTTAAAGGGATATTAAAGTCTTGTTTTTTTTTTTTTTTCTTTAACCACTTCCTGCCCGCCGGCCGTCATATGACGTCCTTGACTTTGTGCGGGGATATCTGAATGATGCCTGCAGCTACAAGCATCATTCAGATATCGGCTTTTTCAGCCAGCGATTTCCTACACCATGAGAATGATATTAGCTGCTGTTCTGCCACTTGATTGTTCTTACATGCGGCGAGAGGGGATGTCCCCCCTCCCAACACCCTCCGGTGCTTCTACCGACTCAGCGATGCCATCGGTGAGTCCGAGTCAGGATCCACCAGCCCCAGACGTTTACCATAGAGATTTCTGGCAGACCAGATAGTAGCCGGAGTCTCTATGATTGTTAGGAGGCCGGGCACAATGTTATGATGTCACGCCCGGCCTCTGCATTCAAACAAACGACGCCGCTGCTGAGAAGCCGAGATCTTTTTTTTTCGTTTTTTTTTTCAGGCTTCCCAGCCTAGAGGTGAGATGTGGGGTCTTATTGACCCCATATCTCTCTGTAAAGAGGACCGATCATGCCATATTCCTATTACAAGGGATGTTTACATTCCTTGTAATAGGAATAAAAGTGATAAAAATACATTTTTTAGAAAAAAATAGAATAAAATTAGCAATAAAAAAAAAAATTAAAGCGCCCCTGTCCCTGTGTGCTCGCACACAGAAGCGAACCCATACCTAAGTCCCGCCCACATATGAAAACAGTATTCAAACCACACATGTGAGGTATCGCCGCGAATGTTAGAGCGAAAGCAATAATTCTAGCCCTAGACCTCCTCTGTAACTCAAAACATGTAACCAGTAAAAAAAAAACGAAACCAAAGTTTGGCACGAGCGTGTGCAATTTTGAAGTGTGAATGTTAGGTATCTATTTACTTGGTGTAACTTCATCTTTCATGTAATGCAAAAAAATTGGGCTAACTTTACTGTTTTTTTAAGCACAAAAAGTTTTTATTCCAAAAAAAAGCGTTCGAAAATTGCTGCGCAAATTCTGTGGGAGATAAAAAGTTGCAACAACCGCCATTGTATTCTCTAGTGTCTTTGCTAAAAAAACATATATAATGTTTGGGGGTTCTATGTAATTTTCTAGCGAAAAAAATGATGATTTGTCCATGTAGGAGAGAAATGTCAGAATTGGCCTGGGTGGCAAGTTGTTAAAATAACAAACATGTTATACTTGCCTGCTCTGTGTAGTGGTTTTGCACAGAGCAGCCCGGATCCTCCTCTTTCAGGGTCCCTCCAGCGGGCCCCTCCCTCCAGCCAGGTGTCTGCACAGGGGGCACCCAAGCAGGCGTGCTCCCAACCTGCTGCTCTGTGTGTCCATTCACACACGGAGCCGCAACTCAGCCCCGCCCCCTCTACCCTGATTGGATTACTGGCTGTAACTGACAGCAGCGGGAGCCAATGGCTCTCACTGCTGCCAAAAGCCAATCAGGAGTGCAAGTCCCCAGAGAGACAAGGCTCTCATGGACATCGCTGGATCTAGAGGGGGCTCAGGTAAGTATTAGGGGGGCTGGGGGGTTGCTGCACACAGAAGTTTTTTTTTACCCTCATACATAAATTGCATGAAGGTACTGTAAAAACCTGGTGCCTTTACAACCATTTTAATTGAACAAGCTGAAGTTTCTAGTTTATTTTTACACCATGTTTAGAATAAATGCCATTGAGTTTTGATTTTGTGCATATATGGTTCAGCAAGTCTGTTCACCTACTAGGTCGGTGTATTACCTTACATGGGTAACACCACAATTCCACTTTCTACACCTGGATTAGGAATTAATGGTCTACTATTAATGTATTGGATAGTTACAGGCTTGTAAGTAGCTGGTGTTTGCAGGTTTTTGTTGCTGTCTGTGTCCCAACTGGAGAGACTCACCCTTTATTTTTGTCCTGGTGACCATTTTCATCATTAGTGATAGGTAATCCAAAATTTAAAGTTGTTACTAGAACAGTAATAGAGGGCAGGGGCATTGCTAGGTCTACAAAAGATCTGGGGCTAGAGCCCATAGCAGCGTAGTATATAAAGTCATACGCTTGGGCGGGCATACACATGTATATACAGTAATATACATGTGTGTGTGTGTGTATAAATCCTCAGAGGACCCCCCACTTACATCAAGTTCCCCAGAGAGCCCCCCCACTTACATCAGAGTCCCCAGCGAGCCCCCCCCTTACATCAGGGTCCCCAGAGAGTCTCCCCCTTGCATCAGGGTCTCCAGAGAGCCTCCCCTTTGCATCAGGGTCCCCAGAGAGACTCCCCCTTGCATCAGGGTCCCCAGAGAGACTCCCCCTTGCATCAGGGTCCCCAGAGAGCCTCCCCCTTACATCAGGGTCCCCAGAGAGACTCCCCCTTGCATCAGTGACCCCAGAGAGCCCCCCCCTTGAATCAGGGTCCCCAGAGAGCCTCCCCCTTGAATCAGGGTCCCCAGAGAGCCTCCTCCTTAAATCAGGATCCCCAGAGAGCCTCCCTCTTAACCTCTGTGTTCAATGGTCATTTGAAGGTTAACATATTATGCAGCTATAGAAAAAAAAATCAAGAAAATAATCTGTGAGGAGGTTCATGTTCAAAACAAAGAACATTTCATTAATACAGATTGCCGGGGAAAAATGAAAGTCAACATATGTATCTTTGCTATTTGTACCATTTGTGATGTCTGGCTTTTCCATAAATATGTATGTATTTATGCAAATATATTCGCTTCACTTTACATAAGCAAATATAAACTAATACATTTCAAACAATCATTTCAAATGACAAAGACGCAGGATGATGCAGGACACAGAGGCATGAAATGGCTGCTTAATAAAATGTGGTCATTGAAGGGAAAGACAAGGACGCACAGGAAGCGACATCACCCTTGAAACTCAGAACTGTAGGTGATAAAAATCTAAATTGATATCAAAAGTAAATAGGTTGTTTATCAACAAAAAAAGTTATTTATGAAAAACTCACCCCATTTTCTTAAAGCCCAAATCTAGACTTGATCTCACCCCCCCCCCCCCATTTGCCCTCCTATTGAAGCACTCTCTGACCCATGTTACCTATTTTCTAAGTGAATTGGGTCCAGTCCAGTGACATCATAGGTCCTCTTAGCCTATTTTTTCCCTAAATGTAGCCATACTTGATTGGGCGATGCCACTCTATACCACAGGGGAGCCCAACCGGTGGCCGTGGAGCCCTCTGATGTGGCTTGTGAACGCCTTCTCTGGAATGGCAGGTCAGCAAGCCCAGATCGTTGGTTGCTGACCTGCCATCCCAGAGCACATACCTCCCAACTGTCCCTGATTTCGAGGGACTGTCCCTGATTTGGAGCAATGTGCCTCTGTCTATATAATTGTATATAAAATGCACTTTTTATCTTTAAAAAAGTGTTTCCCAGTGCTTAAACCTTTTTAAACAGGTTTTGGAAAACCTGTTAAAGGTATTGTACTAAATTATAATTTTTTGGAATTTTGCTGCAGTTCAACCAGGAAATGAAACTCATAGAGAACCACTCCAAGTTGAGAACCCAATCAATATTTTGCTATCTTGCCTTGTTATTGGTAGATCTGCCCCTTAATGGCAAGATAAAGATTAGAGCTAATAGTCAGTAATTTTGATATGTTAGAAGAAAATGACAACACTTGTATACTGTAGTGATGTCAAGGTCCACTTACCATTAGCTACAGTAAGCTTCTATCAAAGGGAGTATCAGGTAGTTTTATTGGCCCGTGCAATGCTGCCATGAAAGTACTGGGATTGGCAGCTAATGAAGAAGTTTGGTGCTGAAGATCAATATCATGAAGAAAGCTAAAGCAATCAAAATATTGTTAGTCAGTTTGGATGCAAAAGTTTGAGTGCAATTTACCCTTAAAGGGTAAATGGAAAGTAAGCCCCATAATCTTTAAATACTGTAAATATATATGAAATGTCCAGGCTCCTAATTCTTCTACGCTTGGGCACCTGTTATGACCAATACGAAGGTGCACCGCCACCTCTGATGGGTTTTAATTTATTCTACCTCAAGATGACGTCACCAGGAGGAGTGGGAACACTGAGAAGATCAGAGTTAAACAGTTAAAACTCCAAAGTGAGTAAGAACAAATCAAGGAACCATGAAAGAAAGTTTGCTATTGAGGCTTTGCCTATAAAAAAACAGAGTGCAATGGACTAGCCACCAATGTTATTTGTGGTCTCCTTGTAGCTGATTTTTTTTATCATTACTGACTTACCATGTCATGTTCAACAATGTGGGGTTTATTTACAGAGAAAATTGAGTACTGTCCGTGATACTTTTTTTATTTGCACTAACATACAATTTTTCAGGACAAGCTTTCGGGGTATGTCCCCTTCTTCAAGGTCCAAGCAGTACTCAACAGTACTGCTTGGACCTTGAAGAAGGGGACATACCCCGAAAGCTTGTCCTGAAAAATTGTATGTTAGTGCAAATAAAAAAAGTATCATGGACAGTACTCAATTTTCTCTGTCACAATTGCACTAATACGGCTACAATCAAATCAAGTATGAGGGTTTATTTACTAAATTCAAAAAATTCAAAAAAATCAAAAAATGCACAGCTGTACCAGATTTTGCACTTTGCAGTTTTAGTAGATCAACCTACTGTGTCTCTGTGTAGCGGTAACCCTGTTGATAGAGCAGAACTTTTCTTCTTCATGTCAGAGCCCCCCCATATAAATACTGGGGTAATGAGCACAAACTACCAAGAGAGGTAGAGGAAGCACAGGTCTACAGAGCAAATTAAATAGAAGCAGGAAGATGCTTGTACCACTGGCTACAGCTACAGCTTTAAGTTCAGCAATGAGAACATTGAACAGCATAGTAGTAAAATCACAAAGTCTTACTCCAAATCTGGCGGAATGTCCAACAGAAAAAGTGAGACAGAAGCTTTTCATCGTCTATTCCGATCGTATGTATGCCTCATCTGACTTTTTTCTTTGCAAATTCTGAGGGACCTAGAAATGGAACATGTTCTAAATATTTCCGATGGAACCAATTCGGGAAAACTGCTCGTCTGTATGCTGTTCCGACGGACCAAAAACAATGCATGGTCTGAAGCAAGTAGGAGACGGAAGCTATTGGCTACTGGCTATTGAATTTCCTTTTTCTAGTTCCATCGTAAGTGTTGTACATTGCTGCGTTCTGGACGGTCGGACTTTGGTTTGACCGTGTGTAGGCAAGACCGCTTGAATGGAATTCCTTCGGAGTTCTGTCTGAGAAACCTTCAGAGTTTATTCCAACGGCAAAACCGGTCATGTGTACATGGCATAAGAAGCAACAGTGCTTTAGATCAGGGGTTTCCAAACTTTCTAAACAAAGGGACAGTTTACTGTCCTTCAGACTTTAAGAGGTTTGGACTGTGGTCATTGGGAGTAGAAAATGCCCTGGCATAAGTGGGAGCAAACAATGCCTCATCATTGATGTCAGTGGGAGGAATTGTGCCACAGCGTTGGTGTCATTGGGGGAAAAGTGTCCCATCATTGGTGTCTTTGTAAGGAATAGTGACCCATCGTGGGTGTTATTGGCGTCAGTGGCGTCAGTGGGAGAAATTGTGACCCATCGTTGGAAACAGTGGGAGAAATAGTCCTCCATAATTGGTGTCATTGGAAGGAATAGTGTTCCATCGTTGGTGTAATTGCAAACAAGTTTGCCTCTTCGTGGGGTCAGTGAGAGCAATTAAGCATAGAGCCCCTGTTTGGCCCTGCCCCTCTCTCTCCTGCTTGGGTAACTGACTTTGATTGACAGCAGCAGGAGTCAATGTCACCGCTGCTGTGTCTTAGCCAATCAGCAGGAGAGTCCCGGATGGCCGAGTCACTCGTAGACATTGCTGGACAGAGATGAGGCTCAGGTAAGTATTAGGAGGTGCTGGGGCGGCTGCTGCACACAGAAGGCTTTTTATCTTAATGTGGTTGTAAACCTTTGTTTTCTTTTTTTTTTTTTAAATAACAAACATATCATACTTGCCTCCACTGTGCAGTTAGTTTTGCACAGTGTGGCCCTGATAATCGTCTTCTGGGGTCCCCCGGCGGCGCTCATGGCTCCTCTGCATCAGTAAACCCCCTTGGAGAAGCGCTCTCCTGGGGGATTACCTTGCGGGCACGCTCCCGTGTCCAGCATTTGCGTCCATAGACACAGAATGCCGAACTCGGCCCTGCCCCCCGGCGCCCACGCCATTGGATTTGATTGACAGCAGCGGGAGCCAATGGCTGTGCTGCTATCAATCTATCCAATCAAGAGCAGAGAACATCGGGCAGAGAGGCAGAGAGGTCCAGCGCATCTCTGCCGAGGGAACGAAGGGCTCAGGTGAGTAAAACGGGGGTGGGGGCGGGGCATTCACTGTCAGAAGTTTTTTAGGATGCATTAAGGTGAAAAAACACGAGGGTTTACATAGAATGCATTACGATAAAAAACCTTCTGACTTTACAACCCCTTTAAAAAGAGAAGTAAAGGATTTTTTTTTTCAGTCTTATACTTACCAAGGTGGGTGCAGCATCGGTCCGATGCTTCATCTGTCCCCCATGCCTCTACACTGAGAACTGAGCGATCGAACACCGCCAATGGCTCGGTTCTCTCAGCTCCCCGAGCAAAGAGCTGTTGACTGTCAATCAGCAGCTCTCCTGCTCTGCTCCTCCTCGCTCACTGGAGCACTGGGCTGTGGAGGGGTGGGGAGCGGCTGGCTCAGTCTCTCAGTGGGTCACTGAGAGGCTGAGCAGGGTGTCAGTCCAGGCACCTGGCGGATCCAGACTCTGTGGTTGGGACAACGCAGTGCCTGGACTGACACTGGTGACATCAGCAGAGAGCGGACTTCAGTCAAAAAGGGTCACAGGAGTGAAAAACGAACTGCACTCCTGTGATCCATATTAGAAGTAAAGCCAAACGAACTTTGGCAATACTTCTCCTTTAAGTTTTCGAGTTACCAGTTAAGTTCACTTTACCTTTAGCTGAGTTAAAGTGAATGTAAAAATAATTATTTTTTTTTAAATAACAAACCTGTTTATACTTACCTGCTCTGTGCATTTGAATTGAGCGGCCGTGAACCTTCCCTCTTTTTTGGGTTCCCCCGCCGGTGCTCCTGGCCCCTCCCCTCTGTTCAGTGCCTCCATGGGAAGCCGCTTCCCATGGGGGCACTCGTGTGTGCTCACGTCCATTGACACAGACAGTGGGACTTGGCCCTGCCCCCCGCTCCCTCGTCACTGGCTTTGATTGACAGCACTGGCCAGACAAACACCAATGGCTTCCGTTACCCCAGAAAAGCCAGCGAGACCCAAAAGTGAGGGGAAAGAAGAGCTGCAGACGTGCATGGCGCTGGATTGAATGAGGGCTCAGGTAAGTAAAAGGGGGGGTGAGGGGGGTGCTGAGAGCAAACTTCAGCCCACTCTCTGATGAAAACAGCTCACAGGAGTGCAGAACGAACTGTTCTTCTGTGATCCATAGGAGAAGTCCAGCCACACGAGCTTTGGCTGTACTTCTCCAAACAAGCTTTGGCTGTACTTCTATAAACAAGCTTTGGCTGTACTTCTCTAAACGAGCTTTGGCCGCACTTCTCCAAACGAGCTTTGGCTGTACTTCTCCAAACAAGCTTTGGCCGTACTTCTCCAAACAAGCTTTGGCAGTACTTCTCCAAACGAGCTTTGGCCGTACTTCTCCAAACGAGCTTTGGCCGTACTTCTCCAAACGAGCTTTGGCCGTACTTCTCCAAACGAGCTTTGGCCGTACTTCTCCAAACGAGCTTTGGCCGTACTTCTCCAAACGAGCTTTGGCTGTACTTTTTTACAAACGAGCTTTGGCAGTACTTCTCCAAACGAGCTTTGGCCGTACTTCTCCAAACGAGCTTTGGTTGTACTTCTCCAAACGAGCTTTGGCCGTACTTCTCCAAACGAGCTTTGGCTGTACTTCTCCAAACAAGCTTTGGCCGTACTTCTCCAAACAAGCTTTGGCAGTACTTCTCCAAACGAGCTTTGGCCGTACTTCTCCAAACGAGCTTTGGCCGTACTTCTCCAAACGAGCTTTGGCCGTACTTCTCCAAACGAGCTTTGGCCGTACTTCTCCAAACGAGCTTTGGCCGTACTTCTCCAAACGAGCTTTGGCTGTACTTTTTTACAAACGAGCTTTGGCAGTACTTCTCCAAACGAGCTTTGGCCGTACTTCTCCAAACGAGCTTTGGTTGTACTTCTCCAAACGAGCTTTGGCCGTACTTCTCCAAACGAGCTTTGGCCGTAATTCTCCAAACAAGCTTTGGCCGTACTTCTCCAAACAAGCTTTGGCCGTACTTCTCCAAACAAGCTTTGGCCGTACTTCTCCAAACGAGCTTTGGCTGTACTTCTCCTTTTAAGGTAAAAAATGTTTAGGCTTTACAACCACTTTAAGGGCACTTTAACCAAGGGATCCCTTTTGGGTAGACTGACACTTTAAAGTAGTCCAAGTAAGGATATGCAAAGTTGTGGATTAGCCTTGAAAATGGAGCTCCAAAAAAAGATACCAAACGTCATTTAGATGTAAAATACTGAATAGCAATCCGTGTGATACTTAGCATACAAGTAGAACTGCACAGCATGTAAACTTTCTATACAGTAGCTTGCATCCAGTAAGTACAGAATGATATACTCAGCAGCACACCAATATATATTAAGTACAGAGAATGTAGCCATTAAAATAACAGATGACTCGCCAGGTTAATGCATTCTTTCGTTATAGCTCCGTCTGTATTTATGTATATTAATATGAGGTTTAATGTAGACTGGGAGAATTTAAATGCATTGAGGGAAAATGCTATGATAAATTACTACAATGCATAATTTATGCAAAACCAGCGTTATGTGGTTTCTGCATAAATAAAAGAGGAAAAAATTCTCTGATATGAACTGCAGGGCTTTTAGCTTCCTTGAATGACTTATCTAGTGTCCTACTTTATATAAAATAGGTTAAGGAGAGAGTCGGTCTTTGTTTGTTGTCTTTAATCCTATGTGAATATTTAATGTACGTGTTGCTTTTTTTTTTTTTTTCTAGCGTGTCAACAGCGTGATTTACTAGGTTATAAAATAAGGAACAGAAACTCGATTTACATTAGGCGACAAGTATTTTACAAAGATCATGAAACAGTCTTCAAAAATAAATGTTATTTTCTGAGATGTTTTATTAACTCTGCAGAGTTGTGAGGGAGTAAAATTTAGAGGCCTTCGGGCAAAACTGAAACAAAGTAATACACAGGTAGAGTAAAAAGAAGTGATAAGTGACATATAAAAAGTCAGTCATCTACTTCTACAAATATAGAAGTTTTATATTAAGTTTTTATCTTAAATAAAATCTATTAGTTTTTATTTTATTTTATAAAGAATTGGTAAAATGTTTTGTATGGATCAGTCAACCAAGTAACCAATCAGAACGTGAGAACTGAAGCATGTGCTGTTTCGACGCTCTTAATAGTTAATTTAGTAATATTTTCCCCTTAAAGTAGTTCTAAAGGCAGAACGTTTTTTTTACCTTAAAGGCTAAGGCAGGCCATACATGGTCGAATTTCGAACTAATTTTCTTTTCAAAATCAGGAAGTTTGTTTTTTTTGTGATCCGATGATGCCACCATTGATTTTCGAAATTCGGCCGACTAAGCCTTCAATTTCACCTCATGTCGCTACAGAAAAGAACTTTCGTGGCCGGGAATCTTCTTTTCTCTCCGTAAATTTTCTTCTCTTATTACATTTCTCGCACGATTCTCCCATCATTGATTAGAAAATCGTTTGTTTTTCTAAAAGTTTCCAACATGTCAGATTCCTCAAATTTGATTGCCGCACGAAAATTGGCCGTTGCTGCAGCCCACTAATGGTGCAAAATTTGTACGAAATTTCTTAGATACGATTTTCGAAAAAAAATTCTTTCAAAATTCGAACCGTGTATGGCCGGCATTAGTTCACCTTTTTTTTTTTCCTTTCTTTCTAAATTCCAGCTCCTAAAATGTACCCGTATAGCAAAACAAATTGCACTCCTGTGATCCATAGGAGAAGCCCAGCCAAACAAGCTTTGGCTGGACTCTTCCTTTAATGTACTTCTTTAGCAAAAATAAAATAGATTTCCATTTATTCTACCCACACTAACCTCACTCTTTTCATGAATGTTTAAACACTCTGCTCCATTACATCTGCCTTACTTCCTGGACAGACTTTAGGTCATGACACAGGAAGGAGTTGACCAGGTGAGGGTAGAGGATACATGGTGTGTGCTAATAAGATCAGCTGGTCAACTCCTTCCTGTGTCATGACCTGAAGTCTGTTCAGGAAGTAAGGCAGAAGTAATGGAGCAGTGTTTTTTAACCACTTCAGCTCCGTAAGGTTTATCTCCCTTCATGACCAGGCCATTTTTTGTGATACTACACTGCATCGCTTTAACTGATAATTGCGCGATCACGCAATGCTGTACCCAAATAAAATGGATGTCCTTTTTTTCCCACAAATAGAGCTTTATTTGGTGGTATTTGATCACCTCTGCGGCTTTTTTTTTTTGCACTATAAACAAAAAATGACCGACACTTTTTTAAAAAAAAACTATATTTTTTACTTTCTGCTATAAAACATATCCAATGAAAAAATGTAAAAAATCCAATTTCTTCATCAATTAAGGCTAATATGTATCCTGCTACATGTTTTTGGTAAAAAAAATCCTAATAAGCTTATATCGATTGGTTTGCGCAAAAGTTATAGCGTCTCCAAACTATGGGATATATTTATGAAATTTTTTAAATTTTTTTTACTAGTAATAGTGTCGATCAGCGATTTTTAACGGGACTGCAACATTGCGGCTGACAAATCTGACACAAAGTGTCAATGCACTGTCACTGTACTAATGACACTGGCAGGGAAGGGGTTAACATCAAGGGCGATCAAAGGGTTAAATGTGTGCCCTAGGAGTGCTTTCTTACTGTGTGAGGGATGGTTTAACTGTAGAAAGACAGAGATCCGTGTTCCTGCTTAGCAGAAACACAGGCTCTCTGTCTTCCTTACAAGCAGAACGGTGATCTGCCTTGTTTACATAGCCAGACCGCCGTTCTGCCTCTCTAGGAAAGATCACCTGTGCCCCAGAGCTGAAGAGAAAAATCATGTACAGGTACATGATTTTGCGCTTAAGGGATATTTAACTGTTTAAGAACCACCCCACGTACATATATTGCGGCAGAGCAAGGCTAAGCCCTATCCCCTTCGTCAGTGGCTGTGATTGACAGCAGTGGGAACCAATGGCTCCTGCTGCTGCCTCTGGGCCAATGAGGAGGGAGAGAGCTGAAAGAGACTTTGCTCTTGTGCACATCGCTGGAAAGAGATTGGGCTCAGGTAAGTAAAAGGAGGGGGGGGGGTGAGGCTGCATGCTGATTTATTTTTTACCTTAATACATAAAATGCATTAAAGGCTAAGTTCACCTTTGCTCACCTTTTTTTTTCTTCTTAATTCCAGCTCCCCTATGTACCAATATTGTATCAATGTACTTCTTTTGCAAAAATAAAACAGCTTTCCATTTATTCTACCCACACTTACCTCACTCTCTTCTTGGATGCTTAATCCTGTAGGAACAACCTCACGTATATATACTGCGGCAGGTAAAAAAAAAAAAGGTGAGCAAAGATGAACTTAGCCTTTAATGCATTCTATGTTTAAAGGTAAAAAAAACCTTCTGCATGCAGCCTCACCCCCCCCCCCCTTTACTTACCTGAGTCAAATCTCTTTCCAGCGATGTGCACAAGAGCAAAAGCTCTTTCAGCTCTCTCCCTCCTCTTTGACCCAGAGACAGCAGCAGGAGCCATTGGTTCCAACTGCTGTCAATCAAAGGGACTGACGAAGGGGGCAGGGCTGAGACACCCCAGATGACATCTATTCAGACAAAATGCATCGGGTCGAGTGCTGCCATCACTACTGCGCCATCTTATGTCCGATAAGCCTTTGATTGCTTCAAAAAATGTGAGTGTCCAATTTTATCCTTTTATTTAATAAATATATGTGGAACTTTGTTTCATTTCTTGGTTTCAACGTGTGGGTATGTGAAACTTCTCTGGCCATCCCTCTCTTCATCTGAACCTACTTGCCTGTTTATGAGAACAACTTGCTGACCGGTGCCGTTCATAGTCCCTAATGTGATTGTGATTATCCGAATCGTTGATGGTGCCATGTCGTACATAGTGTTTATCACTACAAGCCTGGTTGACTTAAGTTATATATGCCCCTTTAAGTCCACTATTTCCAGTAAGCCTTCATACAATTAGTGGCGGTTTCCTCACAAGATTCTCCTCCATTCCTTCTCAACATGTCTATCTTGAGGATTTTTTAGACATTTTTAGAAATTTTATAAATATTGTTCCATTGCTTTTTGATGCCAATCAATATTGACATGGTGCACTTGATATAATATCACTTTTCACACATGATAATTTTAAGCGCTGCATTTTCTCTATTATGGTATCTGAGCCTTCGCTCTGTGTCTCTGGACACAAAGAGCCAGCTTGGCAGCAAGTCCACATGAGTGATATTTCAGACAGTACAGAGACAAAGCATAGATGTATGATAAGGAACCTAGGCTCCTAAAACATAGAAGTCTTCATATTTTTATATTTTGGAGTTACTTTTTTTATAATAAAGTTAATCCTATCTATCTATCTATCTATCTATCTATCTATCTATCTATCTATCTGCTATTTTTTTAACGGACACTCAAGTTTTGGCAAAAGAGATATCCAGAACGGGCCAAAAGACTGTCCACAGATTGCCAGAACAGGTCAACATGCTGTCCACATTGTTGTACACTGTAGCTGGAGCAGTCGTTTTTGGCATGCAAAGATCTTACATTTAACCAATGACGTACTGTATATCTTACTGTTAAGCCCAACCTCAAAAACTGTAACTATAGCCAAAACATCTTTCCTTAGTTCCAGATGGAGTAGAAAAGGGTTACAACTCTTTTGCAGTTTGTAATCACGCTGGAGATTCATCCTCTCTGTTCTTGTGAAAACTATCCCCAGGACAGAAAGTAATGGAAAATTCAACATTTTATAGATGTCACCACAAAATGAGGTGAGAAGAAATGTGAGGGCATCTGTCCGAGAGATGATTTTTCCTTTGTTTAGGAAGGTTTTCTCTTTACTACCTATTGTGTCTCCTTTTCTATACTTCCCTACCTCTTTTACGTTTCTTTCACTTTCTTTGTGTGTGATCTTAGAATTAAGCTATTTGTGCAGTGGTTCTTTGGGGAAAGTGGCACTAGGTCCAAAAACCAGGGCACTCGGGAAATCACCCAAATGGCCCTGCTTGCTGCTTATCCCTAAATATGGATGATCAGTAATCGAACCTGTACTTTGCAATGAACCCTATGGAAGTTTATGGGGGTTTGGGTGGTTTTGAATCTCTTTATTATGGCCATTTGAATATACAAAAACATATTTAAATTCCAGGCTTGGGGCATGTCTTAAAGCTGTTCCAGGTGTTACAGAACAGGGTGCCAAAAGATATGTTGAAAAGAAAATTCCATCATCCTCCTGGAAAGCTCCCAGGATGGAGAGGGAACAGTAAACATGGGACCTACAAATGTGTCAAAATAGAAGTATTACACACCTAGTTGATTAAACAAAAAAAAGAAAAAACTGTATTACATTGATTAACCACTTGCTTACTTGGCACTTATACCCCCTTCCTGCCCCGGTTAATTTTCAGTTCTCAGCGCTGTTGCACTGTGAATGACAATTGCACGGTCATGCAACACTGTACCCAAACAAAACTGTTTTTTTTTTTTTACAGAAATAGAGCTTTCTTTTGGTGGTATTTAATCACCACTGTTTATTTTTTGCTTAATAAACGAATAAAGACTGAACATTTTGAAAAAAACAAAAAACGTTTTTATAATTTGTTATAAAATTTTGCAAACAGGTAATTTTTCTCCTTCACCGATGGGCACTGATAGGCTGCACTGATGGGTATGTATGAGGTGGCACTGATGGGCATTGATGGGCACTGATAGGCTGCACTAATGAGGTGGCACTGATAGGTGGCACTGATGGGCACTGATAGGCGGCACTAACAGGCTGCACTAATGGGCACTAATAGGTGGCACTGGTAGGCGGCACTGATGAGGTAGCACTGATTGGCAGCTCTGATAGGCACAGATTGGCAGCACTGGTGGGCAACGATTGGCAGCACTGGTGAACACTGGTTGGGACTGCACTGATAATCAGGACACTGATAATCAGTGCCCTGATTATCCATGTACATGTCCCTTTTAGAGAAGCCAGTTATCAGCTCTCTTCTCCTCGCCTCACACTGTCAGCATTAGGAAAACAGTGCCGATAACTGGCTTGTGTTTATATCCACGATCAGCTGTCATTGGACACAGCTGATCACGTGATAAAGAGCTGCTGATTGGCTCTTTACCTCAATCTGTGATCACCAGTGTCCTCCAGACACTGAGATCACTGAGCGTGTCACCTACGCCCTGCAGTGGACGTGTGGTGGGCGTGATCACAGCACGTCGTCATTTGACAGCATCCCAGAACTAGCTGGCAGTGGTATAAAACATTTCTAAAATGTGCAAGAGTTTATATCATAATTATAATTATGAACATAGTAACAGAGTAATCAACTATGTATAGCTTACACAGCATTTACATATACAAACATCCTCCTAAGCCTACAGTAGAATGCTTAGGAAGCTTAGGAGAATGTTTGTATAATGTTTGTATATGTAATTACTATGTAATTGTGTAAACACAATTACTCCTGAAGAAGCAACTTATGCGAAATGTGTTGGTCCATCACACTAAAATGTTGATTGTAGATACTAAAAAACAGTCTGTATTTAGCTTATGGCATAGTTGACTGTACGCGTTTTCGAAATGTTTTTTAATCATTGTAATATAGATTCTGTATTTTTATCGACTAGGTGTGTAATACTCCTTTTTCGGCACACATAAAAGTCCCTTGATTACTGATCCCTCTCCATCCTGGGAGCTTTCCAGGAGGATGGACGAATTTTCTTATATATCTGCATCCAGTGTAGCCTATATCTACAGTGCATTCCGTGGTGTACTGTTTCTAATACACTTCAAGCGGTGTACACAGTATCTAATACAGTGTGTACAGTGTCTACTACACTTCTGGTGGTGTACACAGTACAAAATATAGTGCAGCCATTGTACAGTTTCTAATACAGTGCAGGCGGTGTACACAGAATCTAATACAGTGTGTACAGTTTCTACTACACTTCTGGTGGTGTACACAGTACACAATACAGAGCAGCCGTAGTACAGTTGCTAATACAGTGCAAGCAGTGTACACAGTCATGCATCCAGCGTGCTTTCTGAATGCACATTCAGTGCTGCTGGAGGGTTTGTAATGGATCAAAGAGTGCGCCTGTCCACAGACTCCAGATTGCACGCCTACAACTCATCCAAAACACTGCAGCAAGACTGATAACAGGAAAAAACCCTGGGGATCCATTTCCCCATCCCTGAGGAGCCTACATTGGCTAACCATAAAGGATCGGATCACATTCAAGACCCTCTGCCTCACCCACAAATGCCTACATCGAAATGCTCCTAAATACCTATGCGAGAAAATAAAACGCTACGTACCTAATCGCAGTCTTCGATCAATCCACCAAAACCTCCTCTACATTCCCAAATCCGCTACAAATCAAAGGGAGAACGAAGATTCGCAGTCCAAGGACCACGGCTATGGAACACTCTACCGACCAACATCCGTATGGAAGAAAACCATTGGGCCTTCAGGAAGAAACTCAAGACCTACCTCTTCTAACAAGCTGGACCCACAGGATGGACCAAGCGCCTTGAGGCGATTCAGTTTGCATTTGCAGCGCTATACAAGTCATTCATTCATTCATTCACTCTGTTGTTAGGCTTACATTCATAAAAATGAATCAGTCTTGGATCAGCAGCTATCAAGCACCTGATGCTGATGTAACTGATTGAATTATCTATGTGGGATCCCTTGAAGACTGACTATGCTGACTATCCTATTCCTCCTCAATCTTGATGATGCTAGCGTCCAACAATATTTTTGGTTTAGGGCGGCACCACCACCACCCAAGGCCCAATTTTACTGCCCCTGTTTAACAGGGGCATGTAATTACAATTCTTGATATAATATTTCAACGCAGGGCCCGTTCCTGCGCCCAACAAGAGTAACTGTGAGGGGTTACAGCATTGTGGCACTACCACCACCACCATCAAAGGCCCAGTCTTTCTGCCCCTGTTTAACAGTGGCATGTTATTACAATTTTTGATATAGTATTTCAGAGCAGGGCCCGTTCCTGCACCCACCAAGAGTAACTGTGAGGGCTTACAGTGCTCTGGTACCCCCAACAGCTAAGCCCAATTTTCTGCAGAGCATATAGGGCAGGCCGTATAGTATATATACTGCTGTTCAGAGTATATAGTGCCTGGGGAACCCCCACGCCACTTTTTTTTTATTTGGGTGCAGGGTTCCCCTTAATATCAATACCAGACCCAAAGGGCCTGGTAATAGACTGGGGGGGACCCATGCCATTTTTTTCAATGATTTTCATCTATATTGCCGGGATCCGACAATACATTACAGCCTTGAGTAGTTGTAAATGACATTTTTTCTTTTTAGAAATGTTATTTTGCTGTGGTATTGTTCTAAACATGGGAAAAATGCACTACTTTACAGGCATACTATAGACCCCCCCCCCGCACAATATTTAAAGGAATATTTCATTTTTATTGTTTCACTTTAAACATTATTAAAATCACTGCTCCCGAAAAAACTGCAGTTTTTAAAACTTTTTTTTTGCATTGATACATGTCCCCTGGGGCAGGACCCAGGTCCCCAAACACTTTTTATGGCAATAACTTGCATATAAGCCTTTAAAATTAGCACTTTTGATTCTTCACGTTCATGTCCCCTAGACTTTAATGGTGTTTGAACAATGTTTTTGCCTGTTTGCATGTTCTGCTGCGAACCGAACCGAACCGGGGGGGGGTGTTCGGGTCATCCCTACTTATGAGTCCAAGTGAGGGCCTTGGAATTGATGGCCCCATCTGGATTAGGGATACCGTAGGCAAAAAAAAAAGATAAAAATGTGAGAAGAGCAGTTATCTCCAGTAGTCAAATCTCTAGGGGGATTTCACATGGGGAGTGTTGTCATCCTAACATTAGAAAGCCAAGGAAGCCAAAGTTTGGAAAATTTGTCCATTGTTAGGTGGGATTTAGCAAAAAGAAATTCCATGTGGCAGTGGACATTAAGTGATGTAATAATAGCTGAAATAGGAGGAGGAATCGTTTTTTTCCAGTAGCGCGCAATGGTCAAGCGGGCTGCAATCAGAACATGTGTGACAATAGAGTGAAATTTAGATGGCCAGGAAGATAGTTCTAGACCAAAGAGTGCCGACTGGGGATTTAGTACACAAGAGATATTAGTGAGTTCATGTAGGAGGTCAGAGATGCGTCTCCAGAATGGGGTTATATGGGGGAACTCCCACCATATATGAGCGAGGTGAATCAGTGTCACTGTTCCTCCAGCATTTTGGTGAGTGGGATGGGAATATTCGGGCTAATCTGGTAGGCGTATAGTACCACTGGTAGTATACTTTTATCACCGTCTCCCAGTGTGAAACATTCCTGGAGAACTGAGTAGGGGTACGCATTGCTTGATAGCAGGTATTGAGGGGAAAGTCAATATTAAGGGTTGTTTCCCAGAAGATCACAGGCTGAGGTTTCATATCTGGGTTAGGAAGAGACAACAGATTATAAATCTAAGAGATTCCTCTAATACTATTGGTGGGCGAGGTGTAGAACATAAGCATACCTTTTGTTGTTGTATTGGCCGTTGTGGTTATTGAAGATAGGGTGTGGCAAACTCATAGATAAATGTAGAAGTCCTTACTAGGTAGGTGGAATGTGTTAGATAATTGTTGGATGGATTTGAGAGTGTGAGAGGAAAAGAGGTCTCCAATTTTACTAATGCCCGCTGCAGTCCATAGTTTAAGTGGGAGATCTGGTAATAGAAGTTGTAGACAGAGAAGCTGTAGTTTTTGTAGGGCCTGTGCATGAAGCCCTGAGGAGGCTTGTGGTAAAGCTTTCCAAGCTGTGATGGTGGCATTGATAGGTGGCAGAAAGGACCATGGTGAATGATAAGATTGTTGGTAGCAGTAGAGTGGGCTCCTGCGAGAGTGCTGCTGTTTCAATCTGTAGCCAAGGTTTGTGAGGGTGGGCCGTCAACCAATATTTGGCCTGATCCAAGAGAGCTGCTTTATAGTAGAGTCGGACATTGGGGACCCCTAGCTCTGCCGATGTTTTAGGTTCCGTGAGTACATATGTTTTTAAACAAGGTCTGTGTGATGCCAAGATGAAGTTATTAATAATGAGTTGAATTTTGGCTAGGTCTGAATGAAGTATGGGGATTGGAAGAGTTATGAAAAAGTACAAGCAATGTGGTAACAGAAACAATTTGGACAGCGCAATGCGCCCGGCCCATGAGGCATTAAGAGAGGACATGGATGCATTTATATTTTGAAGTTTCTGAAGCAAAGAAGAGAGATTAGGGCGGAGTAACATAGTAGAGGGAGAAGTGAGTGGGATGCCCAGATACATCATGGAGGAGTTTGCAGCCCAGGAAAAGGGGGCAATTTTGGTAATGTCCTTTTTTAGAGCTAGCGGGAGAGAGATTCCCAGCATGGAAGACTTATGCCCTGTACACACGGTTGGATTTTCCGACGGAAAATGTGTGATAGGACCTTGTTGTCGGAAATTCCGACCATGTGTGGGCTCCATCACACATTTTCCATTGAAATTTCCAACACACAAAGTTTGAGAGCAGGCTATAAAATTTTCCTACAACAAAATCCGTTGTTGGAAATTCCGATCGTGTGTATACAAATCCGACGCACAAAGTGCCACGCATGCTCAGAATAAATTAAGAGACGAAAGCTATTGGCTACTGCCCCGTTTATAATCCCGACGTACGTGTTTTACGTCACCGCGTTCAGAACGATCGGATTTTCCGACAACTTTGTGTGACCGTGTGTATGCAAGACAAGTTTGAGCCAACATCTGTCAGAAAAAATCCATGGATTTTGTTGTCGGAATGTCCGATCAATGTCCGACCCTGTGTACAGGGCATAAGTATGATTTAGTTTGTAAAGGGAAATTTCCCCAAAATGTTCTAAGATCTGACAAAGGGGGGAAGTGAGTGTATGGGGTCTGTAATTGAAATAATAATATTGTCGGCGTAAAAGGCCAATTTTATGTGAAATATGTGCAACTGTTATTCTGGTAATGAGGGGGTGAGAGCAGATGGCCTGGGCTAGGGGTTCTATTACTAAGGTGAAGATAAGGGGTGATAGTGGACACCCTTGGCGAGTTCCATTCGTAATTGGCAATGGGTCTGAGAGATTTCCTGATGTCCATACTTTAGCACTGGGTTTGAAATATAAGCCCAGGATGGCTTGAAGAAAGCTACCAGAGATGCCAAATTTCCTCAAAACCTCTTACAAGCATTTCCAGTGGTCTCTATCAAACGCCTTCTCTGCGTCTAAAGAGATCAGCAGAGAAGGCGTTTGGTGATGTTCGACCCAACTAATGAGGTCAATAAAGCGTCTGGTTCCATCATCTACCTGGCGTTGGGGAATAAAGCCCACCTGGTTGGGATGTAAAAGTTGGGGCATGTGTGCTGCTAGTCGAGTTGTCAGGAGCTTAACACGGAGTTTGAGGTCTGTGTTGAGCAAAGAGATGGGATGGTAGTTGGCTGGGTCATAGGGGGGTTTGCCTGGTTTGGGTATAGTGGTGACAACGGCCTCAAGAGATTCCATAGGGATCTCTCCGGTCGTTAAAAATCTGTTAAGAGAGTCACGTAGGTGTGGCATGAGTTGTTCCTGATAGGTCTTGTAATATTCATTGCAGAAACCATCAGGGCCTGGTGCTTTATGGGGATGGGAGTGCTTTACTTGCTGACTGAAGTTCCTGAATAGTGAAGGGTAATGACATGGTCTCTATCTGCTGTGAGGTTAGGGAATTGAAGTGAAGCTAGGAAGTTTTGAATAAGCATCTGGGAGGGTTGGGGTTAAGGGGGTGAGAGGTGAAGGTTGTACAGCTTCCCGTAGAAGGAGCCAAAACAGTTGGCTATATCTTTTGGATTGGAAAGTCTAAGAGCCTGAGAGTCAATAAGGAAGGGTATATTTGATTGCGCCACTTTATGTTTATATTGTTGGGCTAGGAATTTACCCACTTTGTTGCCTTGCGATTACCACTGGAATAGAGTTTTCTAAGGTAGAAGTCAAAGCCATTATGTAAGTAAGAGCTCAGATGCGCCCTGAGTTTGCTGAGTGTAGTGAGGTCAGTGTTCTTAGGGTCAGATTTATGATGGGCTTCTAGGTTCTGGATTTGATCCAGAAATTAGTTTATGGTGGAGGTGCGTTTTTTTCTTTTCCTGGGTGCCTATTTTTAGAAAGATTCCCCTATTGACAGCTTTATGGGCATTCCAAAAAGTTGAAAGGTTAGCAATGGAGTTGGAGGTAAAAAATGTGCGTAATCTCAGATCTAATCTGTTCTTGCCTCTCCAGGGAGATAAGGAGTGAGGCCTTCATACACCAAAGGGTTTGTTTGTTCGCTTTCGAGAAAGAGTGTAGAGAGATTGAGACAGGAGCATGGTCTGTCCATGTTATTACCCCTATAGAGGAGGTAGTTACTTGTTGCAACAGACCCTTGGAAAGCAAGAACAGGCCGATCCTGGAGTACGATTTATGGGTATGGGAGTAGAAAGATTAATCCTTCTCATTAACATGTTGGCATCTCCACAGATCGTATAGGTGTTCTAGTGAAAGAAGGGAGGAAAGGGCAGTGGACCGCTTTCTATTGTGGTTAGAGGAGTCTAGAAATGGATCAGCGATATCATTAAAGTCTCCACAGATGACTAGTTGGTCTCTAGGGTAGTGTTGTATTTTCTGCATGATCAGGTTGTAAAAGGATTTCTGGCCAGTGTTTAGAGCATAGATATTGACAATTGTCAAGGGAGTGTTATTAAATGATGCTGAAAGGATTCGAAATCTACCTTGGGGGTCACTTTCCATGTGGGAGCGGACAAAGGAGACTGAGAAGCGGACCGCAATCATGATACCACATACCTTTTTATTGGCTTGGGCATGAAAACAATGGGAAAATACTTTGTGGGTGCAGCGGGGTGCTTTAGCCTTGGAGAAGTGTGTTTCCTGGACGTACAAAATGTGCGTTGCAAGATGGCTTCACGCCATAGAAGGGAGCATTTAAACGGACTGTTAAGGCCCCCTGGCATTCAGCCAGGTAATTTTAAGTGACATAAGGGAGGTTGACTAGGAGATGACACTATGGTATAAAGAGGAGCAGTAAAATTACAAATACTAAGTACAGTGTCAGATTACAGATATACAGTAGCTATGCAATATTTGTGAGAAACAATAAAACATTGAAAACAAGGCAAAGAAAGGTACAAAATAGGAACTTAAACTGTGTGCTCAGAACACGGTAGTATTGGGGCGTGGGGGTGATACCAACATGGCATCTGCACCTCCCACAGGCCAAAAAAAAACCATGAGAACATTTTGACATCCAGTTTTGCATTGGAGAAATTTAAAAGCACACTACGACTTTAAGGTGGATCACTTTTATCCCAGCGGTTGGAGATTTTAGGGTGGCGGATTTGATTTAAGCCCCAATTGAGTAGCTGTTTGATGCCATCTTTGGGGTTTGCGGTGAGAAATCTTTGCGGACCTGTGCTGTAGCTGCAGAGATATAATTGTACAGAGTCAGCTTGGAGAAGGGATCAGGCAAGGAAAGCATTAGACATGTGCATTCGTTTTCGTCCGAATGCATTTTCTTCCGAATTTCAGGTATTTTCGTTATGGTTTTAACAAACGATAACGAAAGTGCAGAATCCGAAAAATGAAAGATCCGACATAAACAAATGCTTTATTTTCGTTTTCGTTGCTACAACAGTTCGATATAGATAGGAGATTCGACATGACACTGACAATAACAATCTGTGTCCATCAAACCTGTGGTCGAATGTGCCTAACCTTAACTCTGTTAGTCCAAGATTATTCTACATAGAGAGAAAAGATTCGACATAGGGGAGAAAAGATTCGATGTAGGGGAGAAAAGATTCGACGTAGGGGAGAAAAGATTCGACATAGGGGAGAAAAGATTCGACATAGGGGAGAAAAGATATATAAAAATAATGATGATGATGAATGTTATTGGCTGATTGTAACCAAAGAGGAGGAGCCGTAAAATAGCTAGAGCTAAGTACACACATACTTTGGCTTATGGTGTCTGTTGAAAGTTCTAAGAAGATTCGACGGAGCAGGTAAACTATACGGCGTCGTACAGTTTAGCTGCTCCGTCGAATCTTCTTTGAACATTCGACAGACACCATAAGCCTTCAATGACAGATTCGACCTTAATTTGGATTTTCGGACGAATGCAATTTTTAACGAAAAATGAAAAAAACAAAAACGAATTTCGGGAGTAACTAAATAAATTTATTTTTCGGACGAAAACGAAATTCCAGAACGAAATATTTCAGTGTGCACATGTCTAGAAAGCATGGATCTAGCCGCTCGCATTATTTGTTCCTTGATTTGAAAAAAGTAAACACGGGCCAGGATATCTCTGGAAAGAGAAGGGGACAAGTGCTGCGGTTTGTGTATCCTGTGGGCCCGATCAATAAGTAGATTTTTTGGTGTGAGGGCAGGTACAAGTTTGCGGAACAGTTGGTGGATTAAAGGCATTATTTCGGCTGAATTAACAGATTCTGGTACCCCCCCTTAATCTTAATATTGTTTCGCCTGGAGTGATCCTCCAGGTCTGTGACTTTTAGGCGTAACTGCCGAATGGTTTCTGCCTGATCATCTTGTGTGCCAACAACTGCGTTGTGAGCTGCCGTGGCTGATGACAAGTGTTGCTCGATACGTGTGGAGTTCTTTTTGAACGTGAGCCTGCAGGGAGAGCAGCATAGCTTTCAGGGAGTGCTCTGAGGCAGGGGCATCAGTTGTAGGGAAAGCAGCCAGCTTGTGTAGAGAGACTGTCAGCTGTGGGACTACTAGTCTCAGCACCATCCTGCCTTTTCACTGGGGGAAGCTTTGCTGGTGATTGAGCAGGGGAGATGGAAAGCCTCTTATCACAATCAGAAGGAGGGGGAGTCTGCTGTAAAGTTGTTCTGCCGACGCCTCCATGTCTGAGACAGAATCCTCTTTATGCTGAGGCTGCATGGCCGGAGGCCATGCCACTCTTCCATAGAGGCCAGATTTGTGGAGAGCACGACTAATAGTTGTCCTGTGGACAGATTCTCCCACCTGAGCTGTGGATCTCTGCAGCTCCTCCAGAGTTACCATGGGCCTCTTGGCTGCTTCTCTGATTAATGCGCTCCTTGTCAGTTTAGGTGGACGGCCATGTCTTAGTAGGTTTGCAGTTGTGCCATACTCTTTCCATTTTTGGATAATTGGATTGAACAGTGCTCCGTAAGATGTTCAAAGCTTGGGATATTTTTCAGAAGGAGGGGGAGTCTGCTGTAAAGTTGTTTCTGCCAACTCCTCCATGTCTGAGACAGAATCCTCTTCATGCTGATTCTGCATGGCCGGAGGCTGTTGTTCTCCCCTCACCGTGCTGGTGCCATGTTGGTCCGGGAGCTGTGTGGGCCACATGAAGAAGTCTAGGAGCCAGCGGGACCTGTGCTGCTGCCCATGCTTCCTTGACATAATCCCCGGATCGGGGTAAGCTATTCCCCAGGGCCTGCTGTGAGAGGCTGGGCTGGAGAGCTGGATGGCTCCTTAGGGTGCTGAGGAGGAGCGAAGCTGAGACTTCTGGCGGCCATCTTCTCCGGCGGCCAAACCACGCCCCCGTGAGTGGTTATTTTTAAAAAGTCAGCAGCTACAGTTTTTGTAGCTGCTGACTTTTATTTTTTTTCACAGGTGACTGGAACTCTACTTTAAAGACTCTTACTTCCATCATGGCTGTGAGACTATTAAAACTGCTGTTTTCTTCTTGTTTGATCATATATATATATTCTTTGTTCACCTTTTGGAATATTGGGGTACAATTATATGTACTATAATAACACCAGAGCTCTACACAATTTGTTTATTATAGAATTAAAACAAATCTTTGGATTAAACTTGGGTCTGCGGCTCAGGTATTTTTTTCCAAAAATTATTGGTCTTTAACAGCCATATATATGCTAACAAAGGCTGGAATTAAACATAATAATAAAAAAAATCTTATAAAATCATAAATATTAAATGATAAAATTCAAAGGTAAATAAATGACCTGGTGTTCCAAATGTGCATAGAATGCATAATCTCATTGTTAATCAGTGGACATTAATCTAATATATGAAAAATAAATATGCGCTGTGAATTACAAATTGCCATAGTAATAATGCATCAAAAAATACCAGATTTCCTAGTCCACTAAACAACATACCCAACTAAATTCTGATAAATTTAATGAAGTGGTATTGTTATCTAGCAGGTACAAAAATTACCCAGAACCAGAGTTCAACAAAGATGGGAAAAAGGTTGTCTACAGTGCCTTGAAAAAGTATTCACACCCCTTGATATTTTCCACATTTCGTCATGTTACAACCAAAAACGTTAATGTAATTTATTGGGACTTTATGTTATAGACCAACACAAAGTGGCACATAATTGTGAAGTGAAGGAAAATGCTAAATGGTTTTCACATTTTTTTACAAATAAATATGTGAAAAGTGTGGCGTGCATTTGTATTCAGCCCCCCTGTGTCAATATTTTGTAGAACCACCTTTTGCTGCAATTACAGCTGCAAGTCTTTTTGGGGATGTCTCTACCAGCTTTGCACATCTAGAGAGTGACATTTTTGCCCATTCTTCTTTGCAAAATAGCTCAAGCTCTGTCAGATTGAATGGAGAGCAGACTACCTGAATGGACGGACTTGCCTACACACGACCGGACTTTCCAGCAGGCTAGGTCCGCCTGTCTTTCCGACAGACTTTCGCCGGAGTTACGGCGGACTTTCAGAATACGGACTTGCCCACACACGGACAAGTCCGTTCATTTTGAACGTGACTCGAGTACGACGGGACTAGAAACACAGTGTGATGTTCACACTGGTGATGTTGACCAAGCCCTCCTAAAATGTCACATGTATAAGACATATTTTCTCACTCAACAGTCAGTACAACCAAAAGACCAACGAGTTCTTACTAGCAGCACTTGAATTCATTCTGACCCACAATTTTTTCACATTTAATGGCTCCCACTACCTCCAGGTGCAGGGCGTTGCGATGGGGACTTCATGTGCCCCGTCGTACGCCAACCTGTACCTGGGGGAGTGGGAGCACATGATACAGGCATCTACGCACCTCGCCCCGTACATGGAGAACGTCGTCATGTGGTATTGCTACATTGACGACGTTCTCCTAGTGTGGAATGGGCCCACATCTCTACTACCCGCATTCCTCCTTTCACTCAACAATAACGACTTAAACCTATCATTCACCATGACCTGGGACCACAAGTCAATCACATTCCTTGATGTCACCATCTACAAGGATAGCGAGGGCTCCCTCAGCACCAGCCTCTTCAGGAAATCATCTGCAGGCAACTCCATACTTCATGCCAGCAGTTTCCACCCCCAGCCACTCATAGCCTCCATTCCGTACAGCCAATACCTCCACACTAGAAGGAACTGTACGGATGACACTACTTTCATCAGAGAAGCTAAAATCTTACAAATACGATTACGCGCTAGTAGGGATGAGCTTCGTGTTCGAGTCGAACCCATGTTCGACTCGAACATCGGCTGTTCGATCGTTCGCCGAATTGCGAACGTTATGGGCCGTTCGCGCTAAATTCGTGTGGCGCGTCACGGCCCATAATTCACTGCGGCATCGCAGTGCATTGCTGGCTGATGATTGGCCAAGCATGCACTATGACCCGCATGCTTGGCCAATCACAGCGCTGTCAGTAGAGAGAGCTGTAATTGGCCAAAGCCAGGGTGGCTTTGGCCAATTACGGCTCAGGGCATTTAGTACACACCCCACACTATATAAGGCCGCCTGCACGGCGGCCCTGTGTAGTGTGTGTTCCGGTGTGCTGAGAGATAGAGAGAGAGAGAGACAGTGTCATTTGATTTGAGTTAGATAGATTAGGCAGAACAGTCAGTCAGTTAGCTGCACTTACAGTGTATTGTGTATATATATGCATCCCAGGTGTTGCATATATATATATACACTGTATTCAGTTTAGCTAGATCCGTTCCTGTTATCTTCTATCTAGACTATTTACATTTAATGCAGTGCGTCCTGCTCACAGTGTTCAGCTAGATCCGTTCCTGTTATCTTCTAGACTATTTACATTTAGTGCAGTGCGTCCTGCTCACAGTGTTCAGCTAGATCCGTTCCTGCTATTTACATTTAGTGCAGTGCGTCCTGCTCACAGTGTTCAGCTAGATCCGTTCCTGTTAAATTCCTACTGACCGGCAGGCTTGTCTGGTTACAGTATATAAAGCTACCTGAAGAAAATTACAGGTGTTCTATTTGATCCTATTAGTACCACGGTCAGGCAGCTAGACTATTTACATTTAGTACAGTGCGTCCTGCTCACAGTGTTCAGCTAGATCCGTTCCTGTTATCTTCCTACTGACAGGCAGGCTTGTCTGGTTACAGTATATAAAGCTACCTGAAGAAAATTACAGGTGTTCTATTTGATCCTATTAGTACCACGGTCAGGCAGCTAGACTATTTACATTTAGTACAGTGCGTCCTGCTCACAGTGTACAGCTAGATCCGTTCCTGTTATCTTCCTACTGACAGGCAGGCTTGTCTGGTTACAGTATATAAAGCTACCTGAAGAAAATTACAGGTGTTCTATTTGATCCTATTAGTACCACGGTCAGGCAGCTAGACTATTTACATTTAGTACAGTGCGTCCTGCTCACAGTGTACAGCTAGATCCGTTCCTGTTATCTTCCTACTGACAGGCAGGCTTGTCTGGTTACAGTATATAAAGCTACCTGAAGAAAATTACAGGTGTTCTATTTGATCCTATTAGTACCACGGTCAGGCAGCTAGACTATTTACATTTAGTACAGTGCGTCCTGCTCACAGTGTTCAGCTAGATCCGTTCCTGTTATCTTCCTACTGACAGGCAGGCTTGTCTGGTTACAGTATATAAAGCTACTTGAAGAAAATTACAGGTGTTCTATCCCAGCTTAGTGCAGCTACAGGCCATTAGTATGTCTGGAAGGCCAAGAAGGAGAGGCAGACAGTCACAAGCCAATAAGAGAGGGCAAGCAGGCTCTGTGTCTAGTGCTGGTCGTGGAGACGGTGCATCCTCATCAGCACGTGGCCATGGGACACGCTTGGCCTTTTTTTCGGCAGCTGGCCATGTTGAGCCACAACATGCGGAAGACTTGGTCGAGTGGATGACCAAGCCGTCCTCATCCTCCTCATCCTCTCTCACCCATGCCCAGGGTGCTTTGTCTGGCAAAGCAGCGGCCTCTTCCCTCAGCTCAATGTCATCAGTGACTCCTTCCCTAGCTCCACCATGTCCTCATGAGGATTCCCTCGAACTGTTTGACCACAGTGTTGGGTACATGCTCCAGGAGGATGCCCAGCGTTTGGAAGGCTCTGATGACGATACTGAGCTCGATGAAGGCAGTAACATGAGCGCGGACAGAGGGGGTGCCCAAGAAGGACAGCAATCTGGCAGTCATGCTCCCCCTGCTGCAGCATACTGCCAGGTTTGCTCCAGTGATGAGGAGGGAGGGGATGATGAGGTCACTGACTCAACGTGGGTGCCTGATAGGAGAGAGGAGGAGGAGGAGGAGGAGGAGGAGGAGGAGGAGGAGGAGGCGGCAGCACATCACCAACGAGGCAGGATGCCCTCCAGGGGCCAGCCTAAGGGCAACACATTGACTGCATCACACCCCAAAGCTCCACATGTGCAGGGCGCTGCAGTCTCTGCGCGTTATTCAAAAAGTTCTTTGGTGTGGGCCTTTTTTGAGACGAGTGCATCAGATCGCACCGCTGCTATTTGCAACATATGTCTCAAGCGTATCTCGCGTGGCCAAAATATCTCCCGCTTGGGTACCACATGCTTGACCAGACATATGTTGACCTGCCATGCAGTTCGTTGGCAAGCGTATCTAAAAGACCCACACCAAAGAACAAAGAGGATCTCTCCTTGCTCCTCATCAGCTGAGATTTCCAACCCCACTAGACCTTCAGTCCTCTCTGAGACCTGCAGTGAGAGGAATGAAGGTGTAGAATTAGGTGTGTCACAGCCAAGTACTTGTGGGCAATCTGCTTTTGGTACACCGACGTCAGATTGTACCAGGCAAATTTCCCTGCCCCAGCTGCTGCACCGCCGAAAGAAGTTTGCTCCCAGCCATCCACATGCCCAGCGGTTGAATGCTAGCTTGGCAAAATTGCTAGCACTTCAACTGCTGCCTTTTCAGTTGGTAGACTCTGCCCCCTTCCGTGAGTTTGTGGAATGTGCGGTTCCTCAGTGGCAGGTACCCAAACGCCACTTTTTCTCACGGAAGGCGATTCCGGCTCTCTACCGGCATGTGGAAGGCAATGTCCATGCCTCGCTGGACAGGGCGGTCAGCGGTAAGGTGCATATTACCGCTGACTCATGGTCCAGCAGGCATGGACAGGGACGTTACCTAAGTTTCACGGCGCATTGGGTGACTCTGCTGGCAGCTGGGAAGGATGCAGGACAAGGTGCAGTAGTGTTGGAGGTTGTTCTGCCACCACGCCTCCAAAATGCTGATTGTGACACACCTCTCTCCTCCACCCCCTCCTCTTCTTCTTCCTCCATGGCCTCTTCCTCGGAACCAGCGGTGCTCCGTAGGCGTTCAAGGGGCTATGCAAGTACGCAGGCCAAAAGATGCCATGCGGTGCTTGAGCTGGTGTGCTTGGGGGACAGGAGCCACACTGGGGCAGAGGTTCTGTCAGCTCTGCAGGGGCAGGTTCAGAGGTGGTTGACGCCACGCCAACTTAAGGCAGGAATGGTGGTTTGCGACAATGGCACCAACCTCCTCTCTGCCCTCCGACAGGGACAAATGACCCATGTGCCCTGTTTGGCTCACGTCCTTAACTTGGTGGTGCAGCGGTTCTTGGGCAGGTACCCGGGCTTACAGGATGTCCTGAGGCAGGCCAGGAAAGTCTGTGTGCATTTCCGCCGGTCATATAATGCCAGTGCTCGGCTGACGGACCTCCAAAAGGAGTTTAACCTGCCCAAGAACCGCCTAATCTGTGACATGCCCACCAGGTGGAACTCAACGTTGGCCATGCTGCAGCGGCTGCACACGCAGCAGAGGGCCATCAATGAGTACCTGTGCGACTATGGCACCAGGACAGGGTCAGGGGAGCTTGGTTTTTTTTCCCCACGCCAGTGGGCCATGATCAGGGATGCATGCACTGTCCTGTCACCATTCGAGGAGGCCACGAGGATGGTGAGCAGTGACAGTGCATGCATCAGTGACACTGTCCCCCTTGTCCACCTGTTGGAGCACACGCTGCGTGGAATAATGGACAGGGCACTTGAGGCAGAACAGAGGCAGGAAGAGGAGGACTTCCTTAGCTCTCAAGGCCCCCTTTATCCAGACAGTGTTCCTGCGTGCCCGCCGATCACACAGGAAGAGGACGAGGAGGAAGAGGAGGAGGAGGAAGATTGTGTCAGTATGGAGGTGGAGCCTGGCACTCAGCATCAGCAGCAGTCTTTAAGGGATCAGTCCCAAGAAACACATGGACTTGTACGTGGCTGGGAGGAGGTGGCTGCGGACCATGTCGTTCTTAGTGACCCAGAGGACTCCGGACCGAATGCCTCAGCAAACCTACGCTGCATGGCCTCCCTGATCCTGCAAAGCCTGCGTAAGGATCCTCGTATTCGTGGTATCAAGGAGAAGGACCAATACTGGCTGGCAACCCTCCTTGATCCACGTTACAAGGGTAAGGTTGCGGACCTTATCTTGCCATCGCAGAGGGAGCAGAGGATGAAACATCTTCGGGAGGCCTTGCAGAAAGGTCTGTGCAACGCGTTCCCAGAGACTGGGAGGTTACAAACTCCTGTTTCTGGACAACGTGTTGCTGAGGCTTCGGTCAGTCAAAGAAGGAGCGGTGGAGAAGGTGGCCGTCTGACCGATGCGTTCAGACAATTTTTTGGTCCGCAGCCCCAAGGTATGATCGGTTCCAGCAACCATCGCCAGCGTCTGTTTTACATGGTGCAGGAATACCTAGGGGCAAGATCAGACTTGGACACCTTTCCCACCGAAAATCCTCTGGGTTACTGGGTCTTGAGGATGGATCACTGGCCAGAGCTTGCACAGTATGCAATTGAGCTACTGGCCTGTCCTGCATCCAGCGTTCTTTCGGAACGCACATTCAGTGCTGCTGGAGGCGTGGTAACCGATCACAGGGTGCGTCTGTCCACCGACTCGGTCGATCGGCTGACCTTCATAAAAATGAATGAGTCTTGGATCACCACCAGCTACCAAGCACCTGATGCTGATGTAACCGAATAATTTTTTTTGAAATCTCAGATCCCTTCAAAGACTGCCTATGCTGATGCTGAGTGACTATCCCTGAGTAATTATCCTCTTCCTCCTCAATCATCACGCTGATAGCTTGTAAGAACATTTTTGGTTCTGGGCGCCACCACCAGTGCCTAAGGCACAATTTTTCAGCCCCTGTTTAACAGGGGCGTGTAATTACAATTTTTGATGTAATACTTTGCAGCAGGGCTCGTTCCTGCATTCCAACTAGAGTGTCTGTGAGGGGTTGCAGTGTTGTGGCACCAGCACCAGTGCCTAGGGCCCAATTTTTCTGCCCCTGTCTAACAGGGGCGTGTAATTACAATTTTTGATGCAATACTTTGCAGCAGGGCTCGTTCCTGCGTTCCAACTAGAGTGTCTGTGAGGGGTTGCAGTGTTGTGGCACCAGCACCAGTGCCTAAGGCCCAATTTTTCTGCCCCTGTCTAACAGGGGCGTGTAATTACAATTTTTGATGCAATACTTTGCAGCAGGGCTCGTTCCTGCGTTCCAACTAGAGTGTCTGTGAGGGGTTGCAGTGTTGTGGCACCAGCACCAGTGCCTAAGGCCCAATTTTTCTGCCCCTGTCTAACAGGGGCGTGTAATTACAATTTTTGAAGCAATAATTTGCAGCAGGGCTCGTTCCTGCGTTCCAACTAGAGTGTCTGTGAGGGGTTGCAGTGTTGTGGCACCAGCACCAGTGCCTAAGGCCTAATTTTTCAGCTCCTGTTCAACAGGGGCATGTAATTACAATTCTTGATCTAATATTTCACAGCAGGGCCCTGTGAGGGCTTACAGTGTTGTGGCCACAGCAACACCTAAGGCCCAAATTTCTGCTGAGTATATAGGGCAGGACCCTACTTTCAAACATCTAACTTACAAACGACTCCTACTTGCAAACGGAAGGAGACAACAGGAAGTGAGATGAAATCTACCCCTAGGAAGGGAAATTCTCTCCTGTAAGAGTTAATATGGGAAAACAATTTCTCCTTTCCACTGATGCTTTCCAATCCTTGTTCCACAAAAAAACCCAAATTTTCAAAAAACATTTTTCATTGGGACAAAAAAGTGAGGTGAAATCTTCTGAAGAGGAGGAAAGACAGCAAAACAAATGTCACAGGGGTGATAACCCTTCCCTATGTTTTCCAAAAAGCTTAGAAAAGATTTTTTGGCTGGAGCTAAACACGTTAAAAATGTTCAAAATTACAAACAGATTCTACTTAACAACAAACCTACAGTCCCTGTCTTGTTTGCACCGCCTGTATACTGCTGTTCAGAGTATATAGGGCCTGGTGGCCCCACACCTTTCCTTATTTTAATTTGGGTGCGGGGTTCCCCTTAATATCCATACAAGACCCAAAGGGCCTGGTAATGGACTGGGGGGTACCCATGCCGTTTGTCTCACTGATTTTCATCCATATTGCCATGACCCGACATGACATTAAACCCGCAAGCAGTTTTAAATGAGATTTTTTCCTTTAAAAATGACATTTGGTGCAGGGACTGTTCTAAACATGGGAAACACGCGTCACTTTACAGGCATACTATAGACACCCCCCAGGTACGATATTTAAAGGAATATTTCACTTTTTTTTTTTTACTTTAAGCATCATTAAAATCACTGCTCCCGAAAAAACGGCCGTTTTTAAAAGTTTTTTTTGCATTGATACATGTCCCCTGGGGTAGGACCCGGGTCCCCAAACCCTTTTTAGGACAATACCATGCAAATTAGCCTTTAAAATGAGCACTTTTGATTTCGAACGTTCGAGTCCCATAGACGTCAATGGGGTTCTAACGTTCGTGCGAACTTTCGGTCCGTTCGCGGGTTCTGGTGCGAACCGAACCGGGGGGTGTTCGGCTCATCCCTACGCGCTAGAGGTTACTCCAACTCTTGCCTCAAAAAAGCATATAGGAGGGTCTGCACCAAAACACGTAATGACATACTATACAATCCCTCTACAAAAAAACCCAAACCTCAACCTATTTCCATCATTACTAGGTTTTCAAACCAATACGTGGCTATCAAGAAAACCATATCCAAATACTGGCACATGCTTACCATGGATCCGTCCATTGGCCCCTTCGTACCCCCCACACCGGCATTCACTTACAGACGGGCTGGTTCTCTCCGAGACCAGCTGGTCTGCAGTGAGCTCAAAGGCAGGGGAAAACATGACCCATGTAAAAACAAAGGTACTTTCACATGCGGTGGATGCAATTACTGCAGGTTTCTTAACACTTCCAAACACATCACCCTGCCCAACGGTGAACTCTTCAAACTCAGACACTATGCCAACTGCAAAACATGTGGGGTAGTCTATCTACTTACTTGTGAGTGTACATGTTTTTACATAGGGAAAACCATCCAGGAGTTCTGGCGCAGGGCCTACAGACACATCACCTCCATGCAAACCTGCAACCCCAACCTACCCCTGGGTCGCCATGTTAAGAATATACATGAAGGCATTTGCCCCAAATTTTGGTTCATTATCCTTGATCGCGTACATACCGGCATACGTGGAGGAGATATGAACAAAATACTTTTGCAACTGGAACAGAGGTGGATCTTTAGACTCAGGGCCACCCAACCCCCTGGGTTAAATACGTGCATATCCTTCAGACCCTTCCTTGAGGGTTTCTCGTCGGGGGGCCCTGAATGGGAACCTGATTAGACACCCCACTAACTCATATGTACGTCCGTTCACATGTCTTCTCCCTCCTCCTTTTTCCTTTCTCCCCCTCCATTCACCACGATCGGACTCCTTCTCATCATCCCCCTCTGTACATAGTTGTATATTGTGTATATAATGTACGTTTTGTATATAGCAAGATTTCTTACTCCTCAGATTTTTGCCCAGAAGATTCACTGGGGTATACCTTGTATATATTTTATGCATGTCATGAATCACTGTTCCCATTGACTACCATCTCATTCCTACAATCTCTTCCCACTTGTTCTTTTCTCCCAGTTCATTTTCACTTTGCTGTCTTTTTCCCTGTGTGATTTCCTGTTTACAGTCCCTGACATCCACCCACCGCTGGGCGTGTCCTGCCCCTCCTCCTCACGCTGCGGGGCCGCCCGCTCCGACGCGTGGCGCCTGGGTTTCTCTTCCCACTCGGCGCGGGGGGGCTGCCCGACGCAACTACGTTGCTGCTGGTGGTGTTCCTGTAACCAGGGGACACCTGATCCGAATTCGGTCTGGCTTCTCCCGACTCCCGTGCCGCGGGCCTTCGGCACGGGCCTCGGCTCCGCCCCATGCAGCGTACGTCATCACGCCCGGGGTATGCGTCACCGCTCGCATGCTCTCTGGTGGCGGTGTCCAATGGGGCCGGTGCGCGCGCCCCAGGCTCGGGGGGCGTCTACCTTCCCACCCATTGGTCGCGCCCGCAACCAATTGCGGGCGCGACTTTACCATATGAAGAGGCTGCGACTCCGTCACCACCACGGCGTCCTCTACATTTAGAACGCCATCCTTCGTTACACCATTCCGCACCGGGGACCCCACCAGGTAAGACAGCCACACTCTGGACGCATACTCCAGGGACACACTTTTTACTTACTGTGTCTTCTTCAACTCCTTCGCAGACTGGACTCTGCTAGCTCCCCCTGGCCGGGCCCCTTTGCTCAACCTCTCCAGTGCCTCAACATCTGCTGGCCGGCACTACATTACCCCCGGCCTGCAATACCAAGGACCCCCCGACCTCGGGGGTCACTCAGCAGCTGGGGTACCACACCCACACAGGACCCAGGCCCAGACGTCCTTCACTCATACCTCCTTTAACCTCCCGCCTTCAAACAATTGACGGGCCCACTCAGGTATGCTACTCCATTTTTGTTTGGCTATCACCCTATTAGTGGGGTGTCATACCCCTAGGGGTCCCACCAACTCTATTACTCCCTTTGCCTTTTCATTACTCTACCCCTTTCCCACCTCTTGCTCCTTACAGACTGGAGCCTTTCCAGGACCATTCTACTTACCAGTGGCCTTTTTGACGCCCTTTGTTGGGGATTGCTTCCCGGGTGGCCGTGCCTTGGATGGGAACATAGGCCTTGCGGGTTGCGGACCAGGAGCAGGACCTACGTCCGGTGGTGTTACGCCCCCCCCCTTCTTTCCTTTTTTATGGATGCAGCATTAGATACATGCCCCCCAAGCAATACTACATGGTCAGTATTCACTGTGTCTTTTCACATATAATGTATACTCGCATTTCTAACCATTATCTCTCTGTCTATATGTTTTATGGCAATGTATATTAATTACAACTCCCTTACAATTGGTTTATGACTGTTATTATTATTATTTTTAATTTATAGACACATCTGTTGTTTGCTGATTCCAATCTGATACCCCTGAGGAAGAGCATAGCTCGAAACGGGTCGGGTACTCCCCGCATATGTGTTCCATGTGTATTGGAGTTCTAGGATTGTGAATTATTCTATGCATGTTTGTATTGCCAATTTTTGTATGTATCACGCTTGCTGCATATTTACCCCTTGTACCACAGATCCATCTAAAGATCTATACTATTAATAAACACTTTATCATACAATCCTTATATCCTCCATACTCTTTATGACCCATGAGTAGGTGTTTCCCTTTAAAGTCTCACTAGAGGATCAATTTCCACAAAGCAAGTTTAACTTGGGATGTGGGTCCACCTACCCCCAGACCAACCTAGCACCACCCCCCGCTTATTCACGCCCCCCTAAAATGTCACAGTCCCAGCATGCTCAGGGACTGTGATGGCATAAGGGGGCGGGGTCTCCGCCTATATAAGTCACAGCGGAGCGCTCAGAGAGCATTCCAGCCTGAGAGACCGTCGTGTCAACATCGGAAGAAGAGAAGAAGAGAAGAAGCCAAGAAGCCAGAAGTCCGGGCCTCGGCTGGCAAAAGAGCGGCATGAAGATAGCGGAGGAGCCAGCAGAAGAACTGGAATACCGGGAAAAGAGGAACCGGAGGGACCCCCGAAGTCGGAAGAAGACCCCCGAAGCCGGAAGAAAACCCCCCCGGAGCTGTCTAATAAATTACTTTAAAAACCTGTGTAGTGTGTTTTATTATTGACACTTTTTCCCTAGGTAAATGGGTAGGGGTACCATGTACCCCATACTCATTCACATAGGGTGGGGGGCCGGGATCTGGGGGCCCTCTTATTAAAGGGGGCTCCCGGATTCCGATAAGCCATTTTTTCGGTGTAGGGGGTTCCCTTTAAAATCCATACCAGACTTAAGGGCCTGGTATGCCCCGCGCTCGCCGCAATAGGAAAATGTGTTTTTCCTACTGCAGCGAGCGCAAGATGCAATACCCTGCCCTTGCGTCGTATCTGGTCCGTCGGACCAGAATACAGACGAATGAGATGAACGGGCTTTCTGTCAGGAACTGAGTCTGGCAGACTAAGATTTGAAACATGCTTCAAATCTAGGTACGGCGGACTTTTGGGAAAAAAAAGTCCGCCGGAGCCTACACACGATCGGATTGTGCGGCAGACTCTGGTTCCGCCGGACCAAGTATGCCGGAAAGTCCGCTCGTGTGTACGCGGCATAAGATTTCCCTGTGTTTGGCTCTATCCATCTTCCCATCAACTCTGACCAGCTTCCCTGTCCCTGCTGAAGAAAAGCATCCCCACAACATGATGCTGCCACCACCATGTTTCACGGTGGGGATGGTGTGTTCAGGGTGATGTGCAGTGTTAGTTGTCGGCCACACATACCGTTTTGCTTTTAGGCCAAAATGTTCAATTTTGGTCACTGACCAGAGCACCTTCTTCCACATGTTTGTTGTGACCCCCACATAGCTTCATCCAAACTGCAAATAGGATTACTTATGGCTTTCTTTCAACAATGGCTTTCTTCTTGCCACTCTTCCATAAAGACCAGATTTGTGGAGAGCACGACTAATAGTTGTCCTGTGGACAGATTCTCCCACCTGAGCTGTGGATCTCTGCAGCTCCTCCAGAGTTACCATGGGCCTCTTGGCTGCTTCTCTAATTAATGTTCTCCTTGCCCGCCCTGTCAGTTTAGGTGGACGGCCATGTCTTGGTAGGTTTGCAGTTGTGCCATACTCTTTCCATTTTTGGATAATTGGATTGAACAGAGCTCCGTGAGATGTTCAAAGCTTGGGATATTTTTTAATAACTTAACCCTGCTTTAAACTTCTCCACAACTTTATCCCTGACCTGTCTGGGGTGTTCCTTGGAGTTCATGATGCTGTTTGTTCACTAAGGTCCTCTAACAAACTTCTGAGGGCTTCACAGAACAGCTATTTTTATACTGAGATTAAATTACACACAGGTGGACTCTATTTACTAAGTAGGTGACTTCTGAAGGGAATTGGTTCCACTAGAGTTTAGTTAGGGGTATCGGAGTAAAGGGGGCTGAATACAAATGCATGTCACACTTTTCAGATATTTATTTGTAAATAATTTAGAAAACCATTTATCATTTTCCTTCCACTTCACAATTATGTGCCACTTTGTGTTGGTCTATCACATAAAACCCCAATAAAATACATTTACGTTTTTGGTTGTAACATGACAAACTGTGGAAAATTTCAAGGGGTATGAATATAAAATATACTTTTTTAAGGCACTGTTCAGAAATTTTGACATGATAGCAACAACTGCTGTAACAAAAACCTGTGGCACTCAGTAGAAGGACACCTACCCTGGTTGCATGGATCTAACAATGACCCTGGTTAAACATAAACTATCCTAAAACCTTAACACATGTCTTAACCACTTATCCCTTTAACTGTGTCTCTATCTAAAAAACTGACAGGCGGACCCAATTGATCCGTGAATGTGAAAAAGGGGCTCACACTTCAGGGCACGTGACCAATGATTTTACTCCTTTTGAAGTATGCTGCTATATCATGTTGTTGCACTTTCTGTCCGTTGTATATTACTGCAAATAACTCACCCATCTGACATGGCCCTTAAAGTTAAAGTGGGTCATCTTATATGGATATTATTTTTAAACTTCTAATGCCGCGTACACACGAGCGGACTTTCTATCCTACTTGGTCCGGCACACTTTCCGACGGACTTTGTCCGCCAGGTGCGCCGGAATTTAAAACGAACGGACTTGCCCACACACGCCGGGATTTTCCGGCGGGCTAAGTCCGCCCGTCTTTCCGACGGACTTTCGCCGGAGTTCCGGCGGACTTTCAGAATGAACGGACTTGCCCACACACGGACAAGTCCGTTCATTTTGAACGTGACTCAGGTGCGACGGGACTAGAAAAGGATGTCAATCTTGCCGCTTTTATCGGCTAGATTGACACCTTGCGAGCCCCGTCGCGGGGCATACCAGGCCCTTAGGTCTGGTATGGATTATAAAGGGGAACCCCGCTACGCCGAAAAAACGGCGTGGGGCCCCCCCTAAAATCCATACCAGACCCCGATCCGAGCACGCAGCCTGGCCGGTCAGGAAAGGGGGTGGGGACGAGCGAGCGCCCCCCTCCCTCCTGAACCGTACCAGGCCGCATGCCCTCAACATGGGGGGTGGGTGCTTTGGGGGAGGGGGGCGCCCTGCGCCCCCCCCCCCAAAGCACCTTGTCCCCATGTTGATGAGGACAAGGGCCTCTTCCCGACAACCCTGGCCGTTGGTTGTCGGGGTCTGCGGGCGGGGGCTTATCGGAATCTGGGAGCCCCCTTTAATAAGGGGGCCCCCAGATCCCGGCCCCCCACCCTATGTAAATGAGTATGGGGTACATGGTACCCCTACCCATTTACCTAGGAAAAAATTGTAAGTAATAAAACACACTACACAGGTTTTTAAAATATTTTATTAAACAGCTCCGGGGGGGGGATCTTCCTCCGGCTTCGGGGGTCTTCTTCCGGCTTCGGGGGTCCCTCCGCTTCATCTTCTCCCGGCGTCCGGTTGGTTCTTCTCCGCTCTCCGGCCTCTTCTCCCGGTGTCGCAGGTCTTCGGCCGGCCCCTCCGCTCTCTTCATGTAGCTCTATTGCGAGCGGAGGTCCGGACTTCTGGGCTTCTTGGCTTCTTGGCTTCTTGGCTTCTTGGCTTGGCTTGGCTTCTCTTCTCTTCCCCCAGATGTTGACACGACGCTCTCTCCGGCTGGACTGGTTTCTGAGGGCTGCGTTGTGACTTATATAGGCGGAGACCCCGCCCCCATATGATGTCACAGTCCCTGGGCATGCTGGGACTGTGACGTTTTAGGGGGCGTGGTCGACCTCCCCCAAAGCACCCACCCCCCATGTTGAGGGCATGCGGCCTGGTACGGTTCAGGAGGGGGGGGGCGCTCGCTCGTCCCCTCCCCCTTTCCTGACCGGCCAGGCTGCGTGCTCGGATCGGGGTCTGGTATGGATTTTAGGGGGACCCCACGCCGTTTTTTCGGCGTAGCGGGGTTCCCCTTTATAATCCATACCAGACCTAAGGGCCTGGTATGCCCCGCGCTCGCCGCAATAGGAAGATTTGTTTTTCCTATTGCAGCGAGCGCGAGATGCAATACCATCCCCTCGTGTCGTATTTGGTCTGTCGGACCAGCCTACACACGAGCGGGCTTTCCGTCGGACCAGCACACACACGAGCGGACTTTCCGCCCGAAACTGAGTCCGACGGAAAGATTTCAAACATGTTTAAAATCTAGGTCCGGCGGGCTTTTGGGAAGAAGTCCGCCGGAAAAGTCCGCCGCCGCCCACACACGGGCGGATTGTCCGGCACACTCTGGTCCGCTGGACCAAGTATGCCGGAAAGTCCGACCGTGTGTACGCGGCATTAGCCGTTTGGGCTGCAATGCAACCCTTACATCTTTCTCACCTAGGCTAGAATGAACCCCCCCCCCCTTCCCCCCGGGATTCTGCATGTGTGCAAATGTGCTGCAGGGCTTCATGCCCCAGAGGAGCACTGCAGCACATGGAAGTCCCAAACCTTGGTGTGTGTCTGCACATGCACAAAAAAAAAAACCCTGCATGTGCACAGATGTGGTATTTGGGCTTTTCTAGGACCTGAAAGCTAGGCAGAGCCCTTTGGCACATCTCCGCTTGTCTAGACTAACAAAGATGGTTGCGCCAGGGGGACAGGGCCGAAGCTAAAGGGGGGAGTCCTATGGCGATCCAGCTCTGTGCACGAGAGCAGCACTGCTGCTCTCTCTTCTCACTGGCTCAGAGGCAGCAGCAGAAGTCACTGGTTCTTGCTGCTGTCAATCACAGCCAGTGAGGAGGGAGAAGGGAGCAGGGCTGAGCCACACTCTGTGTATCAATGGAGCGAGCCTGTATGAGTGCCCCCCCCCCCATAGCAAACAGCTTGCTATAAGGTGACTCATTAGGGGAGGAGGAGCCAGGACCACCGGAGGGGGACCCAAGAAGAGGTGGGCTGCTCTGTGCAAAACCATTGCACAGTGCAGATAAGTATACCATGCTTGTTATTAAAAAAAAAAAAAATCTTTGCAATTGCCCTAGGTTCACATCTATGCAGCTGTGGTTGATGCAGTTTTCAGGCGTGTTTTGAATTTTTGAACATGCGCTTTGCTTTTTTTTTCTCTCCATAACACGCTGTGTATAGCTGGTTGTTAAAGGGCAGGGCCAGAAGCCGCTCTGGTCGAAGTCATGCCGCTGCATGCTGGCCTGCTGACGTCACGGAAAGGGGGTGCCACCAGGTGATGTTGCCAGGTGGCTCTGCCCCTTACTATTTAAGAACTGTCAGACGGCAGGAGCCTTCGGCGTGAGCAGAACTTTTTTTACCCCTTTTTTCGGGTGCGGCAGTCGTCGTGATTGACGATGGGTCTACACTGGGGGACATTGTTTTTTTTTTATTTTTTAATAAAGGCCTTGTAAAGTTTAATAAAGGACAATTATGTAGCGTCTGTGTAGTACCCCATACTCATTCACATGGGGGGGGCAGGATCTGGGGGCCTCCTTGTCAAAGGGGGCTTCCAGTTTCCGAATAAGCCCCTCGCCCGCCGATCACAACAACTGCTGGCCAGTTTTTGTGGGTTAGAGGCCCTTGCCCCCCCCCTCCCCATGTTGAGGGTATGTGGCCTGGTGGGGTTCAGGAAAGGGGGAGCCATTCGCTTGTCCCCTTTCCTGACCTGCCAGCTGCATGCTCGGATAAGGGTCTGATATTGATTTGAGGGGGAACCCAACGTCAGGGCCTGGTATAGACTGGGGTGGGGGGGAGGGGACCTCACACTTTTTTTTTTTTTTTCAGACTTTTTTATTGTCAGTAATTCTTGTTTTTACAGTCAGCTGTCAGCAGGGAAATCCACTGACAGCTGATGGCTCATCGGTTGTCAAGGACGTGGCAACCCGCATGCACCGGCATGACTTTGAAATGGCTTCCCGGCCTGATCCTTAACATCCCTGGCGGTATGATTCTTTCGGATTTTAGGTGCTGAAAGCGGTACAATTATTTTGCATGGAAATTTGGCGTTTTATATTGTAGGTCTGTAATTCTTAACAATAACACACTTAAATCTGTCCAAACCAGAGTCTAGTAGATATCCCGGGTATGATAAAGTTTGAAACACAAAAACATAAATTATAATATAATAAATAAAAATAATTAATTTAAAAAAATTAAAAAAAATAGTAATAAAATAAATTTCCCCACAATTCACTATCGCTCAATTCTGCAAGTGTTCTAATTTACTATCGCTGTTTTCTAGCTGGTCTAAAGCCACTTTTGACGTAAAGGGACACTTTTTGGTTGCTATGGACAATCTCCAGTTTCCAGGCAGAAAGAACAGTGTATATCATATAAAACTGCATGCAGGGCATGGGCCAGAGCACTGGGGACAAAAGGGATGTGAAATCATTTCATACAGTACTGTAATCTGTAAGATTACAGTACTGTATGTGTTATGATTTTTTACTTTTTTTGAATTTGCCGCCAGGCTCCGCCCCCGTGCGTCGCGCCGCTCGCAGGGAACGGAGCCTGGCACGGAGAGGCTTCGGAGGAGGACGGAGCCCTCGGACAGTGCAGGGGACATCGCAGGATCCCGGGGACAAGGTAAGTAACGCCGCCCCAGGATCCTGCAATGCGATCCCGAGTGTGGCTCGGGGTTACCGCTAATGGTACTGAATTTTAACCCCGAGCCACACTCGGGAATACCGCCAGGGAGGCTACCAACCAGCTATACACAGTGTGTTATGGAGAAGAAGAAAAAAATGCAAAATAAAAAATGCATGTAAAATCGCATCAAAAATGCAACATTTGCATTTTTGGTGTGTGTCCATTGAAGTCCATTACACACAAAATGCAATCTGCTGCAGGACCCTTTCCAAAACCACACAGGCTGAAAAACGCATAGATGTCAATGTGTACCATAGGAAACCATGTTATATAAAAAACGCATAGGTGTGAACCTAGGGTTGTACAAGTTCTTCTTGAATATTTAGTCATCATGGACTGTATATGACCCTCTTTATGTAAGCAATTTATCAAAGTGGACTTTTATAAGTGCAGACTTTATCTGAATTTGACATTACTGTACTGCAGCAGAGAAAAAAACAGGTCTCCTGCCCTGCCAGACGAGGTTGTACTATGTGCTAGAGATGTGTAATGCCGCGTACACACGATCGGAAATTCGGCCAGCAAAAGACCGATGAGAGCTTTCGGTCGGAAAATGCGACCGTGTGTATGCTCCATCGGACTCTTGCTGGCCGAATTCCAGCCAGCAAAAAGATTGAGAGCATGTTCTCAATTTTTCGGTCCTATCCGAAAATGCGATCGTCTGTAGCAATTCTGACACGCAAAATTCCTACGCATGCTATGTATGAAACAATTCGACGCATGCTCGGGAGCATTGAACTTCATTTTCTCGGCTCATGGTAGTGTTGTACGTCACCACGTTCTTCGCGGTTCAGAGAACTTTTGTGTGTGTGTGTGTGTATGAAAGCCAAGCTTGAGCGAAATTCCGTCGGAAAAACCATCAAAGATTTTTCTGACGGAAAATCCGCTCGTGTGTGCGGGGCATTAATCTCAGAACTGGAAGGACAGAACACCTACATATGTTTTTATCTGTGTATTTAGCTGTTCATCTGGAGTTCAGCATTCAGCATGGAACATATTTGAGGTCAATGTGCCTTTAAATAGAGAAAAAAAAGTGTCATTAAAATGATTCATCATGAAAAGTAACCTGTTCAGAATGCATGTCATTTCACAGCTGTGTGGTTCAAAAACTAAATCAATTATCTCAGCAATAACATTGTCATCATTTCAGAGCACCATAATATGTATTACGGGTTTGCTGCCATTGTTTTTTCCACACGTGTGATTCCACAAATCAGAAGGAAGCGACCTAGAAGAACCCACTCACACTTTGAATGCACAAAACACAGAGGACTTAATTAAGTTCTTCCATTATGTGTTGTACGGGGCACAGAAGCCTCCAGAAAACAAGGTTCCCACATGTTGCTACTTTAACTGCAGTTAAGTGAGCGAGACTGGTGGTTCCTTGAGCGCTAAGAGCCAGGTGTATGTCGTAGAGGAACAAAGAGTGTTAAGGCAGCTGCTGACTCATTACCTATTGCTTTATGTACTGTGTAATTGCATCAAATGAATAAAAACAGAGGGGGAAATACTGAAAAAAAAATGCTTTAGTTACAATATTTCTTAAAGCCCACCTCCAGGCTATTTTTTTTAAGATGCCTCAAACTTAGGCTGCAATACTTACCTCCTTAATGGTACTGTCCCTTGCAGTGATCTAATTCTGCCACTAGGTGTCCTCAGTCTTAAAGTGATACTAAAGCTTAGTTTTTTGTTTTTTTAACCACTTGCTTACTGGGCACTTAAACCTCCTTCCTGCCCAGACCAATTTTCAGCTTTCAGCGCTGTCACACTTTGAATGACAATTGCGCGGTCATGCTACAGTTTACCCAAATTAACTTTTTATCATTTTTTTTTTCACACAGATAGAGCTTTCTTTTGGTGGTATTTAATAGCTGCTGTTTTTTTTTTATTTTTTGCTAAATAAAACAAAAAGGGACCGAAATTTTGAAGAAAAAAAACCCCAAAACTGTTTCAGAGTTTGTTACAAAATTTTGGTCATTTTTCTCCTTCACTGATGTGCGCTGATGAGGCTGCACTCATGGGCACTGAAAGGCGGCACTGATAGGTGGCACTGATGGGCACTGATAAGCACTGATAAGGTGGCACTGAGAGGTGGCACTGATGGATGGCACTGAAGGGTGGCACTGATGAGTGACACTGATGGGCACTGATGGATGCCACTGAAGGGCACTGATAGGTGGCACTGATAAGTGACACTGATAGGTGGCACTCATGGGCACTGATGGTTGGCACTGGTAGGCACTGGTAGGTGGCACTGATAGGCAGCATCAATCAGTGGCACTGATTATTAGACACTGATGGACATTGATTAGCAGCACAGGTGGGCATTGATGGGTGGCACTGTGGGCACTGGTAGGTGGCACTGTGGGCACTGGTAGGTGGCACTGATGGGTACTGATAGGTGGCACTGGTGGACACAGCCGCGGCTTTCTGAGTGAGGGACCGATGTCCCTCTGACAGAAGCTGGCGATCGGCTTTTTTTTCCCCTCACGCTCACAGCGTGAGGAAAAAAAATACTGATTACCGAGCTTCTGTTTACATCACATGATCAGCCGTCATTGGCTGACAGCTGATCACGTGGTAAGGGGCCACGATCGACCCCTTACTCCGATCTGTGAGCAGCCGAGTCTCATAGACTAGGTGATCACAGAGCGCGCCGCGTGCGACTTGCAGGGTCAGGCAGACTGCGCTTGCTTGGGAGGACGTCCATGGATGCCCTTCCGGCAATTAAGGCCCGCGCTGCAGCCGTCTTTCGGCTATAGCGTGGGCGGCAAGAAGTTAAGTTAGTATAATGTCAGTCTAGATAAAGAATGTTCAGTGCAAAACAGTTCATAAAATTGATGCATGTGACGGCCAAATCCTCCAGTGTAAATATACACCACTTCACACCCGAGTGCGCACCCCACTCACAAGCTCCTTACCAACAGGTAAGACCTCAAAGATGGAGGTCTGGCTGCACTTTTTGGGAGAAATCCCACTAGGGTGGATGGATGGCACACTCCAGGACACAGTCACTGGGATCCCGAAAGCAATCCGTAAAAGGAGCTTAAGAGGATACAAAGGTAAAAGAGGAACTCATAGCGTAGTAATATAAAACTCCACCAATTTATTAAGGTAAAAAACTACTCACACATGACAGGTAAAAGAAAGCATGTAGGCAGACATGCTTAGTCACTATCCTGGCAGTCGTAGCTCCACCCAATGCGTTCCGTCCGATAGGACGTCATCTAGGGTAGTGCTTCTCAACTCCAGTCCTCAAGGCGCCCCAACAGGTCATGTTTTCAGGATTTCTCTCGGATGAAACAGCTGCCGTAATTACTAAAGCAGTGAAACTGATCAAATAACCTGTGCAAAATAATGGAAATCCTGAAAACATGACCCGTTGGGGCGCCTTGAGGACTGGAGTTGAGAAACACTGATCCAGGGGTATAGGCGTCCATTTATATAATTTGACTAGACTGCAGACATCTAAAAAATGGTAAGTATTACATTTTACTGGGGGTAGGGGGTTCCCAAGCTAGTAGGTGTGTTTGATTGGGGTTGGGGGGGGGAGGGTTGTATGGGTGGCAATAAGATTTTTACTAGTCTAAAGTTGCATTTAAAAAGAAAAAAATCACATAGGGCTGTGCAAATTTTAGGATTGAATGAACAAAAATATAAATCCTTTTGGGAGGTTAAACAGTTCCCCATATACTGTATCAACAAATTCCAAAAAAGTTGGGCCACTGTGTAAAATCTACATAAAAACAGAATGCTAATTTCATAAATCCATATTTTATTTACAATAGAAAAAAAAAACAAATATTCAAACTGAGGAAAACGTACAGTTTAAAAAAAAATAAGGTAAATTTAAAATTGGCAGCAACGGATCTCGAAAAAGTTGGCACAGAACAACAAAAAGCTGGAAAAGTAAGTAGTACTAATGAGAAAGAGCTGCAAGAACATTTTCAATTGATTAGGTTGTTTGGCAACAGGCCATAAACATCTCTGGGTATAACAAAAGCATCTTAGAGAGTCAGAGTGTCTCAGAAGTAAAGATGGGCGGAGGTTCACCAATCTGTGAAAAATTGTCGAACAATTTCAGAATATTGTTCCCCAATGTAAAATTGCAAATACTTTAAATATATCATCATCTACAGTACATAATATCAAAAGATTCCAAGCATCTGAAAAAATCAAGAAATTAAGGGACAAGGCCGAAACATAATATGCAATGCCCTTGATCTTTGGGTCCTCAGATGGCACTGCATTAAAAAAACAGGCATGATTCTGTGATGGACATTACTTTATGGGCTAAGGAATACTTCCAAAAGTCTGTGAACACAGTTCACTGTGCCATCCAAAAATGCAAGGTAGAGGGGGCGTGGCTTGGATGGCTTCCCAAGCAGACGTGTTTCACTGAGGCTCCCGCTCCGGCCTGCCTGCATAGAGCTGGAACCTGCACCTCACCGCCACTAATCATGGGCAAACCGCGCAAAAATAAGGAAACGGACCCCAGAGGACATACCACCCGTTCTTCCTCGGTCCCCCCGCCACTCATTACCGAGTATTTTGGGCAAGGAGCTACAGCCGGGCACCACATGCAGCAATCTCACCATCCTCTTCTCTGCAAGCCTCTGCGGACCGCAGAAGCAACAGGTACGGATCCGAGGGTGACCTACCCACTACCCACTCTCCGATCCCCCCTACCGAACTTCCGATCGGCCCCCCCTCCGGAGGCCATATAATGGGCAGCCTATCGCAGACTTTCCCCCCATGCCTCATAGGGCCTGCGCCCTCTATATCATCCGGCCAGCCATCCCCCTCCTAGGACTCCTATGCTCCAGAATGGGACCCCCGCTCCCTGTCACAATGCTCCCAGCCGCACAGGGACAGAGCCCCCTCTCTCTCCCCTCTCCAGAGGGACTCAGTCCAGGCTCCGGCATCATCCCAGGCCCTAAAGCCACTAGGATCCCAGGGGGCTTATTCACATACGGGGAGCCCACAAGGCCCACTGCTAACCAAGCACTCCAGCATTACTTCCCCTCCACTACCACCCCAGAGGGGACCCCCCACGCCAGCTTCCTACTCTGCAGTAGTACAGGGCTCCCATGCCCACATTACACCAGACTTTGACCCTGACCCTGAAGCATGTACATCTTGGCGAGATTACGTCCGCTGCATGCCCACAAAACAGGACTTTCGAATGTTAATTCAGGAAGTGCGGGACACATGTAGAACAGAGATTAACATGCTTCGCACTGATCTTCATCAACTGTCCACTAAAGTCGCATCCTTAGAAGAAGAAACAAATGACACTAAAATTGAACTCTCACAAATACATGACCGCTTAACTTCACAAGCTACCACCCTTAGAGACTTCCAACGTCATCTTGAAGACCTCGACAACAGAGGTAGACGTAATAATATTAGGGTCAGAGGCCTACCGGAGGCGACACAAGAAGAAGACCTGAATGTGACCCTGCAAGCCATTTTCAACAGCATTTTAGGTCGCCCAGAACATCAGCGGGTTAAGCTGGACCGTGCACACCGAGCTCTGCGTCCCCGTGGGCCAGGATCTCGTCCACAAGATGTGATCTGTAGGGTCCACAACTACACCCTCAAGAGGACATTATGAGAAAGGCGCGAAACATGCATGCTATTGATTTTGACGGGGCCTCCCTACAACTTTTTCCACACCTCTCATGGATCACCCTTCAACAGAGAAGATCTTTGCAACCACTCCTCACCCTGCTAAGAGAACATAACTTTCGCTATCATTGGGGTTTCCCCTTCAGCCTCACGGCAAAAAAAGATGGAAAGTCCACAACCCTCCGTTACCCGGAGGATCTTCAATTTTTTTGCAGAGAACTGGACATCCCGGTACCACCTACCCCTGGATGGGAACCGTTGCCACTACCCCCACCTCGCCCAGACCCTTGGATCCAAGTCGCAGGCCGGAAACGCACAAGACCACGATCTGCGGGTCCTTCTCCTCCACCTCGTCAGCGATGAACTGCTGCTCATCTGAACTCTCCTCTCACCCAGTTGTATCACCTCAGTTTTGCACGGTTTGTATCTTCCTATTTCTCTACCTGAGAACCTGGAGACATATCCTGCTCATCCTACTCATTTAAAGTATGGACTTGCTTAGCAAACAGATTCTCTCCTGAGTTAGCAATACATGTTTGATTGTGTTTATAAGGTTTAGATAGGACTTACATAACTAGTCGGGTTGTGCCATCTCCCCCCCCCCCCCCCATGTTCCTCCTCTTTTTCACACACCCTCTTCTTCCCTACCCTCTCCCCCCTCGCCCCTTTCTTTCCCATCCTTATCCTCTCCCCCCCCCCTCCCCCTCTCCATCCCCCCTCTCCTACATCTATCTACACCCGCTCACCTACTCTCACTCCCTCCCCTTCCTCTTACTGTCTGTTTCAGAGGGGGGACATGGCTAGGTGGGAGGGTTATCTCCCCTCTCACCCCTTCTCTGTTTTGCTTCCCCCCCTGCTGGGGGTTAAACTATAGAGGAATACTATTATGAAGAGGGGTATTTCATATACTTATACTTTTATATCATCGTTTTTGAATTCATAGAACATGTCTTACTATTGCTCCAAATCTCACGTATCATAAGCCTCAATGGTTTATTCTTTTACTCGAACCAAAGTCATAAGTATAGATATGTCGGTTGCCAGTTAACGCATGCAGGTTCCCTGTTTTTTCTGTTATTCAGTTTTTCATTTTTTTTGGATTTAGATGCAGGCAGGCCCGGAAGGGGGTTGTCCTCCCCTCCTTGGGTCCATCCTTTCCTCCCCCCCGGGGCTCTCCGAATGGCTCCTTTTTTTATTTTCTCTGACAGTGGCATTTTTGACCCCGATGTCGGAGAGGACCCTTCGGAGTCTCCCACCCCATCACTTTGTGTAGGTGGGTTATATTGTGAATGGTTAATTAACCTTAATATTGTACTAACCTTTGTGTTTTTTTCCTGTTTTCTGTACCTTTTTTTATGTTCTTCTCCTACTGCTATTCCCATTTCTTTCCCCCTTCTCATTCTTTTGGGCGCCACCCGTCTCCGGGACCGGGTTCATGTTCGGGGGGTCGCAGGCCTCCAAACCGCAACCACAATGGAAACCCACTATAGGGACCTCCTATACTCCAAGGCTCTACTACACCCACTAGGTAAGCTACCATTTCTTTCCACAAAATATCCACCATGATTGACATATTTTCATTAAACGTAAAGGGCCTTAACTCAAATGTTAAGAGAAGCCTAGCGCTACGAGAGTTCAAATGGTCTAAAGCGGACATTATTTTTATTCAGGAGACCCACCTTGATAAAACAGGCACCATGACGTTCGCACGACGGCAATATCCTCACATATACCAGACCTCTGGTCCACATAAACGGTCAGGGGTAGCAATCCTTTTTAAGCAAGGCTCCCCCTTCCAGTTGCAATCCCTATACTCTGACCCTTTGGGACATTACCTCATCCTCCGAGGCCTCTGGAGAGGAGTGAATATCACTCTATGCAATATCTATGCCCCAAACACGAATCAAATCCCTTTTTTGTCTAAGGTCTTTACCGCTTGTTTGAGGCATCCCATCAATACCTGGTGATCGGAGGAGATTTTAACCTTGTCCACTCTCCGGGTCTTAATAAACACCCAATGGGTCAGGGGAAATCCCAGGCAAACACCAATAGAACAGCCACCCAGTTTCGCCAACTTACTAGGAAATATGCCCTGTTCAACACCTGGCGCACCACATACCCATCAGCTAAACAATTCACTTTCTATTCCCATCCCCATATGTCCCACTCGCGACTAGATTATTTTTTTTGTTAATGCCCCGACTTTACGAACATGCACGAACCCAGACATTCAGGCCATCTCTTGGTCGAATCATGCACCGATTACACTCTCTCTGACACTCTCTCCGAGCTCCCTTCGTAAATGCCATTGGCGCCTAAACGACTTCCTACTCAAACATGACCCATCCAGAATGGAACTAGAACAAACTTTGAAGTTGTACTTTGCGGAAAATTGCTCCTCTGAGATCTCCGCCTCATCTCTGTGGGAAACCCATAAGGCGGTCTTTCGAGGCCAATGCATCTCGCTCTCCACCGCCTTAAAAAGAAACACTAATGCCACACGCAGCGCCCTTTTAGACAGACTTAAGCATCTAGAAATGCGCTTGCTCACATCCCCATCCCTGACAATCCTTAGAGAACTCACTAGTGTAAGGGCTGGACTGAAAGATATCGAAATAGGGAAGATAGAAAAGGCCCTAGTCAGGCTCAGACAGACTTACTACGACAAGGCCAACAAACCACATACGCTCTTGGCGAAACAGCTTCGTGACAAGGCAGCAACAACTAACACTACACAACTTAGGGAGGCAAATGGCGTCCTCCACTCCCACCCTAACAAAATAGCACAACTTTTTCACGACTTTTATTCTGCACTGTATAATAACCCGAATGTTCCGCATAACCCACCTCCTCCTGACTTATCTCAGGCCATCGATACCTATTTAGCGGAAGCGGACACTCCTAAGCTTACCTCCTCTGCCCTGGAGACTCTTAACGCCTCCATTACAGAGGAGGAGCTAACAGACACAATCAAACTGTTGCCAAATAATAAGGCCCCTGGGCCTGATGGACTACCATACCTCTATTATAAGATGTTTCTACCACATTTACTCCCCCATATGACAAATCTCTTTAATTCATTTCTTTCTAACACACCCATCCCCAGAGATATGCAAAACTCCTACCTGACACTAATCCCAAAGCCAGGGAAAGATCACACCCTTCCGTCCAATTTTAGACCAATAGCACTTCTTAATACAGACTTAAAAATTTTTACGAAACTACTGGCAAATAGATTAAACAACTTCATGCCATCCCTGGTCCATAGGGACCAGGTGGGCTTTATCCCTTGTCGACAGGCTGGGGATAACACCCGGAGGGTTATTGACCTGGTTGAGGTTGCGAACGGGAACACAATGGAGGCAATACTGCTCAGTCTAGATGCCGAAAAAGCCTTTGATAGGCTGGGCTGGCCTTTCCTGTTCGCGACTCTCAACCGGGCTGGTATTGAGGGCCCGTTCCTCCGAGCTATTACCCACCTATACTCGGCCCCAACAGCCCAGGTTCGCACTAACTTTGCAACTTCCCCTACTTTTTTGATCTCTAATGGGACGCGCCAAGGCTGTCCACTCTCCCCTCTTTTACATGCCCTATGCATTGAACCGCTAGCAGCCCCTATCAGAAATAACCCAAGTATCCATGGTATACCAGTCCGTACTAGAGATTTTAAGATCTCCCTATTTGCGGATGATGTCCTCCTCACTCTTACCCAACCTCACATATCTCTCCCGAACTTACAAGTGGAGCTGGAGAGATATAGCACCCTCTCGGGTTATAAAATTAACAGTTCCAAGACAGAGGTTCTCCCTCTTAATTTATCTCCCCATACATTGTCAACGCTTTCACAAACTTTTCCATATTCTTGGCGGTCCTCCTCCTTAAAATACCTGGGGGTACATATTACACCCACATATGATACTCTATACAAGACCAACTTTCCACAAATGTTCGCCTCTATCAGAGCCTCCCTAAATAAATGGAAATCTTTGAAACTGTCCCTTTTTGGTAGACTTGCAACCTTGAAGATGACGATACTACCTAGACTTCTATATCTGTTTGAGACGCTCCCTATCCCCATTCCGAGTTCACACCTAAAAAAACTTCAGGGTGACCTGATAAACTTCTTCTGGAATTATAAAAGACACCGCGTTGCTAGATCGGTTCTATATGCCCCACGTAACCAAGGTGGACTGGCGTTCCCCAACATAGCTAAGTACTACCTAGCAGCTCAACTAAGACCTATAGCTTCCTGGTGCACCCTACATGCTTACAATCGGTGGACACAGATAGAAAAGTTATGGCTAGCCCCCATACACCCAAACTCCATGCTTTGGAGCTCTGATATACCTCCGGGCAGCGTACAATTGCTAGGACCAATGGCTCTCTTACGTACATTATGGCGACGGGCCAAATTGAAATACCCGCTCACCACCACGTCTTCCCCAGTCACTTCATTCCTATTTACACCCAATATCCCCGACAGCTTAACCTCACAGATGTCCCATTTCTGGATGAATAAGGCCATATTTCGTTATGGACAATTAATTGACCCTAAAACTAGAATGCTACAATCCTTCCAAGAACTGCAAAAGACTTTTGATATTCCCAAGCAGGCCTTCTTCAGTTATCTACAAATACACCATTATACACATTCACTGAGGTCGAATTTAAGATTTTCTCCCCTGACAGACTTTGAAAAGCTATGTTTAGAGGGTTCGTCCCCTAAGGGCATGATTTCCCGCTCCTATCAAATACTGGTCACTGATTTCTCACCAGATGGCCCGCGACATCCATATATGGCTAAGTGGGAGCAGACGTTGGGTACAGACTTACCCTTAAAGACCTGGCAACTCATATGGAACCAGGCTACTAAAAGCTCCATATGCACGCTTTATAAAGAGAATCAATACAAAATTCTATTCCATTGGTATCAGACCCCTGACCTGCTCCACTCCATATACCCCACAGCTGATTCTCGCTGTTGGAGATGTTATAAGGATAGGGGAACATTATTTCATGTCTATTGGACCTGCCCTCTAATCATCCCCTACTGGGGTATGGTACAATCCCTACTCCAGTCCATCTTTGATACAGGAGTGTTCCTTGATCCGAGGATTTTTCTCTTAGGCCTTCCACCTACCACCTTCTCAAAAGTATCCAAAAAACTTTTAGCTCATGTACTTACTGCAGCATGCTGTCTGGTGGCTCTAAAATGGAAAAAAGAGAGACTCCCTCATTGACTGAGCTACACTCCAGGATTAGGGATGTTAAGAGAATGGAATATCTTACGGCCTCATTAAATGATACTCTTGAGAAGCATAACCGTATTTGGGAACTCTGGGTTCTGTTTGAGACTCCTGCGACCTAATGATATGTGTCATTTATGTATTTATGACCCGTCCCCCGCGGACCTGCCCCCGGGTCTGGAGATGGGTGGCTATCTCCCACCCCCTTTTTTTTCCTTCTTTCTCTACTCTTTTCCTTCCTTTTTTTTCTTTTGGTGAAGTTATATATATATGTAAAGGGTACTAATGGATACACTGTATGAGATGTATAACAATCTAGTAAAACCACTCCGTTTCATCACTAACTGTTTATATTGATAGGCTTAACCGCCCAATGTTTGGGTGACCGTGTGCCAAATTTAAATGTGACACTACGATCTCTTTCTATCCCTATACCCAATGCTATAATGCTGTATTTGTTTTTTTTTTTTCTCTGTGGAAAAAATAATAAAAATTGTCAATTAAAAAAAAAAAAAAAAATGCAAGGTAGAGTTCTATCATGCAAAAAAGAAGCCATATCTGAAGATGATCCAGAAACACCGCCGTCTTCTCTGGCCAAAGCATATTTAAAATGGTCTGTTGCAAAGTGGAAAACTGTTCTGTGGTCAGGCAAATTAAAGTTTGACATTCTTTTTAGCAACCATGAAAGCTGCGTCTTCCAGACTAAAGAGGAGGCGGACCTTCCAGCTTGTTATCACCGCTTAATTCAAGCGCCTGCATCTCTAATGGTATGGGGGTGCATTAGTGTATATGGAATGGGCAGCTAGACATGTGCACTGCCAAGAAATGTGTTCATTTGTTTTTTTCTTCTCGTTTTTTTGGGTCATTTGTTATGATCGCAATTCGTAAATTCGTAAACCGAAAATCAGAAAATATGAAAGAAAATCCGAAAATTTTGAAAGAATAACTAACTAACTAATAATAACTAACTATTAAATTATAGGTATTGGAATTTCCTTTCAAATTTGGCTGTTAGTGAACGTAACGCATACAAATTTATCTGAAGTTATGAATTATCCGAAATAACGAATGCCGTATCTAAATGAATAGAATGGAATGAATTAATAATAAATAATAATAATAATACAACTTTTTTTATTATTGTTATTGTTATTTATTATTATTAATTTGTTTACATACGGCATTTGTTATTTCGGATAATTCGTAACTTCAAATAAATTCCTATTTGTTACGTTCAATAACAGCCAAATCTGAAAGGGAATTCCAATACCTATAATTTAATAGTTAAGTTATTATTAGTTATTATTTCATATTTTCAAATTTTTGGGTTTTCAAGTTTTCGTATTTTGGAAATTTCAAATTTTCGAATTTACAAATTTACAAATTTTCAAATATTTGAATTTACGAATATTCTGAAAAATTTGTTAAACAGGATATTTCTGAATTAATTAATTTGTTGAAATTTGTTAAACAACGAATTCGGAACGAAACGAATTGCACATGTCTATGGGCAGCTTGCACATCTGAAAAGGCACCATCAATGGCTGAAAGAAATATCCAGGGTTAGAGCCGCATATCCTCCCATCAAGATGATGTCTTTTTCAGGGAAGGCTTTGCATAATTCAGCAGGACAATGCTAAACCACATACTGCATCTATGACAACAGCATGGCTTTGTAGTAGAAGAGTCCAGGTGCTTAACTGGCCTGCCTGCAGTCCAAACCTTTCACCGATTGGAAATATTTTTGGTGCACCTTGAAACAAGAAATATGACAAAGAAGACCCAGGACTGTTTAACGGTTAGAATCCTATATCAGACAAGAACGGGACAACATTCCTCTCCCAAAACTTCAGCAACTGGTTTCCTTATTACCCAGATGTTTACAGAGTGTTGTTAAAAGAAGAGGGGATGCTACACCTTGGTAAACATGACCCTGTCCCAACCTTTTCAAGACGTGTTGCTGTCATCAATTTCAAAATTACCTTAATTTTTCCCAGTTTAAACACTTGATATGTTTTCTATTTTCTATTGTGAATAAAATATGCATTTTTAAGATTTGCTAATTTTTGCATTGTTTTTTTTGTAGATTTTACACAGCGTCCCAACTTTTTGGAAGTAAGGTTTTATTTATCTGTGTATTTTTATTTATAATTAAGGGGCCTATTTATAAAATTTTATAGAGCTAGTTGTCCAGTGAATCTGCATGTACATTCATTCTGGGCAAATTGGGCAAAAAGAAATGTTCTTTAGGCTATTTTCTCTTCTGAACGAATGATATATTATTACGAGCCGGTAGTAAAATATGGCATTGTGGCCACTAGATAAAACTTCGAAGCATTGGAAATACTTAAAGCGGAGGGCCAGCTGCAAAAAAAAAAATAAATAAAACTCAGCAGCTACAAACACTGTAGCTGCTGACTTTTAATAAGCCCACTTACCTGCTCAAGGTGCCCGCGAAGTCGGCCCCCCGAGGCCGATTTGTCCATCAGATCGGGTCCTGGCGCCGCCATTCGAACTAAGAGAAACAGGCAGTGGAGCCTTGCGGCATCACTGCCCGTTTCCTACTGCGCATGCGCAAGTGGTGCGGCGCTTTGTGAATGGCCGGCTGTGTTCTGGGACACACACAGTTCCCAGAACACAGCGTGCCCCATTCCCCAGAAGACAATGCAAGGAGGAGAAGAATGAAATTCACCACGGTGTAGGAAGTGGCAGGTTAGGACGATCTGCCTAGCAACAGCCATTTCTGGTAAGTAAAAAAAAAAATGTTTTTTTTTATTTTTTTTTCATATTTTTAGGAGCATTTTTGTGTAATTTTTTTTTTTAGGGTGGGCCTCAGCTTTAAGTCTTTGGAACGAGCGATACAATGTAACAATTCTAAAGAATGCTAGAGGGAATTTGCAAATAAATGTAACCAATAATTACATTGATTTCCTAATGGTTACATTTGTTTGTAACAGTTCTAAAGAATGCTAGAAGGAACTAGCAAACAAATGTGACCATTATCAAATAAGTGGAACTATTTATTACATTTATTTGCTAATACCTGCTAGTGTTCTCTAGAATTGTTGCATTGTAATTCCTGTTACAAAGTCATATACAATCACCAGCCACTTTATTAGGTAAACCCGTTCAATTGCTTGGTAACACAAATTGCTAATCAGCCAATCACATGACAGCAACTCAATGCATTTAGGCATCTTGACGTTGTGAAGACAAATTGCTGAAGTTCAAACCGAACATCAAATTGGGAAAGAAATGGGATTTAGGTCACTTTGAACGTGGCATGGTTGTTGGTACCAGACAGGCTGGTCTGAGTATTTCAAAAACTGCTGATCTACTGGGATTTTCCAGTACAACCATCTCTAGGGATTACAGTGAATGGTCCAAAAAAGAGAAAATATCCAGTGAGTGGCAGTTGTGTGGATGAAAATGCCTTGTTGATGTCAGAGCAGAATGGGCAGACTGGTTCCGGATGATAGAAAGGCAACAGTAACTCAAATAACCCACTCGTTACATCCAAGGTATGCAGAATACCATCTCTGAACACAACACATCAAACCTTGAAGCAGATGGGCTACTCCTGTCAACTAAGAACAGGAAACTGAGGCCACAATTTGCACAGGCTCACCAAAATTGGACAATAGAAGATTGGAAAAACATTGCCTAGTCTGATGAGTCTAGATTTCAGCCACGACATTCAGAGGGTAGGGTCAGAATTTGGCATAAACAGTATGAAAGCATAACTGAAAAACCACAATGACTCTTTATAGGACTTTGAAGGCAACTTCTAACCAAAAAATAAGATAAAAAAACATTTATTTTCTCGATTTTAAAAGGTTTGAACCACATACAGTATCTCACAAAAGTGAGTACACCCCTCACATTTTTGTGAATATTTTCTTCTATCTTTTCATGTGAAAACACTGAAGAAATGACACTTTTCTACAATGTAAAGTAGTGAGTGTACATCTTGTATAACGGTGTAAATTTGCTGTCCCCTCAAAATAACTCAACACACAGCCATTAATGTCGAAACTGCTGGCAACAAAAGTGAGTACACCCCTAAGTGAAAATGTCCAAATTGGGCCCAAAGTGTCAATATTTTGTGTGGCCACCATTATTTTCCAGCACTGCCTTAACCCTCTTGGGCATGGAGTTCCCCAGAGCTTCACAGGTTGCCACTGGAGTTCTCTACCACTTCTCTATGACGACATCATGGAGCTGTTGGATGTTAGAGACCTTTCGCTCCTCTACCTTCCATTTGAAGATGCCCCACAGATGCTCAATAAGGTTTAGGTCTGAAGACATGCTTGGCCTATCTATTAATTTTACCCTCAGCTTCTTCAGCAAGGCAGTGGTCGGAGGTGTGTTTGAGGTTGATATCATGTTGGAATACTGCCCTGCGGTCCAGTCTCCAAAGGGAGGGGATCATGCTTTGCTTCAGTATGTTACAGTACATGTTGGCATTCATGGTTCCCTAAATGAATTGTAGCACCCCAGTACAGGCAGCAAGACCATGACACTCCCACCACCATGCTTGACTGTAGGCAAGACACACTTTGCTTTGTGCTCCTCACCTGGTTGCCGCCACACACGTTTGACACCATGTGAACCAAATCATCTCATCAGACCACAGGACATGGTTCCAGTAATCCATGTCCTTAGTCTGCTTGTCTTCAGCAAACTGTTTGCGGGCTTTCATGTGCATCATCTTTAGAAGAGTCCTCCTTCTGGGATGACAGCCATGCAGACCAATTTGATGTAGTGTGCGGCGTATGGTCTGAGCACTGACAGGCTGACCCCCCCCCCCCCCTCAACCTCTGCAGCGATGCTGGCAGCACTCATATGTCTATTTCCCAAAGACAACCTCTGGATATGATGCTGAGCACTTGCACTCAACTTCTTTGGTCGACCATGGCGAGGCCTGTTCTGATTGGAACCTGTCCTGTTAAACCGCTGTATGTCTTGGTCACCATGCTGCAGCTCAGTTTCAGGGATTTGGCAATCCTCTTATAGCCTAGGCCATCTTTATGTAGAGCAACAATTCTTTTTTTACAGATCCTCAGAGTTCTTTGCCATGAACTGCCATGTTGAACTTCCAGTGACCAGTATGAGAGAGTGAGAGTAATAATACCAAATGGAACACACCTGCTCCCCATTCACACCTTAGACCTGGTAACACTCACGAGTCACATGAAAACGGGGAGGGAAAATGGCTAATTGGGCCCAATTTGGACATTTTCCCCTAGGGGTGTACTCACTTTTATTACCAGCGGTTTAGACATTAATGGCTGTGTGTTGAGTTATTTTGAGGGGGCAACAAATTTACACTGTTATACAAGCTGTACACTCATTAATTTACATTGTAGCAAAGTGTCTTTTCTTCAGTGTTGTCACATAAAAAAATATAATATTTACAAAAATGTGAGGGGTGTACTCACTTTTGTGATATACTGTATATTACATCATATATATCACATCACTTGAGGATCTCACAAATCTATCTGACATACTGGTGGATGGTGTTCCAACACAGATGGAACAATGCTATAATCACCGTATTTCATGCTTTTATCCTGTAATATGAGTAGTGGCCTCTGCATGCACTTATGGGAGCCCCGATGACTTGAGACTCTACTTACATGGATCCATTTTCCTTTTTCCATATAGGAATGGTGCGACAACTTATAGTGGTATCTTATCCCTGAAGAAGATAATTGTTATAAATATTTTGAAATGCGTAACCAGGCGCGTAACTGGCAAACCAGTAATCCAATACCATTATACCATTTGGATCACACTTCTTGATGTTGTAACGCATTAAAAAGGGGATCAACTCCAGAGATAAAACGATAATTCTCCCACTCTACTCCTGCCTTGTATCAATGGTTCAGGCTGGTGGTGGTGTAATGGTGTGGGGGATATTTTCTTGGCACACTTTGGGCCCCTTAGTACCAACTGAGCATCGTTTAACCACTTTAAGACCTCCCCACACAGATATACTGCGGCAGGGCAGCCCTCCTGTGTGAAATCACGTACCTGTATGTGCACAGGGTCTGGGGCGTGCCACCGGCGACCCGCTCCCGCTATGTTTGGACACAGCGGGAGCCAATCAGTGGGCCCGGTGGATGCAATGTCTGCCGGGACCCGCCGATCGTTCTGAGGAAAGGCAGAATGACGGTATGCCTATGTAAACAAGGCAGATCGCCGTTCTGCCAGAGGGGAAAATGGAGATCTTGTGTTTCTGCTATGCAGAAACACGGATCTCTGTTTTCCCCCAGTTAAAGTTATAAAGCACTCCCTGGGGATACACTTAACCCTTTGATCACCCCTGATGTTAACCCCTTCCCTGTCAGTGTCATTACAGGCATACCCCACTTTTAAGTACACAATGGGGTTTATTTACTAAAGCTGGAATGTGCAAAATCAGGCTCACTTCTGCATTAAAACCAATGCGCTTCCAGGTTTTATTACCAAAGCTTAATTGAACAAGCTGGGGTTAGAAGCTCATTGGTTTCTATTCAGAAGTGAGCCTGATTTTGCACTTTCCAGCTTTAGTAAATAAACCCCATTGTGTACTTAAAAGTGGGGTATGCCTGTAGTACAGTGACCGAGCATTTTTTTTAGCACTGACCACTGTATTAGTGTCACTGGTCCCCAAAAAGTGTCAAAAGTGTCAGTTAGTGTCTGATTTATCCGACGCAATGTTGCGATCCCCCCTAAAAATCTATGATCGCAGCCATTACTAGTAAAAAAAAAAAATTTCAATGAAATAGATTCTCTAGCACAGGGCAGCACAGTGGTGTAGTGGTTAGCACTCTCACCTCGCAGCAATAGAGTCGCTGGTTCCAACCCCAACCATGACACTATCTGCCTGGAGTTTGCATGTTCTCCCTGTGCCTGCGTGGTTTTCCTCCGGGTACTCTGGTTTCCTCCCACACTCCAAAGACATGCTGGTAGGTTTATTGGCTTCTGTCCAAAAATTGCCCCTGGTGTATGGGTGTGAGTTGGGGACCTTGGATTGCAGACCCCTTGGGGGTGGGGACCAGTGTGGGTGTGTGTGGAGCACTGCGTAGATTGATGGCGCTACATGGTTACCTTAAATATATATAAAAATATATATATGTATAGTGGATGGGCATCTTGATGGGATGCAATGTGCGGGGAAGAGGACAATTGTGGGTAGACGCTATCACTTTTGCTAAAACCAATCAATATACGCTCATTGGGATTTTTTTTTTTTACCAAAAATATGTAGCAGAATACATATTGGCCTAAATTGATGAAGAAATCCTTTTTTACATTTTTTTATTGGGTATGTTTTATAGCAGTAAAAAAATATTGTTTTTTTTTTTTTTTAAATTGGTCGGTCTTTTTTTGTTTATAACGCAAAAAATAAAACCCACAGAGGTGATCAAATACCACCAAAAGAAAGCTCTATTTGTGTGGGGGGGGGGGGAGGACAATTTTATTTGTGTACAGTGTCGCATGACAGCGCAAATGTCAGTTAAAATATCGCAGTGCCGCATCGCAAAAAATGGCCTGGTCAAGAAAGGGGGGGTAAATCTTCCAGGGGTGAAGTGGTTAAACACCAGTAGTGTTGTTGACCATGTCCATCCCTTTATGACTACAATGTACCCATCTTCTGATGGCTCCTTCCAGCAGGATAATGCACCATGTCACAAAGCTCCGATCATCTCACCAATGGACAATGAGGTCCCTGTACTCCAATGGCCTCCACAGTCACCGGATCTCATCCAATAGAGCACCTTTGGGATGTCGTGGAAGTTTTGCATCATGGATGTGCAGCCAACAAATCTGCAGTAACTGCGTGATGTTATCATGTCAACATGGACCAAAATCTCTGAGGAATGTTTCCAACACCTTGCTGAATCTATGCCACGAAGAATTAGGGCAGTTCTGGGGGCAATAGAGGGTCCAACTAGTAATACTAGTAATAAAGTGGCTGATGAGTGTATATTTCCTGTGCTCCTCAGCTCCATCTAGTGACCATATTGCAGTATTTTTCTACTGCAGGTAATAAATGAAGATTCGTGTAGAAGGGTCTTCCCTTCTACACGAATGTTTATTTATTACCTGCAGTAGAAAAATAGCCTATAGCAATGATGGCGAACCTTGGCACCCCAGATGTTTTGGAACTACATTTCCCATTATGCTCAACTACACTGCAGAGTGCAAAAGCATCATGGGAAATGTAGTTCCAAAACATCTGGGGTGCCAAGGTTCGCCATCACTGGTCTATAGAATATTCTTTTTTGCCAAATTTGTACAGAACAAATGTACATGAAGATTCGCTGGACAAATAGCTGTGCATTATTTTTTTTAATAAATAGACCCCTAATGTTAGTGATTATAACACAAAGTCTAGTTAAATTGTGACCTGTCCGCTTGAGGACGATTTAAACAGCTGCAAAGTCTTTTTTTTTTTTTTTTTACATAAAGTGGAATCCGGGTCCTTCGAGAACGCCTGAACTAACTTTCCATTGTTGATTCACATAAAGTAGGGCAGAATAGTAAGTAAAAACACGCTAACACAAGCATGAAATTGGACCTGGAAATCCAGTACTGTGTGAGCCACCACCCTTAATACAAATGAAATGATCTGAAATGACCCCCCGCTAACACGCATACATATGCAGATACCTACCCCGTGGCTACACGTACTGTTCTCAATAACACAAAGTTATGTACGTCCTTTACTTGCAAAATTACCATACGCCCCGCCGAGCGCTGCGTAACGTTCACCCGCCTTCCCTCTTAGTTTTCTGTACCCCTGTTACGGTGATTCATCGCTCTTCTATTGGTGAGACATCAGCATCTCTTAGTATAATCAGGCAAAAATGTATTTTTTATGACAAAGACACTAGTCTTACAAATGAGCCAGCTTGGAAAGGCATTAAATGAACACATACAATGAGCACAGCTTCTCCAAAGACTCGGGTCTTCTCAAGTTGAATGTGTTTCCCAAGCGACAGTTTAGTTTAAGTCAGTTGCTTTAGGAAAGTGTTGGTAAACCCCAACAGTGAACGTTTCTTTTTCGATCCCTTATGTTTTGCTAAATAAACCATTGAAAGTATTTTGTTCCATTTTTTGAAAAGTGTGAAAAATACCTGTAGATATTGCCAGGAGTTATGTGAGTTGTCCTGTGATCTGGGGCTGTGTGCAAGGAGGTTATGGAGGTGAGAAGGAGGGGTTATGGAGATTGGGGGGGGGGGTATGAGAAGAGGTCTGTGTTCTTTATCATCTATCAGAAAAATAGTAGGCAGGGTTGACACCACATGCTTCAGAATTCAGAGCTGTGTTGTCACGTCAAAGATTAAATGAGAAGTATAAGATTTTTTTTTTAATGCATCATACTTACCTAGGTGGATGTCCTCCGCCGGCTCTACCACTGAGAACCGAGCTAACACCCCTGATCGCTCAGTTCTCATGGCTCCCTGAGCAGAGAGCTGGTCACTGTCAGTCACCGCTCTCTGCTCTGCTCCCCCCCCCCCTTTGCTCACTGGAGCGCTGGGCTGTGGAGGGGGTAGGAAAAGCCAGCTCAGGCTCTCAGTGGCTCGCTGAGAGGCTGAGTCGGCTGCCAGTCCAGGCATGTGGGCAGGTCCCAACTTCATTGTCAAAATCTTGCCCGAGTCTGGACCAGCTCTGTGACGTCAGCCAACAGCGGGCTGACAGCCTGCTGTCTGCTGAAAACGAGTCACAGGAGTGCAGAAGAAACTGCACTCCTGTGATTCATAGGAGAAGTACAGCCAAATGAGCTTTGTACATAGGAGAAGTACAGCCAAATGGGTACGCCTTGTGAAACTCGCCCACTGAGTTCAATGAGGCTGCGCTGCACTGCACTCGTGTGCATGGAAATGCGAAGTGGTAGTGCGATCTTTATAGGGTTAAATCAGTGGGTGAGGAGGCCTGAGATCAGTACAGTAAGGATTTCTGCAGATCCTGACCTGGAGTGAAGAACAGGTGCACAGCTCCTAGGGTTTGCAGCATGCAGGCACTTACGCAGGAAGAACTTGACCATGTAGCAAAGTGGTGGAAGAGCGTCAGGCCATCTTCTAGGCAACATTCTCCTGTCAGAACCAAGCCTCCCCGCTGTACCAATCAGTTCCTCAGGCTCTCTCCTTCCAGTTCTTGCAACTTTCCACGTGGACATCTGTCAGCATGCCTCTTTGAGCCTGTCAACTTCCTCGGTGGAGCATGCTGACACTGGAGGCATCTGGGACACGATAAGGACAACCAAAGGGTCAGATGTGGCCCTGGGGCAGCAATTTGCCAAGATCTGCTGTAACGCATACTGTATATGCAATAGCAAGAACAGGTGGGCATTGGCACACCGTGCAAACTCCAAGCACACTGACCAGCGGTGGCCCGTTCATAGGGGGTGCCCTGGCGTTGCCCACCCCCCTTCCCTCTCCAGTGAACACAGGGAAAAAGCCGGGAACTAGCTGCTGCTGAAGGTGACAGAGACAGACACAGCATGAAGGAGGGCTGTGCTTCCAGCGACACATGTGAGGAGTACTCTGCCGCTGATGGGGACACATGTGAGGAGGACTCTGCTGCTGATGGGGACATTAATGTAAGGAGGGACTCCACTGATGGGGACACAGATGTAAGGAGGGACTCCGCTGATGGGGACACAGATGTAAGGACGGACTCCGCTGGGGGCACCTGATGAAAGGACGGACGGACTCTGCTGGGGGCACCTGATGGCATCTGGTGGCAGGCAACGTGGCAGGTGACATGCTCAGGGCTCCCACTGATTCTGCATTATGGTCAGTTGAATGATTTCATTTTATATTACAATGTAATAATATAAATAATGCGCTTCAATCATCCTGACACCATAACAACCATGGTGCCAGGATAATTGAAGCGCTAACACCAGATGTTTGGAGTATCTTTATGTGCTGATGGTTAAACTTTATAGAATACACATATTTCTATTGTGGTGTAGGATCTGGGCCTGCTGTCCTTCCATCTTTCTCTCTCTCTCTCTCGCTCTCTCTCTCTCTTTCTCTCTCCCTCCCTCTCCCTCCATCCTTTGTTCTTCTCAGACGTTAACCACACCCCCTTAGAGCCACACCCATTTAAGCCTCACCCTCTATTTCACTAAAGCCACGCCCATTTTTTTCCAAGTGTGAGGGGTCAAAAGGGAAGGGCGGGGTCTGGCGCCCCCCCATCCTAAAACTTCACCAGCCGCCACTGACACTGACCAAACAAGCTTTTGCGATCTGGCTCCTGATCATGTGACACTGGGAGAGCCAATCACAGCTTTCACATGATACAGAAGGCGTGCCACCTCCCTGCATTAAAGCCCCCTTAAAGGACTGCTGGAAGGCAATGTTAAGGAAGGAAAGGGATAAAACATGGGGGAATGTGCATGTATTCCAGAAATGTACTAAATAACGAAATATGTATTTTAGAGATGTTCATATTTTTTTTTTCACTTTGGCATATACTTTAAGGGAAACTTCTCCTGAGCCATTACAAGCAGTGCAGTTGCTCTGAGACCTTGGATGAACCTGTAGATCCTGGAGTAGGAGCCTCAGTGTTGGCATCTTTTGAAGCAGGATGGGTTGGTCTTCAGTGCAGAGGATCCCAACATATATGCAAATGTAGCCGACAGTGGACTACAGTGACCTTGTCTCACAGACCGTCCCCGTCATTCTCCATATATTCCTGTGTTCCTCTAGTGTTGGACTCCGGTAACTGACATCATATCTTTGAGCCAAGCAGGGAGGGTTGTAGGACTAGTAGTCTCTTGAGTAGCTATTCTGATGTTGTGAAACTACCCCTGGGCTACACATCCCAGAGGCTTCTCGGCAACACTAATGGACCTCTGGGAAAAACTATGAAAGGGTCAGCAGATCCGCCCAATGCTCTCATGTTCCTGGGGCCTCACCGAGTGAACACCTCTCTGCTGTTAGGCGAGAGGGCTGTGGCCTACCATGCGGCCATCCCGTGACTCCAGCCTGGCCTCGAAGAGCCCAACTCTGCTTGCTGTTCGCGAGACATCACCACGGCACCACCTCTTCAAATGGATCCAATAACTGCCCGTGTCCAACAGCTGGTCGGCCATCTCCGGTTGTTTCCCAGAAGGACATCCCTTTCAGGATTGCTGTTTAGGAGGTTCCTATCCGGCTCTGCAGTTGGTGCAAGGGCAGTCGCCCATCATTCACAATCCCTACCTGGTTATCTTACTTGGACACTGTGTACAGACGCCTTGCCCATGGAAACACTTTATTGCATTACATAAGACACTGTACATAGACATCTATACCCTGAACTACTCTAAGGAATATCACTAACCAGTTTAAGATGCCCTGCTTACCGTCACATCACTGTGCCATATCTTGGATATAAGTTAAAGAGCTCCAACTGTAGGGGAAGACTACTGCCGGCCTGCACTCTGGACACTGCTGTTGCTATTGGTTAAAGGGCCCCATCCTATTCCTATTCTATCTAGTCTCTCATTAGGATGTAAAGGTTTAATAGGCTGGCCTGGGATCCCCCTTTAGCGTGGTATCATATTGCATTGATTAGTGGATTCTTTACAATCACCTGTTTTATTCCCTAGCTGGTATTTTACTGTATATATGTATATCTTGCATTTGTGCTATTGAACTGTAACTAAGCTAACCCGGACTTTGTGCCCACAGCAGCTCATCATTCACCCATCCAGCTGCACCCTTTCAGGATTGTGCCGCCACCACAGGCTCACATATATATATATATATATGTGTGTTTTTTTATACTTTTGTGAGTATTCATTTTTCTTTGTAATTAAACCTTGTTGGAACTTACTACACCAGAGTGGTCGTGCTGTCTTCCTTCCTTTCTTCCCCCCAGCTACCTCAGTTGAACTTGGATGAGCAGCATACATACAGTGGGGCAAAAAAGTATTTAGTCAGCCACCAATTGTGCAAGTTCTCCCACTTAAAAAGAGAGAGAGGCCTGTAATTGTCATCATAGATATACCTCAACTACGAGAGACAAAATGTGGAAACAAATCCAGACAATCACATTGTCTGATTTTTGAAAGAATTTTTTGTAAATTATGGTGGAAAATAAGTATTTGGTCACCTACAAACAAGCACGATTTCTGGCTCTCACAGACCTGTATCTTCTTCTTTAAGAGGCTCCTCTGTCCTCCACTCATTACCTGTATTAATGGCACCTGTTTGAACTTGTTATCAGTATAAAAGACACCTGTCCACAACCTCAAACAGTCACACTCCAAACTCCACTATGGTGAAGAAGACCAAAGAGCTGTCGAAGGACTCCAGAAACAAAATTGTAGACCTGCACCAGGCTGGGAAGACTGAATCTGCAATAGGCAAGCAGCTTGGTGTGAAGAAATCAACTGTGGGAGCAATAACTAGAAAATGGAAGACATACAATACCACTGATAATCTCCCTCGATCTGGGGCTCCACACAAGATCTCACCCCGTGGGATCAAAATGATCACAAGAATGGTGAGCAAAAATCCCAGAACCACACGGGGGGACCTAGTGAATGACCTGCAGAGAGCTGGGACCAACGTAACAAAGGCTACCATCAGTAACACACTACACCGCCAGGGACTCAGATCCTGCAGTGCCAGTCGTGTCCCCCTGCTTAAGCCAGTACATGTCCGGGCCCATCTGAGGTTTGCTAGAGAGCATTTGGATGATCCAGAAGAGGATTGGGAGAATGTCATATGGTCAGATGAAACCAAAGTAGAACTGTTTGGTAGAAACATAACTCGTCGTGTTTGGAGGAGAGAGAATGCTGAGTTGCAACCAAAGTACACCATACCTACTGTGAAGCATGGGGGTGGCAACATCATGCTTTGGGCCTGTTTCTCCGCAAAGGGAACAGGACAACTGATCCGTGTACATGAAAGAATGAACGGGGCCATGTATCATGAGATTTTGAGTGCAAACCTCCTCCCATCAGCAAGGGCATTGAAGATGAATCCTGGTTGGGCCTTTCAGCATGACAATGATCCCAAACACACCACCCGAACGAATTTCAAGGTCCTGGAGTGGCCTAGCCAGTCTCCAGGTCTCAACCCCATAGAAAACTTTTGGAGGGAGTTGAAAGTCCATGTTGCCCAGCGACAGCCCCAAAACATCACTGCTCTAGAGGAGATCTGCATGAATGGGCCAACATACCAGCAACAGTGTGTGACAACCTTGTGAAGACTTACAGAAAATGTTTGACCTCTGTCATTGCCAACAAAGGATATATAACAAAGTACTGAGATGAACTTTTGATATTGACCAAATACTTATTTTTCACCATAATTTGCAAATAAATTCTATCAAAAATCAGACAATATGATTGTCTGGATTTGTTTCCGCATTTTGTCTCTCATAGTTGAGGTATACCTATGATGACAATTACAGGCCTCTCTCATCTTTTTAAGTGGGAGAACTTGCACAATTGGTGGCTGACTAAATACTTTTTTGCCCCACTGTAAGGCAGGCCTGTGGCTGCTGGCCAGTGTATCCAGGCTGGGATCTCCTTCTCTGGGACAAGAAACTCCCCTGCTCTAATTCTCAAGGTATTAATGTTCCTTCCCAGCCAGCATCTGGTCTCCTCTCCCCAGAACCTTTCCAAACAGACTGGGGGACACGGTCAACCTTGCAGCCAGTGAAGCACAGAACAGAATCAAAACAGTCACATGCAGCTCAACTGATTACAGTGAGCCAGTAATGAAATTTACCTAACCTAGCACCTATATAGTAGGGTGCTACATAAAAAAAAAAATAAATAAATAAGTGGAAGTGTAGAGTACAATGATTAAAAGCAAGGGGAAATCTCCCCAGTGAAGTCACATTAATAATCACCTGTTGGAAATTGTAAATTCATGTGGGCAAAGCTAAGATTTACTTAAAGGCTCTGGGATTTGATTGTTGAATGGCGGAGTCAGGGATAAGCTCCTAGCTAGATCATAATTTAAATCTCTTTCAAGGAGTGTGCAAGGGATCATGGAAGACTTTCTTGTATCACAGAAAAAGTACTAGAAGGCTTTATTGTTCCTACATTTTTGTAATATTGATACTTTTCTAAATTATGCATGTCACAGGCCCCCTTTATGTTTTAAACCATGCACTGTAAGTACATTTATCTCCTGCTTCAGCTAAAGGTCACTTTGACTAGATCAAATGTATACGAATGCATTGCAATAAGTCCTAGATGACATTGTGCGGACTTCCAAAGTTCCCTTTAAGCCTGTTAATTGCAAGCTGTGACTTCAGCACAAACACACACACAGTAGGTGTATGATGGCTGCTATGAGCTGCTAAAAGCTTTGGGTTTGATCCTCTATTACCTATTCTGATAACAGACAGAGTCATGCCCTTAGGCTGGTCATCGAGGCATCGGCAGGGGAGATAAAAGGACCTTTTACATTGTGAGCGAGAGTCACAGCTTTCAAAGCTTCATCTTTCAACCTACAAAGGGCTTCCAGCATCTAGAAAATAGGTCTGCAGGTAGAAAAGTGTGATATTAATCTCTAGTCTCCACTGCTGTTGTTGCTTCCCTTGTGGACATGTTAAGAACCTTGAGAAAACACACACCAGAATAATGTCAGAAGTTGTTTTCACATCTTCTCTTATTATGGAAAAAAATTTGCAAAGGATATATTAGGAGAGAGAATGGTTGATACCACGGAATGCTCCGTGCTTTTGAGCCTACAAGTTAAACTGTATTTCCCCATTAATTAACAACTCATGAAATGTAAATATAAGGTAAGTCACCTAGGGACTGTACTATAGAAGGATCGTTAAGCTTCTAAAGGTATAGATTTTAGACTTTAGATGATTGTGACACATTGATTTAAACCTGACACAGATATGACTGCAAAGATGAGCAAAGCTCATCAAATCGTATCTTCAGTTTGACTAACTGGAGAATAAGGTTCACTCTTTCAGGCAGACACTTTCATTCCATTCTACTCTTTGAACCTCCTACTAGTTCACATGGGGAGCTCAAGCTTTGTCCAGAAGTTCATGCTACCCCCACCGCATTCAAAGATCGCAGCCACCAGGGGCATTGCTTGTACTGTTGCTACCTCTGCACCAAAACTACCAGTGTGGATTTGTAATGGACCTAGAAACGTATGAACTAGGTGGGAGTTCATGGGAGGCATTTAATGCCGCTTGACCCGGCCAACATTAGTGCCGGAGCCACGAGGACATACACACACACCACAGGAATATAACTATATGGAACCCACCTATGGAACCATGAATGTTATTGCTTCGCTGTTAACACTGTCTCCTGGCTGCAATTTACAGGGGGGGAGGGATGTCCCAGCTTAGGCCAGACTGTGGCTATTGGGAGTAGAAAAGGTCCCAACATCAGTGGGAAAAAACAATGCCCGTCTTTGGTGTCAGTGGGAGGAATTGTGCTACATCATTGGGATGAATTGTGCCCCATCATTGGTGTCACTTGGACAAATTAATGGTGTCATTAGGAGAATCTAACTTTAGCTTGCTCAATTAACCTTTGAAAATAAAACCTGGAAGCTGATTGGTTTCTATGCAGAGCTGTACCAGGTTTTTATTCCCTCTGGAGAAGAGACGCTTGAGAGGGGATATGATTTCAATTTACAAATACTGTACTGGTGACCCCACAATAGGGATAAAACTTTTTCGCAGAAGAGAGTTTAATAAGACTCGTGGTCACTCATTACAATTAGAAGAAAAGAGGTTTAACCTTAAACTACGTAGAGGGTTCTTTACTGTAAGAGCGGCAAGGATGTGGAATTCCCTTCCACAGGCGGTGGTCTCAATGGGGAGCATTGATAGCTTCAAGAAACTATTAGATAATCACCTGAATGACCGCAGCATACAGGGATATACAATGTAATACTGACATATAATCACACACATAGGTTGGACTTGATGGACTTGTGTCTTTTTTCAACCTCACCTACTATGTAACTATGTAACTATGTAAGGTTTTGTACTCACCAGTTATAATAAATAACACCCATGGAGGTCTAATGCCGTGTACACACGATTGAACTTTCCGACAACAAGACCGTTGTTTTTTTTTCCGAAGGATGTTGGCTCAAACTTGTCTTGCATACACACGGTCACACAAATGTTGTCGGAAATTCCAAACTTGAGAATGCGGTGACGTACAAGACTTACGACGAGCTGAGAAAAAGGTAGTTCAGTAGCCAGTGTGGCTCCTTTTGCTTGATTCCGAGCATGCGTGAACTTTTGTGCGACGGACTTGTGTACACATGATTGGAATTTCCGACAACAAAGTGAAGTTGGCAGAAAATTTGAGAACCTGCTCTCAAACATTTGTGGCCGGAAATTCCGACAGCAAATGTTCAATGGAGCATACACACAGTCGGACTTTCCGACAACAAGCTCACATCGAACATTTCCCGTTGGAAAAAATGACCGTGTGTACGCGGCATAAGGCCTATAATACAGTCCAGTTCTCTGAAATTCAGTTTGTGAAAGAAAGATCCAATGTGCTCTTGTAAAATGAGCCAGATGAGCACTGTTATCTGCTGCTTTTAACTTGGATCCAGAATAGATCTATCCATATACATGAAAGAGAGCTGCTTGGAAAGAAAGGCAACTCGGATGATGAGTTACTTCAAATTGAGCGGGACCCACCAGAGATGGAGGAAAGCCAGTGACATCTACAGCCGTCCCTAGTGCACCTCCAACAGGTTCCATCAATGTCAAAGGGATGGGTGAACTGCTATGCATTTCATGGATCCCTCAATTTGAAGTAGCTCATCATCCAAGCAGCCTTTCTGTGATTCCGCCATCTGATTGACAGTTTACCCTTCCTGCCCCCAGGCCTTTTAAAGGTTTTTTAACATGTAAGTGTGCAATTTTTTTTGGTGAATAAATAATTCTACACGCTGATCATGCACCCTGCTGTTTGCTCTCTTTTATGTTTATTATTATAATAAAACATAATGGAATTTTTTTGTTAGGGATGGAGATTACGTACAAGGAAGGTTAATGCTGGAGTTACATGGTGGGTTACAATGAAGATTACATGGAAAGTTGGGTATGGTGTTGGGGTTATAGGGAGGATTATCGTAGAGATCTGCTGTTAAGAGTTCAGGGAGTGTAAGACCCCATACACGTTATTAGATTTTCTGCAGATTTTGGTCTTCAGATTTACCAGAACCATGTAGTGGTTTGCATACAAATTGAAACTCTTAAGGTTTGACCTCATATTATGTAGTTTTGGTAAATCTGAAGACAAAAATATGCAGAAAATCAAATAGTGCATATGGGGTCTTATGCCACGTACACACGATCGGAATTTCCGTCAGAAAAAAACTTGGATTGTTTTTCCGACGGAATTCCGCTCAAGCTTGGCTTGCATACACACGGTCACACAAAAGTTCTCTGAACTTTCAACCGTCAAGAACGCGGTGACATACAACACTACAACGAGCCGAGAAAATGAAGTTCAATGCTTCCGAGCATGCGTGATTTTTTGCGCGTCCGAATTGCATACAGACGAATGCATTTTTGGATAGGAGCTTTTCCCGACCGAAAAATAGAGAACATGCCCTCAATCTTTTGCTGGCTGGAATTCCGCCAGCAAAAGACCGATGGAGCATGCACATGGTCGCATTTTCCGACAAAAAGCTCTCATCGGAGTTTTGCTGGCGGCATTTCCGATCGTGTGTATGCGGCATTAGAGTGAAGGTTACAGGTAAGGTAAATATGGAGGGGCCTGGGGTATTAGCAACTTTACACACTAAAAACTACCAACACCAATCTCCAAACCCTGGAACATGTTGGATCTCTGAACCTTAGGGATCTGTTATGATGTGGCTCACAATCATTACCTAGGACTGTCTTTGTCACCATCTTCTACCAACAGTGTTTTGGTAAGACTCAAGCCAAAACATTTTGGAGTTGCTTCTGTTGTCTATGTCCACAAAGGGGATATTTCCCTCACTTTCTCTCCTGTTGACTGGAGGATAGAGATATAAGAAATGATGGGAGGTCTCTTCAATTGGTACAAATCACAGTTGGGATGCATTAATCCACTCATTGGGATGCATCAATCCACTCTCTGCTACCACTGCTAACATACCCAAATTAGGGACGTGCAAAATTGGCAGTATTCGTTTACTAGAACATTTGGTGAAAACTGTAAGATTTCATTGAATTAAACATTTTCATCTTAAATACCTCCGGAGACCTGTTGTTGCGCCCCTTATTAGTTTACAATTTTTTCACCCATACAGAAAAAAATGAAAAATATAAAATGACAGTACACAAATACAAATCAAATACACACACACAAAAAAAACAAAAACACAACAGACACATATACAAAGAATGCTAAATTAAATCAACTACCCCCCCCCACACACACACACACACTCACATTAAATACACAAACCCTCCAAATAAAGAAAAAAAAAGGGCAAAGTAGTATGCAATGATGTCTGAAGAGAAGTTGTTATCGGCTTATGAAAAATAGGGGAGGAAAGTGGGAAAATAGCACTGGACCTATACGGTTACCTTACTGTTAATGCTGTCTTATAGGGCGTACACACGGTCGGATTTTGTTCGGACATTCCGACAACAAAATCCTAGGATTTTTTCCGACGGATGTTGGCTCAAACTTGTCTTGCATACACACGGTCACACAAAGTTGTCGGAAAATCCGATCGTTCTGAATGCGGTGACGTAAAACACGTACGTCGGGACTATAAACGGGGCAGTGGCCAATAGCTTTCATCTCTTTATTTATTCTGAGCATGCGTGGCACTTTGTCCGTTGGATTTGTGTACACACGATCGGAATTTCCGACAACGGATTTTGTTGTCGGAAAATTTTATCTCCTGCTCTCAAACTTTGTGTGTCGGAAAATCCAATGGAAAATGTCCGATGGAGCCCACACACGGTCGGAATTTCCGACAACACGCTCCGATCGGACATTTTCCATCGGAAAATCCGACCGTGTGTACGGGGCATTAAAGTGGAACTACACTGCATCTAAGCACCACAAATGAAAACACTATTTAAACACTTCAACTCCGAAAGGTTTTAACCCCTTCCTTACCGGGCCATTTTTGCGATACGGCACTGCGTTACTTTAACTGACAATTGTGCAGTTGTGCGACGCTGTACCCAAATAAAATTGATGTTCTTTTTTCCCACAAATAGAGCTTTCTTTTGGTGGTAGTTGATCACCTCTGCGGTTTTTATTTTTTGCGCTGTAAACAAAAAAATATTTTGAAAAAAAAACAATATTTTTTACATTCTGCTATAAAACACATGCAATAAAAAAATTGTAAAAAAAAAAATATTTCTTTATCAATTTAGGCTAATATTTATTCTGCTACATATTTTTGGTAAAAAAAGTCCCAATAAGTGTATATTGATTGGTTTGCGCAAAAGTTATAGCGTCTACAAACTATGATGTAGATTTAGAGACTGTTTGTTTTTTTTATATTTTTACTAGTAATGGCAGAGATCAGCGATTTTTAGTGGGACTGTGACGGTGGGAAAGTGGGATTGCGGTGGACAAATCTCACACCAAGTGACACTTTTTGGGGACAAGTGACACCAATACAGTGATCAGTGCTAAAAAAATGCACTGTCACTGTATAAATGACACTGGTAGGGAAGGGGTTAACATCAGGAGCAATCAAAGGGTTAAATGTGTACCCTATGAGTGCATTCTAACTGTGGGGGAGGTGCTTTGACCAAAGGAAGACAGAGATCCATTTTTCTGCTGAGCAGAAACACAAGGTCTCCATTTTACTATCTGGCAGACATTGTTTACATAGGCAGACCGCGGTTCTGCCTTTCCTGTGAATGATCGCGGCCACCCGACCAGTTGATTGGCTGCTGCTGTGCCAATCACAGCAGGAACGGGGCTCCGGTGCGTGCGGGCACACCAGATCCGATCACAGGTATCACGTACAGGTACGTGATTTTGCATTTAAGGGTGACCCTGCTGAAATATATGTATGTGGGGCGGTCCTTATGCATTTAATTTATATTTAATATTCACTGCAAACTCCCCCATCCATTTTTATTTTGCTAAGAAATCTTTGAAAACTTTGAAAAACAACCCCCTAGCATTTCTGGCTGTGGCCATCTTGAGCAAGGGCAGATCATTTAGGTAGCCTTTACTTCCTGGAATCCATCAGCCCTTAGCTCAATCATGCAGACAGGAGGGTGTGCTTAGCTGAGAAAAGCCCTCCTCCCTTCCTGAAGACTCCTGGGATGCATGACATAATTTGCCCAGGAACTAGCAAAGCTAAGTAAAAAAAAAAAAAGTGTAAAAAAAAAAAAAAGTTTAAAACAAGTAAATAGTAGCAGCAAATGGATTAAACATTGTCAATGTTCATTGGGACAGTGAAGTTCTGATTTAAAGTACTGATGTAAATGATTTAGTTCCCAGGCAGGTGGCTTCCACCCCAGAGGATCTCTGTGTTCTCCTTGGCTTGTAATGTAATGGAACAAAAATGGAAACTGAAACGCCTCACCACTTCTAAGAGGTCTAGATACAGCTTTATTCCAATAAAGGTCAGAGGGACAATCCAATGTTTTTGTTATTCAATTTAATTCTTCCAATTTTGTTGGCTATTTGGTTTTAAATATGCCCAAGAGAAGGGGATACTGTATTGATTATGGAAGAAAGAAAGGCGTCCCTTAGTGTAGAATTAAAAGGTTTAATATAGCGCACAGGGGGTTAAAAACACTTACAGGATCATAGAGATAATCAGGCATGTAAACATAGAGTCCTCATATGAAATCTTGGTACTTCCTCTGTCCGCGGGTGGAGAGCGGGGAGAGCCGTCCAGCAGCTGTCAGAAATCTCCAAGCATGTGCAAGAGCGAGGAGGCAGTGAGGCGGCCTGGGTTCAGGATCCACGCTGGAACGCACAAGGCCAATGGTGTCAGTGAAGGGCGGTGGGCGGTAACGCATTTCGGAGCGTGCGCAGCTTCTTCGTCAGACCTGGTTTCCCGGTCCCCGCTCTCCACCTGCGGACATAGGAAGTACCAAGATTTCATATGAGGACTCTATATTTACATGCTTGATTATCTCTACGATCCTGTAAGTGTTTTTAACCCCTTGTGCGCTATATTAAACCTTTTAATACTACACTTAGAGGCATCTTTCTTTCTTCCATAATCTTACAGAGTTGCTTCTCCTCCACAAAGTGCTGCCTGAAGTTCCAACTTCACCATCACCCAAGACCAGCCTTTCACCAGAGCACCCACAACTCTCTCTCTTTCTGATACTGTATTGATATTGGATTAATATTGATATCTCCTAATGTTTTTTTAGCCCTAATGAAGGGGGTTCTTTTGGATCTTTTGGACCCCTGAAATGCACTGGCTAGTTTTTGGAATGTCTCCCTGACGTTTATTGCAACAAAGCTTTATTTTGATCTCTTAGCAGTGGTATGACACTTAAATTTCCATTTTTGTTAAATGTGAAAAATAGTGGGCCTCAATTGCGGCCCATAAAAATATTCGGTACAGGTAGGTGAATGTCAAATTCTGAGGACTTAATGAAGAAAAGAGACTGCTGACATGCTGCATGTATTGATGAAGACTGGAAACCTGCTGCAAAAGTCAGTGCAAGACGGAGGACATATTACTTACATGCCTGTGTGGTCCTAAAACATTACTACAAAAAATATTTCCAACCCTGGGGTCTACAAAGGGCTGCATGTGGACTTTTGGCCACAGATTGGGAACCGCGGCTTTAAATTGGCTAAAAATATAAGCTATGTCGGACCTAGCATGGATGTAGCGCACCCCCTAAGGAGCCTGCACAGCCAGGCACAACGAATTTCCACATGCACTCCAAGTCAGAGAATAGTCCAGTGCCTTGTTTTTTTTTGTTTTTATTGAGCGATTTGATTTTCGATAGGGATTGGGAATTTCTGAGATGCCCACTTGACTTCCACAACTTCAGGGACAACTTCTCCTATATACAGTATATACACTCCTTCACTTCCTCCAGCACACTTGCTTGCAGAACTCCACTGGCACACTGATAATTAATCTAACACAGCACTCGGTCAGATCTTTGAGCAAAAGCCTGTTATAGACAGGAACCCGAGCCCCCTTTAGGTGTGTGGCAAAATTCAGTGTCCAGCATACATCCTTGTGGCTCCTGATCCCAGCACCACCTCTTGAGGCACTGCCAACCCGCCTGGCTGCAGCTACCCCTATAACACTAGCTCTCCTGGCTAACTTCTCCATAGTCCTCCAGACTGACACTCACCATCCCACCCGGCTGACTCCACAGGAGATCACCCAGACATGCTGACCTGCTCCTGCTTTCCTCTCTCCTTGCTTCAGTGCCTCCAGGAAGGGTCTCCTCTATGTGTTTTAGGGAGAATCTTCCAGCACATGAGCCCCAGGCCCGAGGTCACCCCCCCAGACTAGGGGGCACCCTCAAGGGCCACTGACAACCTCCTCAGCACTCCATCTCCATCTTCCACCTGACTGACCCTGCTGGAATGATTCATGCCTATTTATGAGGTAACCAGGCTCCCTTCCGTCCCCCTATTTGCTGGGGATTGGTCAAGGACCTCATAAATATGCCAAGCAGTCCCTCCCAGCCTCCACCCACTACATTTGGAAGCTTCTCCGAGGTTCCATAAAGCAGAGGGAGGGGGAGGGAAGGAGGGAGCACTCAATATCCAAAGAAATGCTAAAAAAAGGGGTATATTTTGTGGTCGTTTGTTGGAAGAAGCAAAAAATGGTCAAGCCAACATGTTTTTCAGTAGAAAAGATGCCCCATTCCTCAGGGCTGCTACTGTTTGTAGGTTGGTGGATCGGGAAAATCCCACACAGGTGTGTCTGTATCACCAGAATCAGAATTGTTCTAGGATTACTGTGTTGACAGCGGCAGCATCCCTACACCTTACAGTACATGCGGAAACTACCTCAAGGCTGTACCCAAAGGCAGCAGCCCAGGCCCCCAAAAAGGGCTCACCATTCCATTCCAGATGTAGTGGGGCAAAAAGCATTGGAAGAGAACTCTTCCATCCTACCACTACCATCACCTAGTCATCGACTTACAACTGTCAGAGTCAGTCCAGCTTGATCTCCAATCCTACAAGGGGAGGCACCAGGGATGTAGCTTGTTGAATCATCCAGCCTCCCTAAGTCACTCAACCCTGACCCAGATTCAACCCAGACCTGGCTCGCAGCCAAGTAAAATTTTCCTACACTGCAGCTACCTATACACAACTACTCTAGCACACACCACTAGAGGGTGCTACATGGAAATGAATGCACCATTTTAATTTTAATAAATTATGATTATCAGGTAGCTAGTTAATAACCATCTCATGTGTTATGGGCAGATTTATAGTGTAATACTATGTTTAATGTTTAATACTTATGTATCAAGCAATTGTGGCCAATCGCATACATATTCATAATTACTCATCAAACTCAGAATGATTAGATTCCAGTAAACCATTAAGTGCAAACTGATAAGATTATTTAAACGAATACCATAGATTCCATTTAGGATACGTTGCTGTACATTGTATTACAGGCACACTGTGATCCTATTAGAATACACGCGGCTGACAACTTCAGCACTTGGACAGCTCCGAATTCACCTATAGAATGAATAAACCCATTTAACAATTGCCAGTGGATTTCACAGCTATTACAATTTAATTAATGTAATTGGCTGTTTATTTCTCATTGAAAGTCATGTCACCGATAATTTGTTCGCCATCGTCTGTGCGAAAGTGACAGACAACACAAAACACCTCTGACAGTGACCGAGCAACCATATTGTCACAGATATTGTCTTAGCTGATGGAAACGGCTCTTGTCTGTTTTTCTCTTTTCAGAGGTGCTGATTTACATTCACAAAAGGAAGGAATTAGTTATCTTCGTGTACTATATTAAATTCCTGTTTTGTATTCTGTCTTCGCCTTCTGTTCTCCTTATCAGACGAGACGCTATAAACATTGGAATTCCTTTGATAAAAATAATAACATTCTATATTATTTTACAGCGTTTCGGTGTTATTTACTTCTACAGAATAGAAACTTTAATAACAAGTCATACTAGGATTTTTTTTTATTTTTTTATATTTTTATGGGAGATGTGATTTAAATCAAAACTCCAGGTAAATATAACAAATGTTATGTAAAATGTAAAAAAATATATATATGTAGTCTGCTTATGAATTTTATGACTATATACTGCCATAACCTTGGTATTTTTTGTACACAACGGGCAAGCCTTTTCACATAAAAGTGGTCCTGGCAGCGGGTTCACCACGGGATCATTTTTATGGGCAGCGGGAGAGGTGCCCCTCCCGCCGCTTCCCAGTCACTTCCCCCACTTACCGGAGACGTTGGTAGCGGCAAAAACGATCTGATCTGCTGGACTAATGAGCAGTGAGGGCAAGGTGGCTCCCACTCAACTCTATGCCCTTGGAGGAATGGAATGTTAACTGGATTGTTAACTATACCATCACAACATTTAAACATAGTTAGTTTCTTCTTGCTAAATACCCCTGAAGAAGGAGACAAGTCAGTACTCTGAAACGCGTCGGGTGTAAGAAGTATAGACTGTATTGTATTACATTGTTTATGACGGTGCATACGTTTTAGATGTGTTTAAACATTCCATGTTTTTTATGTTTTCTATACATTTTTCTAATAAATACTTTCAAAATGATAAAAACACTCTACTAAAATCTTCTTAAAAAATGATCATGCCTTAAAAGTCCACCACATAGGGAAATGTGAGATCTGAGGTCTTTTTGACCCCAGATCTCACAATAAAGAGGACCTGTCATGCTTATTTCTATTACAAGGGATGTTTACATTCCTTGTAATAGAAATAAAAGTTTAAAAAAAATGTTTTTAAAGGGGCAGTGTAAAAATTAAAAAGAAAAAGAAAAATAAATATAAAAAAAAAAAAAATTTAAAGCGCTATGTGCCTCCAAGCTTGTGTGCAGAAGCGAACGCATACTTAAGTCACACCCACCTATGTAAACGGTGTTCAAACCACACATGGGAGGTATCGCCGCGATCGTTAGAGCAAAAGCAATAATTCAAGCACTAGAACTATTCTTTAACTCTAAACAGGTAACCTGTAAAAATCTTTAAAGCATCACCTATGTTGATATTTAAGTAGCATAGTTTGTCGCCATTTCACAATCCGGAGGCGGAGGGGGTGGGGTGGGTTCCAAGTAACACACAAGACACACAAAGCCGTGGCTTGGGAGTGAGCCTGCTTGGGTGCCCCCACAGCAAGCTGCTTGCTGTGGGGCACCCAGCAGGAGGGAGTTGCCAGGAGCGCCGGCATGGGACCCAAGAAGAGGAGGATCCAGGCTGCTCTGTGTAAAACCATTGGTAAGCATAACATATTTGTTATTACAAAAAAAATCAAAAATCAAGGCTTTAATATTGCTTTAAGCGGACTTCCACCCAAAAGTGAAACTTCCGCTTTAAAATGATGCAGGATTTTCCTCATGCTGATCGTTTTTAAAGCGGAGTTCCACCCTGAAAAAAAAAAGTCACCAAAAGTCCTAATAAAAATAAAAAACATTGGAAAATTTTTTTTTTTAAACTTACCTAAACCCTTGTTGCTAGGCAGTCTTCCTAATCTGCCTCTTCCTATTCTGCGGCGTCTTCTTCTCCTCGGTGAGCGGCCCCGTTGTCTTCTTGGAGCTGTGTGTGTTCCCAGAACATCATGGGGCCATTCACAGATCGCCGCGCCGCTCGCGCGTGCGCAGTAGGAAACTGGCAGTGAAGCCGCAAGGCTCCACTGCCTGTTTCCCTTACCTAGGATGGCGGTGCCGGGACCCGAGAGCCAAGGGACGGGTCGGCCTCGGGCGGCCGACATCGTGGGCACCCAGGAAAGGTATGTACTTATTTAAAGTCAGCAGCTACATTGTTTGTAGCTGCTGACTTTTAATTTTTTTTTTTCAGGCCGGAATCCCGCTTTAACCTCGATATTAGTGTTTTTATTTATTGTACCATAAAGTTTCTACAGTTCATACTTAGAAGGCGCCTCTTTCTTTACTTATTCTAAGGCAACAGTGGTGCTAAAGTGTAGGAAGTTGTGATGCCTACAAGTCCCATATTAGTCTTTTTATTGATCCTAGGGATGAGCAGAGTGATTTGCACAAAATTATTTGGATGCAAGATTACAGTTTTTGCTATTGGCAAAATTTTGCCGAAAGTGAGATTCTCAATTTTGCCTATTGAGTAAAATTTGCATGAAAACAATTTGGTCATTGAGCAACCTTTCTTGGTTTGTTTAGAGGGTGTGTTTTTTTAAATGCGTTTAGGATTTCATAAATATACAGTTAGTGCAGGGAGCTGTGGAAATCCCTCCCCCAAGGGGCAGGTCTGTGACACTCCGTAGGCCAGGAATTGAGTTAAATGACACTGGATGTCATTCATCCTGGATAGGGATGAGATTGGGTTCAATCTGAACCCATGTTTGGCCAAACCCAAAGGGAAGCCGTCACTGCTGGCCCAATCAGATACAGCCGGTGGGCATTCCCCATAAAGGGGAGGGATGTTTGTGATATCACTGAACTAATATAGTCACATGGCCATATTAGGTCAATGATGTCATGAGCATTCCCGCCCCCAGGGTTTATGTGCAGCTGTGTGGTGTGGAATGCACTGCCAACTTTCTTTTGAGTTGACCAATCGCTAGCTCATCCCTGATCTTGGAAGAGGTCGAAATTTTGGGCGATTTATAAAAGAAAAACATTGAAGGAGACTTAGGTTTTAATGCTAAACTAATGGTGCTCTTTCATGTAAATCTAAGGGGTGATACCCATATTATCTTTATCAATACCACATTTAAATCAGAAGGACAAGTGATGGCAAGGTTCCTGCTCCATATTTTGTAGTTAAAGTATATCCAAAGCCAAAACTATTTTTTTTTCTTTTTCAACAGAGTGGGAAATGGTTCTCTTGTCTCTTTTTAATTCTTGCCTTAGAGCCACAGCAGGAAGTGGAGTAGATCACTCCAAAGTGCGGGAAATGCTCTCTTAGATAGTTGCCTTCATTGGACAATTACCCCTCTATTCTTGGTTAACTTAAAATTTTGAATTTTCTCTCACTTTCATTCCTTTTAACAATGGCAATGGCCGATGGCTGAGGGTGATTTTTCTCAGCAGGGATAGGGGTTCTAACCCTTCCAATTCCGCTGTTTCCAAATCTGCACACAAAGGTGATTTTGTATTATTCTATAGGCTTTAGCCATTCTTTATCAGCAGCAAAGTCTGTTGATTCATTTGCTTACAACACAACAGTTCAAATGCTCTTGTGTATTTCCTTTAGGAGTCTCAATTACATATTTATAAAATCTTAGCCCTAAATTAAAAGTGTTAAACTCCACGCAGCATTGGGAGGTAATATACCCATTGGCCTCATTTTAATTGAAGCTAAATAGATGCAAAAATGGCCAAGCGCGAGACTGAGTTACGCTCTGCACAGCGGAAATTTTGCCGGAGGCCGAAGACAGATTTCTTAAATAATAACACAACTAACAATAACATTATTGCGGTGGAGATTAAGCAAGACCTGTCAACCAAAAAAAAATGAAACCATATTATTATCGTGTTAGGGTCATATAATTTTTTTTTCTTTTTTAGATTGCTGAATATTTAAACGGTTCCAGTTTCATCTTAGAAGCTATATTAACAGTGAAAATTATTTAAAGCCACTCACTTGTTCTGGAGTACAGCTGCTTCTACAATAAGGCAAGATGAAGATTTTGCCTGAGGCCATCTTACTGTCTCAGGTGTTTGTTGTGACAAGGTCCATAAGTCATCTCCTGGCCTCCAACTGAAGATTAAAACTGCCTATCACCCCTCCTGCACAAGCAGATCCTTTTGTGCATCAGAACTGTAGCAGTTAGGCCAATACAGAGGAACTGAACTGTGGAAGCTATGCTGAAAACAATCAACAGTATTGCCTGTCATCTCCTTGCAATCAGGGCCGTCTTTTCTCATGGGCACGCTGGGCAGTTGCCCGGGGGCCCCACTTGCCTGGGGGGCCCCACCTGCCCAGCGACCCCAGCCAAGCATCATTCAGATGTCACAAAGTTCGCTGCCGCATTGTGCCAGTTCTGTGAGATGGCGTCACCAGCGTAGGGCCCCAAGGTTCCCCCCCAAATTAAGTGCAGTACTGTTTTGTATAACCGAAACAATGGCCACCGGCCGGCTGGCACCACGGCTGTCCGAGTGTCTGCTCGCTGATCGCTGATCGCTGAATGACTCATTATTGGGTGGCAGCCTGTCAGGTGATGTCGCATGATGGCCTCCACTGTTGTTTACAGGAGTTGTAGTCCACGGCGGCGGCTGCGTGCTCAAGCTCCCTGCTACTGGGGGGATGGAGTCAGTCTGAGGAGAGCAGCGTAGCCAGCCTACAGCGTGCTACAACTCTCATCGCCGCGGTTGGAATCCAGGATATTTTGCCTACCCCAGTGCCTCTGCTTGGCTGGACACTGTGTAAAAACACCACATGACGTGGCTGACCTGGGCGCACCGCTGCTGGCTGGTGGTACAGTAACAATACTGTGGAGTAGATGTGACCCCCGGCCAGGAGCAACATCATCACCCACCCCCCAGGACTGGAGGAAGCCGTGGAGAAGGAGGAAGAGAGGACCTGTCCTGCTGCTGCTGAGCACTGAGTCTGCCGAGCAAGCTGAGGTGAGGGACCCTGACACCACCACAGGATCAATCATCCCATCGATCTGCCCCCCCATACACCTCATTTACCTTGCCCATGGCCTGTGAATCCTGCTGGGAGCTGCCCATGGCCTACAGGCCAGCAGGACCCACATGTCATGGTCGGCTCCCAGCAGGACCCACAGGTCCGCAGCCAGCTCAAAGCAGGACCCACAGGTCAGTGGCCAGCAGGACCCACTTGTGAGCCAGCTTGTGGGTCCTGCTGGGATCTGGCCACTGACCTGTGGGTCCTGTTGGCCACTGACCTGTGGGTCCTGCTGGCCACTAGCCTAGGGTGACCAGAAGTCCCCAGCACTGCAAAATTACAAATATCCCCCTCTTACACATAATTAGTGCTTTTGTACTGTCCCATTTCAATCTGTAATTTCTTGTTTTTCAATTTCTTGCTTTTCAAGCTCGTGTTATATTGTCCAAACGTTGTGTTAATGTTTAAACACTGATTTTGTTGGAAGTACCAATAAATATAGCCTTATTGATAATTTTGCATTTTTATTCTCATGCGTGATTGTGTAGACAGGGCTCCAGTGACTTGCCATGCTCTGTCTCTGGGGGTTGGCCATTTTGGTAGGGTACAGTGGTCTTGCTTCCTTAAGGCAGATTCTCCAGCAAGGAGAACAGTGAGCAGCACTGTAATGACCAAAATTCACTCCAAATTTCCTGAGACTAGCATTCATAGGCAACAGTGCCTTAGATCTCACACTGCAGATATACAACTACTGTATGAAGCTGTAGACTCAGGAGTGCCTGGGTACCCTCACGTACATATGAGAAAGTACGCTTATATTTTTCAGGAGGAATTCCAGACAAAATGTACATTTTTTAGGGCACAGCGTTGGCACAAATAGCATTTCTAGATGTTCTCCATAGCATAGCACATCCTCTCAATATTAATATCTCCAGGTTCATGCAAGAACAAAACTTTGAACTTTTTACTAGGTGGTAAAGAAAACCAGCAGCTCTACACAAGCGCATACAAACAAGTGCTGGCATTGTGGAAGATCAGAGGGTACCCTGGTATATTTATGGTGGTCTTGCTTCTGAATCAGATCCTTTTGGACCTCTATCTTCATTGTATGTCAACAGATAACAGGCTGATCCTGGCCAGAGACCCCTGAGGTAGTCCTTCCATCAGTTATACCAGGGTCAATAGCGTGACTTACAAAAGGGTATCTTTCACTTCCTCATCTCGGCAGCATGTGCTCTTATACCTAGGAATTGGAAGATAACCACCATCCCCACCATTAGGGAATGGATAGAAGGACTGAATGCAATAATGCGAATGGAGGAACTAAAAACCAATTTACATGACCAAAACTCAAACTTTGTGCAAATCTTAAGAAATATGTAGCGCTAACTAGAGTGCATAAATAAATAATAAGGATGATAAAAAATAAATACATCAAATACTAACTGAAGTGCATGAGTAAAACTGTATTAACCTCAATACATAAATAAACTACAATGAGATCACATAAATGAAGTGACTGTGCATAAAATAATGGTAATTCATAAAATGTGTCAACAAATGGATTGATAGAGGGATCCTCTAAGACAAAATAAAGTTCAATAGTGATCTAAAAGTGCATCAAAGTGAAAAAAAAATAAAAATCCAAAAAAATGAAAAAAATAAATCGCATAAACTAAAAAAGTCGCATAAAAATGGAAACAATTTGCATAAAGTGCAAAAAAGTGCAAAAATCGCAAAAAAATGGCAAAAAATGACTAGTCCAGATAGTGCAATACGGTGCCAACAAATACGAAGTGAATCTTCATATAACAGTTTGTGCAGCAGACAGAAAAGTGCAAGTGCAACAGATGATCAATATGATATTCCTCTAAACATCCGTAATCCGTGGTGCGCAGCACGTTTCCCCCAGCCTCTCACCCCCTAGTAGAGACCCCTACGGGTCAAGTCGAGCCTGCAATCAGAAAGTGGGTAAAGACCACCGATCGATCAATGTCATCCGATCGTTACAGCCCCGGCGGGTCTCCAATGGAAGGCTTTAAGCTCAGCAGATGGGGTGGAGGCATGTAATAAAAAGGAGTATCTCCATCGTGCAGTATTCAACCAAGATTTTATAAAAAAAAAAAAAAAAGCGTAGTAACTTACATATAAAAACAGCAAAACCAGCACAGATTCTAATACTTCCGGTCTCGGCCGTGACCAGAAGCAATGACATCTGACTCCTCCCTGACGTGTTGCGTCACCGCTCACGTGACTTCATCAAAGGTTTTTCACTTTGATGCACTTTTAGATCACCATTGAACTTTATTTTGTCTTAGAGAATCCCTCTATCAATCCATTTGTTGACACATTTTATGAATTACCATTATTTTATGCACAGTCACTTCATTTATGTGATCTCATTGTAGTTTATTTATGTATTGAGGTTAATACTGTTTCACTCATGCACTTCAGTTAGTATTTGATGTATTTATTTTTTATCATCCTTATTATTTATTTATGCACTCTAGTTAGCGCCACATATTTCTTATTATCCTATTTATTTTCTGTGTGAGAACACTGCCTTATGTGTGGCGGCTTCTTAGACCTCTTTAATTCTTTTTATTCACTTTGGTTTTGCGCATTCGTTTTTCTACTTTACTTATGCGAATCTTGTTTACCCAGAACAACTTTCCCGCTTCCCCCAAACTACAACCATTTTTGCGATAATTCCTCCTAGTATAATGGAGCTGTCAAGAGCTATATGAGAGACACCATTAGGTACCCCACTCTATCCTCTTTCTTCTGTCTCCTCCTACTCTTCTCCCTTTGCCTATCCTTGATCTTCACTTGATGCTTTCTATGACAGGTTGCCTTTTCCCTCAAATATTAGCTTTGCCAATAAAATGACCAGTTCCATAGACAACCTCAACTAGCACCTCACTTGCCTGGAAGGTGTTTGTAGCACATGAAGTGCTCATTAGGTTGATAGAACGGATAGGATCTTTGTAGTGTTATAGCAATAATATATGGACCTATTTATTTTTGTAGGGATGGGGGGCATAGAAGTGTTTACATGCATGTCTTTACTCATGTCCTTATGTTCAAAACATCTCAATGGATTGGTGTTTTATTTTTGTGTCCCTGTTAAAAAAAGACAATAAAATTGACTTAATTTTTTCTTCACTATTTGAGTTCTGTCTAACCTAAAGACATATCTCAGGAGAGGAAAACATGGGTAAAGTTCCATGCTCCCCTATATGGGCTACCATAGTAATTCTTTCATGTCTGTTCAAATTAAACTTCCGAGGATACCGACCAGTACTGCAGAGACCGGCAATAAAAATACATTTGGTTTAAATATTTTTTCTTTCAATAATTTTTTTACTAGGTTTTCCAAAGAACATTATGTTTCCAGAGAAAAAATAAAAATGTACATTTTAAGTTCATTGAAAAGAGATTGGAAATTGCAAAATGGACTTTATAAGCACACGCATAGAATAAAAAAATATTTGAAATTTTAATTGCATAAAGTTAAAATCGTGGTTTACAGACATATAAAAGAAAACAACATTGTAATATATTATGACCCCAAGGACTCAAATAACACTTCCCAATTGTATATTCTAATCTGAATCGGTGCAACTAGAAATAACCAGTAGCAGCACCCAACAGGAGTAAGGTGCGTGGAGTGGTTGAGTTACAATATGAGGTCACAGAGAATTCGTTCTACATGTTACGCGCACATTTGCGCTTCTTGAGGAGATTGCAGATTTTATAAGCGAATTACAATGTGGCCACACTTCTCATCCAGGATAACATGCACGGCGTTGCCTCTTCACTTTTCTTTATTTATACTGTTTACTAAAGGTATTGGCCTCTTGAGTTTAACCACAGTGATAATTGATAGACTACCTCCTATCAAGAGTGCGTGCCTCATAGTATATTTCCTGGATACCACAATTATTAGCTAGTGTTCGAAATAGGCCCGGTTTAGCCCCTGATATCTATAATTTTAATATTGGGGATTCTTGTCTGACTTACACTCATATAAGACCCCTATAACTTGTTACCTTGTAATTCGCTTATTATATCTGCAAGCTCCTGAAGAAGCGCAAACGTGCCCGTAACATGTAGAGCGAATTCTCTGCGACCTCATATTGTGACTCAACCACTCCACGCACCTGTTGGATGCTGCTACTGGTTATTTCTAATTGCACCGATTCGGATTAGAATATACAATTTGGAAGTGTTATTTGAGTCCTTGGGGTCATATTATATTACAATGTTGTTTTCTTTTATTTGTCTGTAAACCCCGATTTTAACTTTATCCAATTAAAATTTTGAATATTTTTTATTCTATGCGTGTGCCTATAATGTCCATTTTGCAATTTCCAATCTCTTTTCAATAATACTGGGATGTTGGCATATTATTAGCTGTGTATCCACAGTGTCACCCTGTGAGGATACATGGTAAATTCCTGAAAAAATTGGACATTTTAAGTTCAACCATAGTACCATGCATGAGAACTTTGTTTTGTATAATAAGTTTAATAATGTGTTTTGCCCAATATGGTTTACATTGTAACAATTACAGAGATGAAATGGTCTTGAAAAACCTAGTAGCCACACTAAGCAATTCCCACCATTAGTTTTATGGAAAGTGATAGGGTAGGGCTGGGGAGGGAGCACAGGAAAGAAATAAAGGATTCTGCACCAAGTCCAGCTCTTCTTCACTGCCACAGAAGGACGAATATAAGGAGGAGGGGGAGATAGAGAAAGATGTTTCCCCATGTTCATAGAGTAAGTAAGTTAAGGGCGAAATGTGAGTGGTAAAAAAAAAACTCGATTCAGGATTTTGCCATCTTATGCCCTGTACACACAGTCGGATTTTCCGACAGAAAATGTTCGATGGGAGCTTGTTGTCGGAAATTCCGACCGCGTGTAGGCTCCATCAGACATTTTCCATCGGAATTTCCGTCACACAAAATGTGAGATCTGGATCTCAAATTTTCCGACAACAAAATCCGTTGTCGTAAATTCCGATCGTCTGTACACAATTCCGATGCACAAAGTTCCACGCATGCTCGGAATCAAGCAGAAGAGCCGCACTGGCTATTGAACTTCATTTTTCTCGGCTTGTCGTACATGTTGTACGTCACCGCGTTCTTGAAGTTCGGAATTTCCGACATTTGTGTGACCGTGTGTGTGCAAGACAAGTTTGAACCGACATCCGTCGGAAATAAATCCATGGATTTTGTTGTTGGAATGTCCGATCGTGTGTACGGGGCATTACTGTTTTGTCTGGTGGTTAGTACTTCAAAGATCATGTGACTTGATGCTTGATCTTCACAAAAGGGATAGTCTGAATCTTCCATGCTTGGGCGATTACCCTTTTTGCTGCTGTAAAAATGTGTGAGACTAATTTGAAGTTGGTGTTGGCACATCTATGGTTAGTTTATTTAGAAGAGCTTCATAGGGAGTTTATGAAACAATCTACTGGTGACTATATAGATCATTTGATAGCTCCTAATAGAAAACCTTTCAGCTTTTGAGAAATCCCACCAAATATGTTTATTTATTCATTTTAAGTACTGTTAATTTACTCAACGCTTTACACATATACACTACTTTATTAGGTACACCTGTTTGGTAACACAAATTGCTAATCAGCCAATCACATGGCAGCAGCTCAATCCATTAAGACATCTAGATGTGGTGAAGATGACTTGTTAAAGTTCAAACCGAGCATCAGAATGGGGAAGAAAGGGGATTTAGGTGGCTTTGAACGTGGCATTGTTGTTGGTGCCAGATGGTCTGGTCTGAAGATTTTTAAAAAACTGCTGATCTACTGGGATTTTCACACACAACTCGGGTTCACAGAGAATGGTCTGAAAAAGAGAAAATATCCAGTGAGCGGTGGTTGCGTGGAAGAAAATGCCTTGTTCATGTCTGAGTTCAGAGGAGAATGGGCAGACTGGTTCAAGATGATAAAAAGGCAACAGTAACTAAAATAACTACTTGTTACAACCAAGGTATGCAGAATACCATCTCTGAATGCACGACACATCGAACCTTGAAGCAGATGGGCTACAGCAGCAGAAGACAACACCGGGTGTCACTCCTGTCAGCTAAGAACAGGAAACTGAGGCTACAGTTCACACAGGCTCACTAAAGCTTGACAATAGAAGATTGGAAAAACATTGCCTGGTCAAATGAGTCTCAATTTTAGCTGCAACATTCAGAAACAGAATTTGGTGTAAACAACATGGATCCATCCTGCGGTTCAGGCTGGTGGTGGTAATGTAATGGTGTGGGGGATATATTCTTGGCACACTTTGGGCCCCTTTAGTACCAATTGAGCATTGTTTAAAGGGCACAGCCTACCTGAGTTTTGTTGCTGACCATGTCCATCCCTTTACGACTACAGTGTACCCATCTTCTGATGGCTCCTTCCAGCAGGATAATGCACCATGGCACAAAGCTCCAATCATCTCACCACTGGTTTCTTGAACATGGCAATGAGTTTACTGTACTCCAATGTCCTCCATAGTCACCAGATCTCATCCAATAGAGCCCTTTTGGGATGTAGTGGAAAGGGAGATTTGCATCATGGATGTGCAGCCAAAAAATTTGCAGCAACTGCATGATGCCATCATGTCAATATGGACCAAAATCTCTGAGGAATGTTTCCAACACCTTGTGGAATCTATGCCACGTAGAATGAAGGCAGTTCTAAAGGTCAAAGGGGTCCAATCCGGTACTAGCAAGGTGTACCTAATAAAGTGACCGGTGAGTGTATATTGTACATTCACATCAGTCCCTGCCCTCAAGGAGCTTACAATATAAGGTCACTAACTCACATTCATACATACACATACTAGGGACAATTTAGACTGGAGTCAATTATCTTACCATCATGTCTTTAGAGTGTGGGAGGAAACCATTGTACCCGGAGGAAACGCACAGGGAGAGCATACAAACTCCATGCAAGTAGTGCCGTAGTTGGGATTCAAACCAATGATCCTAGTACTGCTAGGTGGAAGTTCTAATGACTATGCCATGCCTTCTGTTTGGAAATCTATGAAGCACAATGGGGAGTGAGTTGGGAACACGTGGGATATTCTCATGCCACGTACACACGAGCAGACTTTCAGGCAGACTTGGTCCTGTGGACCGGACTCCGTCGGACGATTCGATCGTGTGTGGGCTCCAGAGGACTTTTTTTCCCCAAAAGTCCGACGGACCTAGAAATCAAACGTTTCAAATCTTTCGGACGGACTCGAGTCCGGTTGAAAAATCCGCTCGTCTGTATGCTAGTCCGACGGACTAAAATCGACGCTAGGGCAGCTATTGGCTACTGGCTATCAACTTCCTTATTTTAGTCCGGTCGTACGTTATCACGTACAAATCTTTCGGACTTTGGTGTGATCGTGTGTAGGCAAGCCCGTTCGTTAGGAAAGTCCGTTGGAAGTCCGCCGAAAGTCCGTCGGATAGACCGTCGGACTAGTCCAGCCGAAAAGTCCGTTCGTATGTACGCGGCATTAAAGGGACTAGGTACCAGCAAAGAAGTACCTTGAAATTTGCCTCCACTTGGACAGAACTTTTAGCTGTGTTGGTCCATGTCTGCGTTTATCGTTACTAGTACACATGAGACAAAATGGACAGGGGTGCGGGTTAAAGTCTAGTTCAGTCTTTCTCAACCTTTTCAACACAGGGGAACCCTTGAAAAAACGTCCTGATCTCAGGGAACCCCTTCTAAAAATGACTACATCTACAACTCATGATACATTAGTGTGATGATCAGAAGAAAGAATGCTTGTGGTCATTGGGAAGAATCCTCTCTTACAGATAACTAAAAAGATCAATGGTGTCGGTGGGAACTTATCCAAGAGGCAAATATTGCACATTGCTCAAGGAACCTCTAGAAACCTCTGGAGGAACCCTAGACTTTCATGGAACCCTGGTTGAGAAACCCTGGTCTAGTTAAAAGGCTGCGTATATTTATTGATAAAAGACAATGGCACACTTACATTCCAGAAACTTGTATCCAGTGTAGGTACAGGACAGGAGCGCACTTGGCTGAGGCTGTAGATAGCATCAGATGTAAAACCCCAGTGCCGGCAGGTAAGAAGAACTCACGCCGATCGTCCTGCACTACCATTTACTCTCCTGGTTGGATTGTGCATCAGGTTGAAGGGGCGGCAACGGTTTTTAAGGGAGTTTCCTCTTTGTCAAGACCTTGACAAAGAGGAAACGCCCTTAAAACGTGTTGTCTTCCGTGTACTGGTAGCAATGGGCCCAGATCAATAGAAGAAGCCTGCAGGAATGTACTATGGATCACCACTATTATTGGGTAATACTCTAATTCTGTTTACCATTTGGACTCATTTGGAATTTACGAATTTTTGAATTTACAAAATTTTCTAAATTTTAAAATTTAAGAATTTTCAAATTTACGAATTTTCAAATTTTCGAATTCGAAAATTCGGAAATTAGAAAATGTGAAAATTTGAAAATTCAAAAATTTGAAAATTCGGAAATTCAGAAATTTGAAAATTCAAAAATTTGAAAATTTGAAAATTCGGAAATTCGGAAATGTGAAAATTCAGAAATTTGAAAATCCAGAAATCCAATAATTAGAAAATTCGAAATTCAAAAATTCGGAAATTTGAAAATTCGGAAATCAAAAATTCGGAAATTTGAAAATTCGGAAATTTGAAAATTCGGAATTTCGAAAATCCAATAATTTGAAAACCTGAAAATTCGAAAGTCAAAAATTCGGAAATTCGAAAATCTGAATTTTTGAATTCCGAATTTCTGAATTTTTGAATTTTCAAATTTTCGAATTTCAGAATTTCTGAATTTCCAAATTTGTGAATTTCCAAAAAAAGCAAAAAAATTAATGAAACGAAAATGAAAACAAGTTATTTTTTTGTCAGTGCACATGTCTACTTTGTACATCTGGGTTTAAATACTTTTTAATAACAAAACGGTCAAAGCAGGTCATCTGTGTTTTACCTCTGTTTCTTCAGTAAAGTCCCTAAGTTCGAATTTCGAAAAAGTTAAAAATCGTGATGCGGTGCACTCACACGGCTGTGGACATCATCATCAGTTTACTATGTGATTGCCTAGTCTATCTACTTGCTAAATAAAGGAAGAGTGATAGAATGACGCACCAGACAAGGAGTGAGAAAGGAGGACCTCTCTATATTTCTGGCTCCTTTCATTATTTTGACATGCAGTTTTACCGAATGTTTCCTCTGCAGATATATATATTTTTTTCATCATAAACTCGGTTTCATTTGCTCTGGTTTGTGATAGATTTAATCTGATCACAGACATATGCATTTTTTTTTTTAAGATTGTAGCATTTTGTTTTTTGTTCTTTCCTCTTATCTTGGATACTACTTTTATCTTTGCCTGAGTTTCTCTTTTTTCACTCCTCTCTTACTTTTCTAGACTGACCCTTGTCTGACTATAGAGGAGATCTGCTGATCTATGTTCTCTTTTTATTTTTTTATGTTGCTTTGTATGGAGGTTAGAGTCCATCCCCATGTCCATGATTGCCTAGTAATGATATAGAAAATTCAGTGTGTGATGCGGAGAGATTATGGCATGTTATTGAGAAAATGCAAAGTGTTCTCTGAATGGTGCCCCCTACTGAGCAGATGACCTCCTCTGTTTACTAAGCAGCAGGACAGCATCATGGCACGAGACCCAAGAGCTAGTGGAGATCACTGAATGCAAAGTGTTCTACAACTAGACGAGATAGAGATTGTTATATCACCACCTTTCCACGCCACCCATTCCAATCAGAAAACACTTTGCATTGAGAAAATTTTACTTAACTGACACCTCTGCCAAGCCAGTGTCCTCCTGCATTCACCATGCAGCAGGGCAGCCACTTGACACAGAACCTAGAAGCTTGTGGAGATCACTTGGGTGCACATGCCTACAACAGCGATTTCCAGCTTCTAGAGGGATTCCGCAGGCAGGGCCACTTATAAGACAGTACAACCAGCCCTCCTGTACTGTGCCCAGGCCTTATCCGTTCAAAAGGGGGGGCCTGGGCCACCTGCTGAGCAGGGGGCCCAGCAGTACTGTCCTATTGCTGACACTTGTGACTCTTGTGCAGTGCTGCCAGCTTCTACTTTTCTTCCTCTGGCTGCACTGCAGGAGGATTGGTCCTAGTATCTGTGCCCCCTTCTCCCAGCTGTCTGGGACCCCTGTGTGCTCCTTTCTCTCCTCTCCTCTCCTCTCCCGCTGGCAGCTGCTGAGGGCACACAGGCAGGTTTTTTTCAAGGATGGTGAGCAGGGGGGCACACTACCCTAAATGAACACAGTGAGCGATCAGTACTGATCGCTCACTGTTGGAGTGCAGATATTGCCTCCGTGCCGCTATTCACTTGAATAATTCTTGTTTAATGGGGGGGGGGGGTATAGCTGCAAAGCATAGCATCTCAGGCGTTGCATTTTAGTAAAAATAACATTTGATATTTTTGGAGGAGGGGGGCCCTGTCAGATAGTATGCATTAGGGGCCCCATGATCTCTATCAGCAGCCCTGGCAAATGTATGGCAAATACTTTGGTCCATGGTGGACCAATGTAATTATTATTATTATTATTGTTATACAGGATTTATATAGCGCCAACAGTATGCACAGCACGGGGGGGGGGGGGGCTGATGGAGAAAATCAAAGTACAGTTGTTAGGTGGGGCAGGATAGGCTTCTCTGAAGATAAAAGTTTTCATGGACCACCTAAAAGTGGATAGAGTTGGAGGTAGTCAGACAGATTGGGGTAGGGATTCCAAAGGATGGGAGAGGCTCAGGAGAAGTCCTGGAGGCGAGTATGAGAGGAGGGGACAAGGGAGCTAGACAGCAGGAGGTCTTAGGAGGAATGGAGAGAGCGATTTGGTTGTAATTTTGAGACTAGGCTAGTGATGTAGCTGGGGGCCGAGTTGTGGATGGCTTTGTAAGTTATTGTTATTATTTTGAATTTAATTCATTGGGTGAGTGGCAGCCAATGGAGGGATTGGCAGAGAGGGGTGGCAGATGCTGAGAGGTTTGTGAGGTGGATGAGTCTGGCAGCAGCATTCATGATGGAATGAATGGGGGGATAACCTACTTAAAGGTAAGCCAATGAGGAGAGAGTTGCAGTAGTCGAGGTGAGAGATAACCAGGGGGATGAACTAGGAGCTTTGTGGTTTCTGTCATGTATATGCAGTAGTGTTTGTCTGTCAGCTTACCTCTCCTCCATGTGTTCACCTTGAGAGGCCAGCCATTCCCACCTGGCTGCTTAAATAATCTCTCCTCTAAGCATGGCTCCACCCCAGCCCCTATCAGAGAACTCTATATTAACCTGTGCACTGCAAGCCAACCCTGCTGATCAACTTTGTGTGTTTAGCTTTCGTGTGTGACTTGCTGTGTCTTCTACGTCTGATTCCAGTTACCGATCTTGGCTTGTTCTTGACTATCCCTGCCTGCTTGTGACCCTGACCTTTGGCGTGTTCTATGTTTATCCTTGTCTGCTAGTCGCCCCGACCTTTGGCTGATCTCCTTACTATCTCTTGTTGTCCTGTGCTGCTGCTTCCTCTCTATCCTCCTTTAGCCTACTGTGAGTGTGAGCTGGGAGACCCTAGGGGCCGCGACCTGGAGCCAGTTGCAGCACTGTCCATCCTCACCACTAGAGGCTCTGGTGAACACCTGCTGGCTCTTAGACTCTGCTCCCTGGGGAATGTTATGTTCTAGCTCCCTGTGGGATCCGTGTTGGTGCTCCAGTGGACCTGCCTTCCTTAACCACCCAGATTTCCATCTGCAGCAGTTAGCCGTAGGGTCCACTACCTTAGCGGTGCACTCCAGACCCCAACGGTGTGCATCTGTCACCTGGCCTCGGGTGACCTGACAGTTTCATTGGGTAGGAAGGGGCATATTTTAGAGATGTTGCGGAGGTTGAGATGGCAAGCCTTGGAAAGTGATTGGATATGGGGCTGAAAGGAGAGTTCAGAGTCCAGGATACACCTAGCTCCCTGGCATGCAGGGATGGGTGGATGGTTGGGCCAATCCTCTTGACAGAGAAGTCAGGGTAAGAGGCACGTAGTGAAGTAAATATTATGAGCTTGATTTTAGGCAACTTGAGCTCATAATATTTCCATAATAATTACCATATTTATTGGCATATAACACGCACTTTTCCCCCTGAAAATATGGGGAAAATCGTCGGTGCATCTTATACGCTGACATAGTGCTGCTTCGGAGGGGAAGGAGGGGACGAGCGCCACCAGATTAGACAGAGCCTGATCTCCTGTGTACTCGGCTCATCTCAGCTCAGTTACGCCAAATCCTGCCTCCTGGATGGCTCCTAGCATGTCACATGTTCCGAATTGCGAGCCGAGGGCCGAGCTGAGCCGAGTACACAGGAGACCTGGCTCTGTCTATATCCGCACTGGCTACATTAACAGGCACTGGTGAGGCTGCAATGATGGGCAATAGCAAGGCTGCAGATGGGCACTGCTGAGGCTGCAAATGGGCACTGATCAGACTACAATGATGGACAATGACAAGGTTGTAGATGGGCACTGCTGAGACTGCAAAATGGGCATTGATCAGACTACAATGATGGGCAATGGTGGGGCTGCAAATGGGCACTGATCAGGCTTCATTAATGGGCAATGGTGAGGCTGCAGATGGGAACTGATCAGGCTGTATTAATGGGCACTGACCCTTATTTTGCTTCAAGGACCATTATTTAAAATTTAAGTTTATTTCCCGAAACATCCCTCTAAAAACTTGGGTGCGTGTTATACACATGTACGTGTTTTACGCCGAAAAATACGGTATGTAAAAAAAATTGCCATAGCTTGAATTTAGTTTTAAGTATATGAGTCCAGATTTCGTTTAACCACCTCAATACTGGGCACTTTCACCCCCTTCCTGCCCAAGCCATTTTTCAGTTTTCAGCGCTGTCGCACTTTGAATGACAATTGCGCAGTCATGTTACACTGCACACTAATGAAATTTTTATAATTTTTTCCCCACAAATAGAGCTTTCTTTTGGTGGCATTTGATCACATCTGTGTTTTATTTTATTTATTGCGCTATAAACAAAAGAAGAGGGACAATTTTGAAAAAACACAATATTTTTTACTTTTTACTATAAAAAATATCCAATTTTATTATTTTTTTTAAACAAATTTTTTCCTCAGTTTAGGCCGATATGTATTCTACTACATATTTTTGGTAAAAAAAAAATTGCGATAAGCGTATATTGATTGGTTTGGGCAAAAGTTAGAGCGTCTACAAAATAGGGGATAGATTTATAGCATTTTTATTTATTTATTTTTTTACTAGTAATGGCGGCGATCTGCGATTTTTATTGTGACTGCGATATTGCAGCGGACATATCGGACACTTTTGACACATTTTTGGGACCATTCACATTTATACAGCGATCCGTGCTATAAAAATGCATTGATTACTGTGTAAATGTGACTGGCAGGGAAGGGGTTAACACAAGGGGGCGATCGAGGGGTTAATGTGTGTCCTAGGGAGGTGATTCTAACTGTGGGGGGGAGGGGACTGACTGGGGGAGGTGACCGATCGGTGTCCCTATGTACAAGAGACACACCATCGGTCTCCTCTCCTCTGACAGGACGTGGATCTGTGTTTACATACACAGATCCATGGTCCTGCTCTGTTACCCGGCAATCGCGGGTGCCCAGCGGACATCGCGGCCGCCATGCATGCACACCGTGTCCCGAGCGACGCAGCGGGCACGCTAGTGGCTCGGGAGGGCGATCACATCATATGACGTCCGCCCAGAACAAGAGCTGCCTCATCCCGCCATCATATGACGGTGGGCGGTAGCTTAGTGGTTAAAGTTAACAGTGATGGACGTAAATTGCTTGGTTGTTATTGGCAATAAGATAACTTTCTCTTATAAACTCTTTCCTACATGGAGCTCTCTGCTCCATTCTCTGTGGTAGTGAGTGCCACACAACTCATTTAGCTGGTTGGAGGTGGGATGGACAGATTCGTGGCTGTAATGTGGAATTCCAGACCTGGCTCAGCTCTTTACCATCCTCATCGCTACCTCTATGATACTTTTATTTGTTGCTTCTCCTCGTAGCTGGAGCTTTTCCTTCATTCAGATCACATTTCAATCTACGCTGCTCCAGCTGTTTTCTATTTTGTTCACAGAGACGATTAAATATCCACCACTGGGGTTATCTAAAAGCTTCTTTATAAATCAGCAGTGATCACTATGACACAGTTTAACTGCTTCCTGATTGTCAGTGTTAAAAAAACCCTGATGGTATTGTAAAGTTACCCTGGAAATGCATACCTGTAAAAAGGACAGTGAACATACTTCACTTTTCTGCTGCTTGCGCTCAAGTTACTTTACAATAGCAGCAAAGTTGCTTTAACCAGAAAGGTAAACTTTTCCTAGTATTAAAAAAATATTAATAGTATTAAAAAAATATGCACTGATAGAAATATAGGGGCTACCTTTGCCAACTTTATTCTAAAGATGCTAACAGCCTGGCTGTCTAAAGCTTGATTCACACTAATGCATTTTTTGATGCATTTTGCATTTTGCAGAAATGCAGGGAATTTTTTTAACATGGGTTCCTATGGAACCTGTTCACATAAATGCATTTTTGTGCCTCTGCGTTTTTTGGAAAGGGTCGGGGACTTTTTTTCCCGCAAAATGCAGCGTTTTGCATGTAATTAAATTCAATGGACCCACATCCAAAACGCAAGAACCGCGATTTTGCCGCAATATGCATTTTGCATTTTTTTTTTAATTTTTTTTACACTATATATAGCTGGTTACTAAGGAGGGTGCCAGGAAGCCGGCTGCCGCGTCCTTAACAACCCATGAGTCATCAGCTGTCAGCTGGCTTCCCGCTCAATGTAAAAAAAAAAAAAATGCCGGCTAAAAAAAAAAATCGTGAAAAAAACCAGCATGGGGTCCCCCCCCCAGGTCCATGCCAAGCCCTTGGGTCTAGTATGGAATCAGAGGGGACCCCCATGCCAAAATTTTAAAAGAAAATGGCGTGGGGGTCCCCCCAAAATCCATACCACCCGGAACATCCCACATCACTGCACACTTAAAAATGTACTGTTCCGGCTTACAAACAAATTTGGCTTAAGAACAAACCTACAGTCCCTATCTTATTTGTAATGTGGGGACCACCTTTATCTTGCCCATTGCCACACAGCATCTATTGCAAAATCGAAACATAGGTATGCTCAGTTGCCTGAATATACCCTATATTACCAAAAGTATTGGGACACCTGCCTTTCCACACACATGAACTTTAATGGCATCCCAGTCTTAGAACGTAGGGTTCAATATTGATATCAATGAGAAGAAAACTGCCCCATTGATCATGTCAGTATGGGGAATGGCACCCATCATTGGTGTCAGTTTGTCGAAAGACCCTGGATTTTAGAGTTAAAGGTATACTATATTACCCAAAGTATTGGGACGCCTGCCTTTACACACACATGAACTTTAATGGCATCCCAGTCTTAGTCTGTAGGGTTCAATATTGAGTTGGCCCACCCTTTGCAGCTATAACAGCTTCAACTCTTCTGGGAAGCTGTCCACAAGGTTTAGGAGTGTGTCTACGGGAATGTTTGACCATTCTTCCAGAAGAGCATTTATGAGGTCAGGCACTGATGTGGACGAGAAGGCCTGGCTCGTAGTCTCCGCTCTAATTCATCCCAAAGGTGTTTTATCGGGTTGAAGTTGAGGTGCAGGTCAGTCAAGTTCCTCCACCTCAAATTCGCTCATCCATCTCTTTATGGACCTTACTTTATGCACTGCGCCTAATCATTTGGTGGAGGGGGAATTATGGTATAGTGTGGGTTTTTTTTTTGTCAGGGCTTGGGATATTTTGACATTTTGGACAATTTCATGCTCCCAGTTTTGTGGGAACTGTTTGGGGATGGCCCCTTCCTGTTCCAACATGACTGCACACCAATGCACAAAGCAAGGTCCCAGCGAGTTTGGGGTGGAGGAACTTGACTGTCCTGCAGAGAGTCCTGAACTCAACCGGATAGAACACCTTTGAGATGAATTAGAGGGGAAACTGTGAGCCAGGCCTTCTCGTCCACATCAGTGCCTAACCTCAGAAATACGCTTCTGGAAGAATGGTCAAACATTCCCATAGACACATTTCTAAACCTTGTGGACAGCCTTCCCAGAAGAGTTGAAGCTGTTATAGCTGCAAAGGGTGGGCCAACTCAATATTGAACCCTACAGACTAAGACTGGGATGCCATTAAAGTTCATGTGTGTGTAAAGGCAGGCGTCCCAATACTTTGGGTAATATAGTATAACTTTAACTCTAAAATCCAGGGTCTTTCGACAAACTGACACCAATGATGGGTGCCATTCCCCCTACTGACATGATCAATGGGGCACTTTTCTTCTCATTGATATCAACAATAGGGCGCTATTCCTCTCATTAAAACCATAGCTGGGGCACTGATGCTGGGAGTTTTTCTACTCCCACTGGCCAAAGTTTGGCCCCCCCAAAGCCTGAAGGACAATAAACTGGCCCTTTGCTCAGAAAGTTTGGAGACCCTTGACCTATATTTTGGAGTGTATCTGTGTGTGAGCTTGTGCCATTTCAGACAAAAAAAAGCTCCACCAATGGTACCAAACACCGGCTAAACTAGACCGTTTTTCACCCTCCCAATCACCTGCTTGCTGGAGGAAATGCGGCAATGTTGGATCGGATATCCATATCTGGTGGTCCTGCCATAAACTCTACCCTTTATGACAATTTTATTTAAACCCTCTTCACAGACCTTACTGGCAACTCCACAAATATCACACCCCAACTGGCTCTCCTAGGTCTGGGGTTGGAAGCTTGGGACATTCAATACCATGTCACCCTCACCCACATCCTAATCACAGCTAGACTTTCGATATCAAGACTAGGGATGAGCCGAACACCCCCCGGTTCGGTTCGCACCAGAACCCGCGAACGGACCGAAAGTTCGCACGAACGTTAGAACCCCATTGACGTCTATGGGACTCGAACGTTCGAAATCAAAAGTGCTCATTTTAAAGGCTAGTTTGCATGGTATTGTCCTAAAAAGGGTTTGGGGACCCGGGTCCTACCCCAGGGGACATGTATCAATGCAAAAAAAACTTTTAAAAACGGCCGTTTTTTCGGGAGCAGTGATTTTAATGATGCTTAAAGTAAAAAAAAAAAAAGTGAAATATTCCTTTAAATATCGTACCTGGGGGGTGTCTATAGTATGCCTGTAAAGTGACGCGTGTTTCCCATGTTTAGAACAGTCCCTGCACCAAATGTCATTTTTAAAGGAAAAAATCTCATTTAAAACTGCTTGCGGGTTTAATGTCATGTCGGGTCATGGCAATATGGATGAAAATCAGTGAGACAAACGGCATGGGTACCCCCCAGTCCATTACCAGGCCCTTTGGGTCTTGTATGGATATTAAGGGGAACCCCGCACCCAAATTAAAATAAGGAAAGGTGTGGGGCCACCAGGCCCTATATACTCTGAACAGCAGTATACAGGCGGTGCAAACAAGACAGGGACTGTAGGTTTGTTGTTAAGTAGAATCTGTTTGTAATTTTGAACATTTTTAACGTGTTTAGCTCCAGCCAAAAAATCTTTTCTAAGCTTTTTGGAAAACATAGGGAAGGGTTATCACCCCTGTGACATTTGTTTTGCTGTCTTTCCTCCTCTTCAGAAGATTTCACCTCACTTTTTTGTCCCAATGAAAAATGTTTTTTGAAAATTTGGGTTTTTTTGTGGAACAAGGATTGGAAAGCATCAGTGGAAAGGAGAAATTGTTTTCCCATATTAACTCTTACAGGAGAGAATTTCCCTTCCTAGGGGTAGATTTCATCTCACTTCCTGTTGTCTCCTTCCGTTTGCAAGTAGGAGTCGTTTGTAAGTTAGATGTTTGAAAGTAGGGTCCTGCCCTATATACTCAGCAGAAATTTGGGCCTTAGGTGTTGCTGTGGCCACAACACTGTAAGCCCTCACAGGGCCCTGCTGTGAAATATTAGATCAAGAATTGTAATTACATGCCCCTGTTGAACAGGAGCTGAAAAATTAGGCCTTAGGCACTGGTGCTGGTGCCACAACACTGCAACCCCTCACAGACACTCTAGTTGGAACGCAGGAACGAGCCCTGCTGCAAAGTATTGCTTCAAAAATTGTAATTACACGCCCCTGTTAGACAGGGGCAGAAAAATTGGGCCTTAGGCACTGGTGCTGGTGCCACAACACTGCAACCCCTCACAGACACTCTAGTTGGAACGCAGGAACGAGCCCTGCTGCAAAGTATTGCATCAAAAATTGTAATTACACGCCCCTGTTAGACAGGGGCAGAAAAATTGGGCCTTAGGCACTGGTGCTGGTGCCACAACACTGCAACCCCTCACAGACACTCTAGTTGGAACGCAGGAACGAGCCCTGCTGCAAAGTATTGCATCAAAAATTGTAATTACACGCCCCTGTTAGACAGGGGCAGAAAAATTGGGCCTTAGGCACTGGTGCTGGTGCCACAACACTGCAACCCCTCACAGACACTCTAGTTGGAATGCAGGAACGAGCCCTGCTGCAAAGTATTACATCAAAAATTGTAATTACACGCCCCTGTTAAACAGGGGCTGAAAAATTGTGCCTTAGGCACTGGTGGTGGCGCCCAGAACCAAAAATGTTCTTACAAGCTATCAGCGTGATGATTGAGGAGGAAGAGGATAATTACTCAGGGATAGTCACTCAGCATCAGCATAGGCAGTCTTTGAAGGGATCTGAGATTTCAAAAAAAATTATTCGGTTACATCAGCATCAGGTGCTTGGTAGCTGGTGGTGATCCAAGACTCATTCATTTTTATGAAGGTCAGCCGATCGACCGAGTCGGTGGACAGACGCACCCTGTGATCGGTTACCACGCCTCCAGCAGCACTGAATGTGCGTTCCGAAAGAACGCTGGATGCAGGACAGGCCAGTAGCTCAATTGCATACTGTGCAAGCTCTGGCCAGTGATCCATCCTCAAGACCCAGTAACCCAGAGGATTTTCGGTGGGAAAGGTGTCCAAGTCTGATCTTGCCCCTAGGTATTCCTGCACCATGTAAAACAGACGCTGGCGATGGTTGCTGGAACCGATCATACCTTGGGGCTGCGGACCAAAAAATTGTCTGAACGCATCGGTCAGACGGCCACCTTCTCCACCGCTCCTTCTTTGACTGACCGAAGCCTCAGCAACACGTTGTCCAGAAACAGGAGTTTGTAACCTCCCAGTCTCTGGGAACGCGTTGCACAGACCTTTCTGCAAGGCCTCCCGAAGATGTTTCATCCTCTGCTCCCTCTGCGATGGCAAGATAAGGTCCGCAACCTTACCCTTGTAACGTGGATCAAGGAGGGTTGCCAGCCAGTATTGGTCCTTCTCCTTGATACCACGAATACGAGGATCCTTACGCAGGCTTTGCAGGATCAGGGAGGCCATGCAGCGTAGGTTTGCTGAGGCATTCGGTCCGGAGTCCTCTGGGTCACTAAGAACGACATGGTCCGCAGCCACCTCCTCCCAGCCACGTACAAGTCCATGTGTTTCTTGGGACTGATCCCTTAAAGACTGCTGCTGATGCTGAGTGCCAGGCTCCACCTCCATACTGACACAATCTTCCTCCTCCTCCTCCTCCTCTTCCTCCTCGTCCTCTTCCTGTGTGATCGGCGGGCACGCAGGAACACTGTCTGGATAAAGGGGGCCTTGAGAGCTAAGGAAGTCCTCCTCTTCCTGCCTCTGTTCTGCCTCAAGTGCCCTGTCCATTATTCCACGCAGCGTGTGCTCCAACAGGTGGACAAGGGGGACAGTGTCACTGATGCATGCACTGTCACTGCTCACCATCCTCTTGGCCTCCTCAAATGGTGACAGGACAGTGCATGCATCCCTGATCATGGCCCACTGGCGTGGGGAAAAAAAACCAAGCTCCCCTGACCCTGTCTTGGTGCCATAGTCGCACAGGTACTCATTGATGGCCCTCTGCTGCGTGTGCAGCCGCTGCAGCATGGCCAACGTTGAGTTCCACCTGGTGGGCATGTCACAGATTAGGCGGTTCTTGGGCAGGTTAAACTCCTTTTGGAGGTCCGTCAGCCGAGCACTGGCATTATATGACCGGCGGAAATGCACACAGACTTTCCTGGCCTGCCTCAGGACATCCTGTAAGCCCGGGTACCTGCCCAAGAACCGCTGCACCACCAAGTTAAGGACGTGAGCCAAACAGGGCACATGGGTCATTTGTCCCTGTCGGAGGGCAGAGAGGAGGTTGGTGCCATTGTCGCAAACCACCATTCCTGCCTTAAGTTGGCGTGGCGTCAACCACCTCTGAACCTGCCCCTGCAGAGCTGACAGAACCTCTGCCCCAGTGTGGCTCCTGTCCCCCAAGCACACCAGCTCAAGCACCGCATGGCATCTTTTGGCCTGCGTACTTGCGTAGCCCCTTGAACGCCTACAGAGCACCGCTGGTTCCGAGGAAGAGGCCATGGAGGAAGAAGAAGAGGAGGGGGTGGAGGAGAGAGGTGTGTCACAATCAGCATTTTGGAGGCGTGGTGGCGGAACAACCTCCAACACTACTGCACCTTGTCCTGCATCCTTCCCAGCTGCCAGCAGAGTCACCCAATGCGCCGTGAAACTTAGGTAACGTCCCTGTCCATGCCTGCTGGACCATGAGTCAGCGGTAATATGCACCTTACCGCTGACCGCCCTGTCCAGCGAGGCATGGACATTGCCTTCCACATGCCGGTAGAGAGCCGGAATCGCCTTCCGTGAGAAAAAGTGGCGTTTGGGTACCTGCCACTGAGGAACCGCACATTCCACAAACTCACGGAAGGGGGCAGAGTCTACCAACTGAAAAGGCAGCAGTTGAAGTGCTAGCAATTTTGCCAAGCTAGCATTCAACCGCTGGACATGTGGATGGCTGGGAGCAAACTTCTTTCGGCGGTGCAGCAGCTGGGGCAGGGAAATTTGCCTGGTACAATCTGACGTCGGTGTACCAAAAGCAGATTGCCCACAAGTACTTGGCTGTGACACACCTAATTCTACACCTTCATTCCTCTCACTGCAGGTCTCAGAGAGGACTGAAGGTCTAGTGGGGTTGGAAATCTCAGCTGATGAGGAGCAAGGAGAGATCCTCTTTGTTCTTTGGTGTGGGTCTTTTAGATACGCTTGCCAACGAACTGCATGGCAGGTCAACATATGTCTGGTCAAGCATGTGGTACCCAAGCGGGAGATGTTTTGGCCACGCGAGATACGCTTGAGACATATGTTGCAAATAGCAGCGGTGCGATCTGATGCACTCGTCTCAAAAAAGGCCCACACCAAAGAACTTTTTGAATAACGCGCAGAGACTGCAGCGCCCTGCACATGTGGAGCTTTGGGGTGTGATGCAGTCAATGTGCTGCCCTTAGGCTGGCCCCTGGAGGGCATCCTGCCTCGTTGGTGATGTGCCGCCGCCTCCTCCTCCTCCTCCTCCTCCTCCTCCTCCTCCCCCTCTCTCCTATCAGGCACCCACGTTGAGTCAGTGACCTCATCATCCCCTCCCTCCTCATCACTGGAGCAAACCTGGCAGTATGCTGCAGCAGGGGGAGCATGACTGCCAGATTGCTGTCCTTCTTGGGCACCCCCTCTGTCCGTGCTCATGTTACTGCCTTCATCGAGCTCAGTATCGTCATCAGAGCCTTCCAAACGCTGGGCATCCTCCTGGAGCATGTACCCAACACTGTGGTCAAACAGTTCGAGGGAATCCTCATGAGGACATGGTGGAGCTAGGGAAGGAGTCACTGATGACATTGAGCTGAGGGAAGAGGCCGCTGCTTTGCCAGACAAAGCACCCTGGGCATGGGTGAGAGAGGATGAGGAGGATGAGGACGGCTTGGTCATCCACTCGACCAAGTCTTCCGCATGTTGCGGCTCAACACGGCCAGCTGCCGAAAAAAAGGCCAAGCGTGTCCCATGGCCACGTGCTGATGAGGATGCACCGTCTCCACGACCAGCACTAGACACAGAGCCTGCTTGCCCTCTCTTATTGGCTTGTGACTGTCTGCCTCTCCTTCTTGGCCTTCCAGACATACTAATGGCCTGTAGCTGCACTAAGCTGGGATAGAACACCTGTAATTTTCTTCAAGTAGCTTTATATACTGTAACCAGACAAGCCTGCCTGTCAGTAGGAAGATAACAGGAACGGATCTAGCTGAACACTGTGAGCAGGACGCACTGTACTAAATGTAAATAGTCTAGCTGCCTGACCGTGGTACTAATAGGATCAAATAGAACACCTGTAATTTTCTTCAGGTAGCTTTATATACTGTAACCAGACAAGCCTGCCTGTCAGTAGGAAGATAACATGAACGGATCTAGCTGTACACTGTGAGCAGGACGCACTGTACTAAATGTAAATAGTCTAGCTGCCTGACCGTGGTACTAATAGGATCAAATAGAACACCTGTAATTTTCTTCAGGTAGCTTTATATACTGTAACCAGACAAGCCTGCCTGTCAGTAGGAAGATAACAGGAACGGATCTAGCTGAACACTGTGAGCAGGACGCACTGTACTAAATGTAAATAGTCTAGCTGCCTGACCGTGGTACTAATAGGATCAAATAGAACACCTGTAATTTTCTTCAGGTAGCTTTATATACTGTAACCAGACAAGCCTGCCTGTCAGTAGGAATTTAACAGGAACGGATCTAGCTGAACACTGTGAGCAGGACGCACTGCACTAAATGTAAATAGTCTAGAAGATAACAGGAACGGATCTAGCTGAACACTGTGAGCAGGACGCACTGCACTAAATGTAAATAGTCTAGAAGATAACAGGAACGGATCTAGCTGAACACTGTGAGCAGGACGCACTGCACTAAATGTAAATAGTCTAGAAGATAACAGGAACGGATCTAGCTGAACACTGTGAGCAGGACACACTGCACTAAATGTAAATAGTCTAGAAGATAACAGGAACGGATCTAGCTGAACACTGTGAGCAGGACGCACTGCACTAAATGTAAATAGCAGGAACGGATCTAGCTGAACACTGTGAGCAGGACGCACTGCACTAAATGTAAATAGTCTAGAAGATAACAGGAACGGATCTAGCTGAACACTGTGAGCAGGACGCACTGCACTAAATGTAAATAGCAGGAACGGCTCTAGCTGAACACTGTGAGCAGGACGCACTGCACTAAATGTAAATAGCAGGAACGGATCTAGCTGAACACTGTGAGCAGGACGCACTGCACTAAATGTAAATAGTCTAGAAGATAACAGGAACGGATCTAGCTGAACACTGTGAGCAGGACGCACTGCACTAAATGTAAATAGCAGGAACGGATCTAGCTGAACACTGTGAGCAGGACGCACTGCACTAAATGTAAATAGCAGGAACGGATCTAGCTGAACACTGTGAGCAGGACGCACTGCACTAAATGTAAATAACAGGAACGGATCTAGCTGAACACTGTGAGCAGGACGCACTGCACTAAATGTAAATAGCAGGAACGGATCTAGCTGAACACTGTGAGCAGGACGCACTGCACTAAATGTAAATAGTCTAGAAGATAACAGGAACGGATCTAGCTGAACACTGTGAGCAGGACGCACTGCACTAAATGTAAATAGCAGGAACGGATCTAGCTGAAAACTGTGAGCAGGACGCACTGCATTAAATGTAAATAGTCTAGATAGAAGATAACAGGAACGGATCTAGCTAAACTGAATACAGTGTATATATATATATATATATGCAACACCTGGGATGCATATATATACACAATACACTGTAAGTGCAGCTAACTGACTGACTGTTCTGCCTAATCTATCTAACTCAAATCAAATGACACTGTCTCTCTCTCTCTCTATCTCTCAGCACACCGGAACACACACTACACAGGGCCGCCGTGCAGGCGGCCTTATATAGTGTGGGGTGTGTACTAAATCCCCTGAGCCATAATTGGCCAAAGCCACCCTGGCTTTGGCCAATTACAGCTCTCTCTACTGACGGCGCTGTGATTGGCCAAGCATGCGGGTCATAGTGCATGCTTGGCCAATCATCAGCCAGCAATGCACTGCGATGCCGCAGTGAATTATGGGCCGTGACGCGCCACACGAATTTAGCGCGAACGGCCCATAACGTTCGCAATTCGGCGAACGATCGAACAGCCGATGTTCGAGTCGAACATGGGTTCGACTCGAACACGAAGCTCATCCCTAATCAAGACACTGGAACAGCCACTCTTTAGTCTTTACCCTCGCCTCAACTCAATTCTTCAGACCCTCCATCAACAACTACAATTGGAGCTCATGTTTGCCAAAGCAAACCTAAATCTAAATTTCAAAAGGACTGGGCTCCCTGGCTCAAGTACAATCAACTGGATATTACCTCCTTATTCTACTAACTTCATACCATCTTATTAACACGGATTACTCCACAATACTACGTTAGTCTTATATATCATCCTCACCTGTACCAGCACGACCCACTTTCGTCTCCTAGTACCATTACCTCCTCCCGATCTGGAACGGACTTACATAGGGCTACACATAGACCTATGGAACTCTTATCCAATAAGATATATTGGACTTTATATTATCATTGTTCACTTTCTTATGTAACACAATGATGCAGCTCTACAACTAAAATGTTTGTATACTTTGAAATTCTTCAATAAAAAAAAAGTTCTAAATTAAAAAAAAAAAGCTTTCGTGAGGTCAGATGCTGATGTTATTGTAGATAAGAGGACCTGGCTTGCAATCGACATTCCAATTCATCCCAAAGATGTTCAGTAGGATTGAGGTCAGAGCAGGCCACACAAGTTTCATTACACCAAACTGGTCAAACCATGTCTTGATGGAGCTGGCTTTGTGGAGAGGTGCACGGTCGACTTGGAACAGAAAAGGACCTTTCCCAAACTCTTGCCTTAAGCAGGACTCAAGCCTCTGGTCCCTTACAGCCAAGGAAGCTGCCATCTTAGCCTCTGTTTGATTTGAAGTTGCCATGGTGCTGCACATGTGATCAGCTATGACACCAGCCATTTGACGGCTTGGCAGTTCAGTTGAAAGTACAAGCAACTGTGACAGTTATCAATCAGGGCATACCTTAAACATAACTGTTTTGAGAAACAGATTGATGAGTTTAGTTTCTCGTTAAGGTCGGAAGCCCCTAATTACCCAAAATGTATTCTGTAGACAGTACCCTTTATTGGAAACACCTGAGCTTAATAATTTGGGGGGGGGTATCAACATGCTTTTGGTCTTGTAGGTAGATATTGTGGTCAGGTGTCCACAAATGTATGGCCACATAGCATAGCATCAGTCACCTGGACAGAAGATGAGGGGAAATCTCTCCAGTAGAGACCCAGACAGCAATACAACCTGACAGAAAGTCTAACTCACCCTTAATTTATCAAATCCAAAATAAAATGTTTTAGTTAGACTACTACTTTCTAATTAAAACACACGTATCAGTAGATTGTGTTTTTTAAAAAGTATGCAATAGGCATTCCAATCTTAAACAAGAAAACTTCTAAACAATGATGGCATCCCTTTCACATTCCTGAGCTCATAGAGCGACTCACCACTTCCAGTTTACTACCAGTCTGACTCCAATCTCATCGCTTTGTATAATCAATTGTATTGTTATATTTGAACAAAAAAGAGGTTAAGCTACATCATCACAATATCATTATATGAAAAATGAGAATCTGAACGTCTAAACCTCGGTTAGAGAACACAGAGTACAGGCAAAGCTATCATCACCAGTTTCAAAAGAATACAATTTTTCATCAGTGTGACAACGCTGAACCACACAATTATAGAACACAAAAAAGAATTCTTTCTCTTGATGTAGATGAACAGATCCTGCAAAACGGCTGTGTGTGTAAATCTGAGAATTAAGTTATTTTAAGGAATTCAAACCTAAAGGAAATAAGTCTAAAGTTTCATAAAAAGCTGTTTGGCAGAACAAGCAGTTCAGTCTGCCAATGTGGGAGATAAAAACTGAAAACATGGAATAAGAAAATTTAAATGGGAAAAAAACATGAGATGTTCCTCAATTAAAGTGGTACCAAAATGCTGCCAACCTTTAGGTAATATTAAAGCCATAGGTGTGCGTAGCGTATTTCATTAGGGTGTGCACCCCAAAGCTCAAACACACATGAGTGTATATACCGTATATATATATATATATATATATATATATATATATATATATATATATATAAATATATATATATATATATATACAGTGGGGACAGAAAGTATTCAGACCCCCTTAAATTTTTCACTCTTTGTTATATTGCAGCCATTTGCTAAAATCATTCAAGTTTATTTTTTTCCTTATTAATGTACACACAGCACCCCATATTGACAGAAAAACACAGAATTGTTGACATTTTTGCAGATTTATTAAAAAAGAAATACTGAAATATCACATGGTTCTAAGTATTCAGACCCTTTGCCGTGACACTCATATATTTAACTCAGGTGCTGTCCATTTCTTCTGATCATCCTTGAGATAGTTCTACACCTTCATTTGAGTCCAGCTCTGTTTGATTATACTGATTTGACTTGATTAGGAAAGCCACACACCTTTCCTAATCCTAATGGAAAGCCACACACCTTACAGCTCACAGTGCATGTCAGAGCAAATGAGAATCATGAGGTCAAAGGAACTGCCTGAAGAGCTCAGAGACAGAATTGTGGCAAGGCACAGATCTGGCCAAGGTTACAAAAAAAATTCTGCTGCACTTAAGGTTCCTAAGAGCACAGCGGCCTCCATAATCCTTAAATGGAAGACGTTTGGGATGACCAGAAACCTTCCTAGAGCTGGCCGTCCGGCCAAACTGAGCTATCGGGGGAGAAGAGCCTTGGTGAGAGAGGTAAAGAAGAACCCAAAGATCACTGTGGCTGAGCTCCAGAGATGCAGTCGGGAGATGGGAGAAAGTTGTAGAAACTCAACCATCACTGCCGCCCTCCACCAGTCGGGGCTTTATGGCAGAGTGGCCCGACGGAAGCCTCTCCTCAGTGCAAGACACATGAAAGCCCGCATGGAGTTTGCTAAAATACACCTGAAGGACTCTAAGATGGTGAGAAATAAGATTCTTTGGTCTGATAAGACCAAGATAGAACTTTTTTGCCTTAATTCTAAGCAGTATGTGTGGAGAAAACCAGGCACTGCTCATCACCTGTCCAATACAGTCCCAACAGTGAAACATGGTGGTAGCAGCATCATGCTGTGGGGGTGTTTTTCAGCTGCAGGGACAAGATGACTGGTTGAATGTGGCCAAGTACAGGGATATCTGGACGAAAAACTTCTCCAGAGTGCTCAGGACCTCAGACTGGGCCGAAGGTTTACCTTCCAACAAGACAATGACCCTAAGCACACAGCTTAAATAATGAAGGAGTGGCTTCACAACAACTCCGTGACTGTTCTTGAATAGCCCAGCCACAGCCCTGACTTAAACCCAATTGAGCATCTCTGGAGAGACCTAAAAATGGCCGTCCACCAACGTTTACCATCCAACCTGACAGAACTGGAGAGGATCTGCAAGGAGGAATGGCAGAGGATCCCCAAATGCAGGTGTGAAAAATTTGTTGCATCTTTTCCAAAAAGATTCATGGCTGTATTAGATCAAAAGGAGCTTCTACTAAATACTGAGCAAAGGGTCTGAATACTTAGGACCATGTGATATTTCAGTTTTTTTTTTTTTAACAAATCTTCAAAAATGTCAACAATTCTGTGTTTTTCTGTCAATATGGGGTGCTGTGTGTACATTAATGAGGACAAAAAATGAACTTAAATGATTTTAGCAAATGGCTGCAATATAACAAAGAGTGAAAAATTTAAGGGGGTCTGAATACTTTCCGTCCCACACTTTATTGTCAAAAGTATATATTGAATTTTTAGAAGATGCCATAGTAGAGATGCCAGCGCCACCGAGGGAGGACACAGGGAGAACACCGCTGGATCGTGGGACAGGTGAGTGGCTGTTTATTAAAAGTCAACAGCTACACTTTTGTAACTGCTGACTTTTAATAAACAAAAAAATGACTGGAACTCTGCTTTAAAAAGAAAATAAAAAATCCCTTTAAGGCCGAGAGGTGGAAGTGACATCAGATGTCGCTCCGGTCCTCCAAGGACATAGAGCCAAGGGGGGGTTATCTTGCTGGCCGGACATCAGAAGGAACGGATCGGCTACGGGCTTACCGACTCCTCCGGTAAGCTCGGAGACGACCAGGAAGCAGCGGGAAGGGGGGGCACCTCTCCCGCTGCTGCCAATAAATGTGATCTTGCCCCAGATCCACCGCTGAGACCACTTTTATATGAAAACCGGCCACCTGCTGTAAATAAAGATACCGGGGTTATGGTAGCTAGCTACTGCCATAACCTTGGGAATTACAGTGGTGCCCACTGGACCCACCATCGCACACCACACTTATCCCCCCACCCCCCAGTCACCTTCTTGCTCGCTCACCCTCTGGCCCACCAGGCCCCCTGTCAGCCCTGCACTTACCCCACACAGGTCATGGCTGCAGCAGCAGCTCTCCTCCACATCCCGGCCGTCGTTTCTCCTCCTTGCCAATCAGGTCTTCGGACTCCCAGCCAATGGGGTCTTAGGACTCCCGGCCAATGGGGTCTCAGGACCCGCTTCCTGCTTGGCCAGGAGGAGAAACAGGAAGACATTAGTGAATATTATTCGGTAAAGTCACACCACAGGGTGGGCTCAGGGCACAGTGCTCTGCACCCTGAACCCACCCTTTTTTGAAGCCAAATAGAGCCTCCGTCTGAAAACACGTGCTTCAAAAAAAAACATTGGAATTCATGCGTCTGGCACCTTGCATGTAAATTAGAGTCCGGACGCATGAATAAGCGGGGCATCCCTAATGAGAAGCCGCCACTGGGTATTTGTGGGTTTTTAGAGATCATGTAGGTTTTATATGTTTATATTAAAATAAAATATTTTTTTGTATAAAATTATTGTTGACTGTGCCTAAAAAGTCCAAGTCCCATTTTCTATTGTTTTGCCACTGGGTATTTAACCGCTTCAGCCCCAGAAGGATTTACTCCCTTCCTGACCAGAGCACTTTTTGCGATAAACGTCCTGCGTCGCTTTAACTGACAATTGCGCAGTCATGCGACATTTCACCCAAAGAAAATTGACGACCTTTTTTTCCCACAAATAGAGCTTTCTTTTGGTGGTATTTGATTGCCTCTGCGTTTTTTTATTTTTTGCGCTATAAACAAAAAAACAGCGACAATTTTGAAAAAAAAAGTAATATTTTTTACTTTTTGCTATAATAAATATCCACAAAAATATATAAAAAAACACATTTTTTTCTCAGTTTAGGGCGATATGTATTCTTCTACATATTTTTGGTAAAAAAAAAACGCAATAAGCGTATATTGATTGGTTTGTGTAAAAGTTATAGCGTCTACAAAATAGGGGATAGATTTATAGCATTTTTATTATTCTTTTTTTTTATTAGTAATGGCGGCGATCTGTGATTTTTATTTTGACATTATGGCGGAACAGAAGAAAATATTACAGCGCACACATGCAAAAAAGACATTTACCTCCTGCAAGGCTTATTTAAAACACCTAGACATTTTCAAAAAACATTATCAAAAAATATGGGGATTTGGTCACACCATATTGCTATATGGTGCTTAAAGAGGAAGTAAACAAAAAAGAAATAGATAAAAACACTCCCTGCAAGATAAAGGCATAATGAGCTAGTATACATAGCATACTAGCTCATTATGAATTACTTACCTGAGAACGAAGCCCCTGCGGCCGTCCTCATCTCCACCTCAGGCCGCCGACATGTCGCCCGGGGCTTGCTTCCGGTATCATGGCTCCGGGGCTGTGATTGGCCAGAGCTGCGATTACGTCACTCCCGCACATGCGCGCGGAAGCCGCCGCGATTGGCACAGTACAACTGAAGCAACGGCATGTACTTGCCATTGCTTCAGTTGGCTTAAATGCGCATGTGCCGCATGACGTCGGCACATGCAAATACAGGGATATCTCCTAAACCGTGCAGGTTTAGGAGATATCCAGTGCAGCTACAGGCAAGCTTAATTATAGGGTTGACTGTAGTTTAAAGTGGTTGTAAAGGGTTTACAACCACTTTAAGCCCACTTACTGCGACAAAGTACCCCATGATTAGTGGGTCCTACACTATCCATAGACTGGGAGATCCTGCTTCTCTAAACCATGAGAGCATTACACTCTTCTATATGAGAGAACTAGAGGTCTCCACTCATGACACAGGTGGACACTAATGAGGGAGTGGGGTGCTCCTCACCCAAAAGGATTTGGTCAGAATCCATACAATAGACAAACAAGATATTTGGTGGGCACACTATGTGACATTATGGCGGACACATCGGACACTTTTGACACCATTTTTGTACCATTGTCATTTATACAGCGATCAATGCTATAAAAACGCAGTGATTACTGTGTAAATGACACTGGCAGGGAAGGGGTTAAACACTAGGGGGCGATCAAGGGGTTAAGTGTGTCCTAGGGAGTGATTCTAATGCCGCGTACACACGACCGGACTTTTTGACCGACCTGGTCCGACGGAACGAATCCCTCGGACAATTAGATCGTGTGTGGGCTTCATCGGACCTTTTCTGTTCGAAAAATCTGTCGGACTTTGGAAACAGAACATGTTTCAAATCATTCCGACGGACTCAAGTCCGATCGAAAAATCCATTCGTCTTTGTGCTAGTCCGATGGACAAAAAAGGACGCAAGGGCAGCTATTGGCTACTGGCTATGAACTTCCTTATTCTAGTCCGGTCGTACGTCATCACATTCAAAACGATCAGACTTTGGTGTGATCGTGTGTAGGCAAGTCCGTTTCATTGGAACTCCGTCGAAAAGTCCTTCTGGGTTCAGTCCGACGAAAAATCCGGTCGTGTGTACACAGCATAACTGTGTGGGTGGGGGGGGAGGAGATGGATGGGCTTCCACTGACACGACAGCGATCAATGCACCCGATGACTGGGAGCAGTCGATCTCTGTCTTTTCACTAGGCAGAACTGGGAAATGCCTTTGTTTACATAGGCATCTCCCCCTTCTACCTCTCCACACTGCAATCTCGGGCCACCGGCGAACACCGAGTTCCCGGGAACCCACGCGCGCGCGATAGGCGGCAAATTTAAAGGGACGTACAGGTACGCCCATTTGCCTGCCTGTGCCATTCTGCTGACGTACATCTGTGTGTGGCGGTCGGCAAGCGGTTAATGTCAAAGTAATGACGCACATTTACAGTTAGGCGGTCAGAACGCGGTTAAAAAAAAAACGCAAATCGCTGTAAAATCGTGGCAAAAACACACTACATGCTTTTCTGCAGCTTCTCCGTTGAAGTCCATTCAACCCAAACAAAAAACAAAAAAAGCACCTATTTGCTTTAAAAAAAAACGACCCTTTCCAAAAACGCAAAAAAAAAAAAAAAAAAAGCATAGATTGGAACATGTCCCATAGGAAACCATGTTAAATGGACTGTAGTGCGTTTCTGCAAAAAGCACCAAGAAAATGCATAGGTGTGAACATAGCCTTATACTACTTAAAATGCAATCAATAAAGGCTACAAGTACATCGAAGATAATAATGTGGAAAATGGTTTAAACTGCAGTGACTGAATCCTATTATAGGGAAGAGTTATTGCGTTGAAGACTCCAGCGTCCAGCCGGCATACAGATGTCACCGGGTGCGTCAGCCCGCGGACTTATATGTTGCATGCGGCAGGGGAATTTCAACAAACACGGCACCGTGATTCCTGCAGACTTCACTTTCCTCCTACACTCTCCCTTGGATATCTGTGGTGGTGTACATCAGGAAGGTTAGACACTTCATGTAGGTGATTCAGACTGTGCCCGCGGGGTAATCTCTTCCCACAGCGGGTTGTCAATGTGGGGGGGGGGGGATCATTTTAGCATGAAAGTCACTCATGTCACCCGCCTCTCCAGTCTTGCCGAGATACGCTCTGATACTCAGAAAAGGAAAAAAAAAAAAAAAAAAGGTTTTGTTTGGCCTTTAATTGTCTGCCGAGATTCAGCAAATGAGCGCATTAAAGAAAAGGTGGAATGCAGAACTTATAAAACAGAACATTTAAATTTATGTGCACTTCGAAAAAAGTTTTTTTCTTGTTCAAGTATGCCGAGCGTGTTCCGAAATATAGCCTACTAAAAATTTTATTCTATTTTGTGGAGAAAGTTGCATAAACAAGCTTGTGACTAATGCCAGTTTCTTCATCGCCTGCTTTATACCTGTTGTCAGTCCCGTCACACTCGCAAGGTCTGCTGAATTCTGGAAAAAGAAAAGCCTACTGAAAGCAAGGCTCCAGCTAAAATAGCTTTTCCAGTTTTCGTTACCCCCTCCTATGTTTAACCACTTGCTTACTGGGCACTTAAACCCCCCTCCTATCCAGACCAATTTTCAGCTTTCAGCGCTGTCACACTTTGAATGACAATTGCGCGGTCATACAACACTGTACCCAAATGACATTTTTATCATTTTTTCCCCACAAATAGAGCTTTCTTTTGGTGGTATTTGATCACCTTTGTTTTTGCGAGACAACACTCTCAAACCGAGTCAGGATATTTTAAAAAAAGTTGCTCGTCTTTCAAAACGCTCGTTAACCACGATGCTCGTTCACCAAGGTTCCACTGTATTTTTTTTTTTCTAATTCAGATTTTATTTATAATTTTTATTTTTTTCCATTTTACAGACAAAATCCAAAAACAATATAATATAAAATAACATACATTTTTTACTGTTTTTTTTTTTAACCAGTTGACATCCGCGCTATAGCCGAATGACGGCTACAGTGCGGACCTGAAATCCCCGGAGGCCATCATATGACGGCCTCCCCTGTGCACGCGCCCTACAGGAATTTTTAAAATAAATTTTTTTTTTTTTTATATTTTGTTATAAAATTTTAAAAAAGGTAATTTTTCTCCTTCATTGATGTACGCTGATGAGGCGGCAGTGATGGGCACCGGTAGGTGGCAGTGATGGGCACTGATGGGTGGCAGTGATGGGCACTGATGGGTGGCAATAATGGGCACTAATCTGTTACACTGATAGGCAGCACTGCTAGGTGGCACTGATTGGCACCACTGGTGGGCATTGATAGGTGGCACTTATGGGCATTGATAAGTGGCACTTGTAGGCATTGATAGGTGGCACTTATGGGCATTGATAAGTGGCACTTGTAGGCATTGATAGGTGGCACTCATGGGCATTGATAGGTGGCACTGGTGGGTACTGTGAGGTGGCAATGGCAGGTGGTACTGGCAGGGGGTACTGGTGGCACATACGAGGCATTATTGCCTCTTACTCTTCGGGACCAATGTCACTTGCTGATGAGCCGGTGATCGGCTTTTTTTTCTCAGCGCGAGGAGAGAAAAAAAAACGATCACAGAGCTTTTGTTTTGATCATGTGATCAGCTGTCATTGGCTGACAGCTGATCACATGGTAAGGAGCCAGGAACGGCCCCTTACTCGGATCGGTGATCACCTGAGTCTCAGTGACTCGGTGATCACAGCGCGCTCCACCTGCGCCCTGTAGGGCGCGTGCACAGGGGAGGCCGTCATATGATGGCCTCCGGGGATTTCAGGTCCGCACTGTAGCTGTCATTCGGCTATAGCGCGGATATCAACTGGTTAAAAAAAAAAAAAGTAAAAAATGTATGTTATTTTATATTATATTGTTTTTGGATTTTGTCTGTAAAATGGAAAAAATAAAAATTATAAATAAAATCTGAATTAGAAAAAAAAAAATACAGTGGAACCTTGGTTAACGAGTATCGTGGTTACCGAGCGTTTTGAAAGACGAGCAACTTTTTTAAAAATATCCTGACTTGGTTTGAGAGTGTTGTCTCGCAAAAACGAGCAGAATTCAAGCTAATGCGGTGTGCAGTACCTCATTTGGCCAGAGGTGTGGGGAGCGCCGGTGACACTCGGAACGGTTCGGAGCCGTTCGGAAATACTCGGAAACACTCGGAAATACTCGGAAACACTTGAAAATACTCCGTTTCCAAGTGTTTCCGAGCCTTTCCGAGGGTTTCCGAGTTCAGCTGAGCTGTCCCCGAGTATTTCCAAGGCCCCCCACCTCTGGCCACATACGGTATTGCATGCAATAGAAGTCAAAGCGGAACAAATTATCTTTGTTTTCATTGACTTCTATGTGGAAACTTGCTTTGATATACGAGTGCTTTGGATTTCTCCTGGAATGGATTATGCTTGTAATCCAAGGTTCCACTGTATATATATATATATATATATATATATATATATATATATATATATATATATAGTAACATGGTTAACGAGCACATCGCAATACAAGCGCTGTATTTTTAAAAATTGTAACTTGTTTTGCGAGTGTTGTCTCGCAAAACGAGCACGATTCAGGCCAAAGCAGTATGCAGTACCACTTTTGGCCTATGGTGGGGGGCGCCGGAGCCGAGCAGAGCCGAACATCGCCAATCGGCGCCGTTTGGCACCGTTCGTAAATGCATGGAAAGCCCCGAGGACAGCACGGCTGACCTCGGCAAATCTCGGGTAGGAAGTCTTTCCGAGGTTTGCCGAGGTCAGCCGAAGTGTCCTCGGGCCTTTCCGCCGTTTCTGAGGCTCTCCGGAGACCCCCCCGCCTCTGGACGCATGCGGTATTGCAACCCATTGAAGTCAATGCGGAACAAATTATTTTCGTTTTCGTTTTATTTTCGTTTCCATTGACTTCAATGGGAAAACTCGCTTTGATATGCAAGTACTTTAGATTAGGAGCATACTCCTGGAACAGATTATGCTCATAATCCAAGGTTCCACTGTATACAGTATCTCACATAAGTGAGTACATGCCTCACATTTTTGTAAATATTTTAGTCTATCTTTTCATGTGACAACACTGAAGAAATGACACTTTGCTACAATGTAAAGTAGTGAGTGTACAGCTTGTATAACAGTGTAAATTTGCTGTCCCCTCAAAATAACTCAACACACAGCCATTAATGTCTAAACCGCTGGCAACAAAAGTGAGTACACCCTTAATGGAAAATGTCCAAATTGGGCCCAATTAGCCATTTTCCCTCCCCGGTATCATGTGACTCGTTAGTGTTACAAGGTCTCAGGTGTGAATGGGGAGCAGGTGTGTTAAATTTGGTGTTATCGCTCTCACTCTCTCATACTGGTCACTGGAAGTTCAACATGGCACCTCATGGCAAAGAACTCTCTGAGGATCTGAAAAATAGAATTGTTGCTCTACATAAAGATGGCCTAGGCTATAAGAAGATTGCCAAGACCCTGAAACTGAGCTGCAGGTGGCCAAGACCATACAGAGGTTTAACAGGACAGGTTCCACTCAGAACAGGCCTCACCATGGTCTTCCAAAGAAGTTGAGGTCACGTGCTCAGCGTCATATCCAGAGGTTGTCTTTGGGAAATAGACGTATGAGTGCTGCCAGCATTGCGCAAGAGGTTGAAGGGGTGGGGGGGTCAGCCTGTCAGTGCTCAGACCATACGCCGCACACTGTATCAAATTGGTCTGCATTGCTGTCGTCCCAGAAGAAAGCCTCTTCTTAAGATGATGCACAAGAAAGCCCGCAAACAGTTTGCTGAAGACAAACAGACTAAGGACATGGATTACTGGAACCATGTCCTGTGGTCTGATGAGACCAAGATAAACGTATTTGGTTCAGATGGTATCAAGCGTGTGTGGAGGCAACCAGGTCAGGAGTACAAAGACAAGTGTGTCTTTCCTACAGTCAAGCATGATGGTGGGAGTGTCATGGTCTGGGGCTACATGAGTGCTGCCGCCACTGGGGAGATACAGTTCATTGAGGGAACCATGAAAGCCAACATGTACTGTGACATACTGAAGCAGAGCATGATCCCCTCCCTTCGGAGACTGGGCCACAGGGCAGTATTCCAACATGATAACAACCCCAAATACACCTCCAAGACAACCACTGCCTTGCTAAAGAAGCTGAGGGTAAAGGTGATGGACTGGCCAAGCATGTCTCCAGACCTAAACCCTATTGAGCATCTGTGGGGCATCCTCAAATGGAAGATGGAGGAGCGCAAGGTCTCTAACATCCACCAGCTCTGTGATGTCATCATGGAGGAGTGGAAGAGGACTCCAGTGACAACCTGTGAAGCTCTGGTGAACTCCATGCCCAAGAGGGTTAAGGCAGTGCTGAAAAATAATGTTGGCCACACAAAATATTGACACTTTGGGCCCAATTTGGACATTTTCACTTAGGGGTGTACTCACTTTTGTTGGCAGCAGTTTAGACATTAATGGCTGTGTGTTGACTTATTTTAAGGGGACAGCAAATTTACACTGTTATACAAGCTGTACACTCACTACTTTACATTGTAGACAAGTGTCATTTCTTCACATGAAAAAATATAATAAAATATTTACAAAAATGTGAGGGGTGTACTCACTTTTGTGAGATACTGTATGCTCACTAGCCACTCTATTAGGTACACCTGTTCAGTTGCTTGGTAACATGAATTGCTAATCAGCCAATCACACGGCAGCAACTCAATGCATTTAGGCATCTTTATATATATATAAACTACTGTACACTATATTGCCAAAAGTATTGGGACACCTGCATTACATTTACATGCACATGAACTTTAGTGGCATCCCAGTCTTAGTCCGTAGCTGCAAAGGGTGGACCAACTCAATATTGAACCCTAGAGACTAAAGCTGGATACACACTATCCAATTTTCTGTAGATTTTTTCCTTCAGATTTATATATAGATATATATATATATATATATATATATATATATATATATATATATATATATATATATATATATATATAGAGAGAGAGAGAGAGAGAGAGAGAGATATCTATATGTATATATAGATATATATATATGTATCTATAGATAGATAGAAATATATATCTCTATCTATCTATATATGTATATATATATATATATATATATGTATATATATATATATCTATATCGATATCTATATATCGATATAGATGTAGATATATATCTATATATATATATATTTCCTATACTGTGAAGGATCTGGATACTGAGCTTTTGACTTGGCTATATTCTGTTTCAATGAAAATGTCTTCATTGATATTTAATGATTTCAGTAGCTCTTCATTTTTAAAAATTCTGCATTTTCTGGTCAAACACGACTTTTCTTTACAGCAAATTTTTTTAATGTGCCTAAACGATTTAAAAATAAATGTATTCCGTTTTTCCACGAGAGTAAGCCCGAAGGCCGCTGTTTTAAATGCTTTTGCGGATACATACAAAACGGTCCATGGTTCAGTTATCTCAAGGTTAAAAGCCTTACCCAAGCCCCGAGCCTTCCAGCAGACCAATCATGGTAATAATATAATACAGGCGAAAGCCTGTCATGTCACATGGAACAAGTTTCATCGACATGAATCTGTCTGTACAGATTGCAGCTGACATCATAATCACTCTGTCATAATTGTTTAATGTTTCATCCAATCTCTAACTCTCCACTTAATCCCGGGTCTCTCTCCATATCCACAGACATGATGCAAACTGTCACTTTATATATGTTGGGATGGCTCTAGATTGTCAGTAAAAGGTTATTGTATAGGGATGGTGGTGTACGGTGTATACTGTATGCAGTCACAATTGCCCATTTTCCCTGATTGGCAGTGACAGGATAATACAATTTATGTCTATACGTTTCTGTGCATGTCCCTAAAACTTTGTATTACAAAAAAAATTCTAGGCAGTAATTTAAAGCACTGAATGAGTTACTTATGCTGTCCAGTAAACACAGCAACTTTGCTAAAATTTGAAAGATCTCTCAAGTTACTTTAATCCAGTGCTTCTCAACTCCTGTCCTCAGGACCCACTAACAGGCCAGATTTTATGTATTACCTTGGGGAGAGGCAGACTGGAATGCTTAAATCACTGAGCAGAAAATGATATCACCTGTGATGTATTTGAGTTATCTTGCATGCCTGGCCTGTTAGTGGGTCCTGAGGACACGGGTGGAGAACCACTGCTTTAATCAGAGGTTGACGTAAACTCCTTCATAATACCAAGCACAACTTCTCCTAACCTTCTTGTACTGAATTGTAATGTAACTGTACTGTGTCCATTTATACTGTAAAGCATTGCACAAATATTTGGCGCTATATAATGTGTGCTATGTATGTGTGCTCCAACATCACCAGCTGATGTGTTCCAGGACCACCAACAGGTATGTGTACAGGATCACCGTCAGTTATGTTCCAGGATCACTAGCAGATGTGTGTACAGTATCACCAGCAGTTGTGTGTACAGTATCACCAGCAGGTGTGTTCCAGGATCACCAGAAAATGTGTGTACAGGTTCACCAGCAGATTTGGTTTTAGGATCACCAGCGGATGTGTTCCAGGATCACCAGCAGGTGTGCGTTCCAGGATCGCCAGCAGATGTGTTCCAAGATCACCAGCAGGTGTGTGCACAGTATCACCAGCAGTTGTGTGTACAGTATCACCAGCAGGTGTGTTCCAGGATCACCAGAAAATGTGTGTACAGGTTCACCAGCAGATGTGTTCCAGGATCACCAGCAGATGTTTTCCAGGATCACCAGCAGGTGTGTTCCAGGACCACCAATAGGTGTGTTTCAGGATCACCATCAGGTGTGTGTACAGGATCACCAATAGGTGTGTTTCAGGATCACCAGCAGATGTGTGTACAGGATCACCAACAGGTGTGTTCCAAGATCATCAGCAGGAGTGTACAGGATCACCTGCAGATGTGTGTACAGGATCACCAAGAGGTGTGTTCCAAGATCACCAGCAGGTGTGTGTACAGGATCACCAGCAGATATGTGTACAGGAACACCAGCAGGTGTTTTCCAGGATCACCAGCGGATGCATGTACAGGATCACCAGCAGATGTGTTCCAGGATCACCAGCAGGTGTGTGTACAGGATCACCAATAGGTGTGTTTCAGGATCACCAGCAGATGTGTGTACAGGATCACCAACAGGTATGTTCCAAGATCACCAGCAGGCCTGTACAGGATCACTTGCAGATGTGTGTACAGGATCACCAAGAGGTGTGTTCCAAGATCACCGACACGTGTGTGTACAGGATCACCAACAGGTGTTTTCCAGGATCACCAGCAGATGCGTGTACAGGATCACCAACACGTGTGTGTACAGGAGCACCAAGAGGAGTGTTCCAAGATCACCAGCAGATGCGTGTACAGGATCACCAACACGTGTGTGTACAGGAGCACCAAGAGGAGTGTGTACAGGTCACCAGCAGATGTGTGCACAGGGTCACCAGTAGATGTGTGTACAGGATCACCAACAGGTATGTTCAAGAGTCACCAGCAGGTTTGTGTACAGGATCACCAACAGGTATGTTCCAGAATCATTAGCAAGTGTGTGTACGGGATCACTAATAAGTGTGTTCCAGGATCACCAGCAGGTGTGTTTCAAGATCACCGGCATGTGAGTGTTCAGGAACACCAGCAGGTGTAGCCTAGGATCACCAACATACAGTATGTGTTCCAGGATCACCAGATTACAGTCAAAAGTGACTGGAGTGGACTAGGACAGTACAGCCACATATGCATGAAAAATTGAACTACTCAGCAGTTAGGCTTTTCTCCCTGTAGGCATCTCAAGGGTTTACATTTCAGTTTTGGAAAAAAAAACACATCTTTTTTGCATTTTGATTAAAGTTGAATACAACTCAGTTTATATTCCTGTTTTGGAGGCAGGGTGAGGCAATGCTTGATTGCCTACTGAGTCTTTATTCCTGCCTGTTAACATGGCAGTGAGATCTCCTACTGTATTCAGGTGGCTCAGTTATCCTCAGCAATCAGGGGATTTCTGTGAGCTGAACAATCTCTGGAGTATATTCCACATATTCATATGTGGCATAAGCTAGGAAGTCAGGAGTTGGTGACACCAGCATTATGGCTTCGCCAGCCTCCTAGGAAACTATGTAGAGAATGGCTTTCAGGGAGAGAAACCAGAAAGTTCAGTATAAGTAATGTCCTTTAATGTTCTTTACTGTGAGCTGATTACTGAGTGCACTGGGTTTGTACAGTTATATGCAGAAACCCTGAACAACCGCTGTAACAGGAAAGTGGATTTAAAGCGTTTGTTAACCTAAAAAAAAATGGATTCTGTTCCTTTTAAAGCATGTTATACAGCACAGTGCTTGTGCTGTGTAATTTGGCCTCTTCTATCACTAAAAAACCTGGCTGAGCTTGCCAGTTTTTGCCCTCCCCCCTGTAAGCTGACCACGGTATATCAGGGCTGCTGAGCCCTGACACCTTGGTCAGCTTATGTGCCTCCATCATCTGCAGCCCTGCTCTCCTGTGTCTGTGTCCACCTCTGTCCCCCTCCCACCTCCCGCCCTGCCTGTCAGCTAGTGACAGTGCCCGCCCCTAGACATGTGCAATTCATTTCAAATTAGTTTTGTAACGAATTTCGAAAAAATTCATAAATTTTGGAATGAATGAAAACCCCTTTAACAAATTTTTCCGAATATTCATAAATTCGAATATTTGAAAATTAAGAATTTATGAATTTCCGAATTTCGAATTTATGAAATTCTAAAACTCGAAAAATTCCAAAATCCGAAAATTAAAAAATCTGGAATCCGAAAATTCAGAAATCCGAAAATAAGCGAAAATTCAAAACAAGAACGCAAATCCGAAAAATTACAGGTATTGAAATTTCCTTTCAAATTTGGCTGTTAGTGAACGTAACAAATACAAATTTATCCGAAGTTACGATAATTGGATCATCGTAACTTCGTATAAATTTGTATTTGTTAGGTTCACTAACAGCCACATTTGAAAGGAAATTCCAATACCTATAATTGAATAGTTAGTTATTATTACTGTAGTTAGTTAGTTATTATTTCAAATTTTCAATTTTCAAATTTACGAATTTCGGATTTACGAATTTCGATCATAACGAATGACCCGAAAAACGGAAAAAAAAAAACAGAATGAAACAAATACGAACACATTTTTCGGCAGTGCACATGTCTACCCGCACCTCCTGCTGCTTGAATAACTCTGACCTGTTAAATAGTATCAGCACCGTCTCCTATTGACAAGTGCCCCTGTGTGTGTGATTTGTTAAAATAAAGCAGTGTATATGAGATTTCTAATCGGCACTCATGTGAACGGCCAACTCTCACCTCCTCCCCTCCTGACTGACGTCAGCGGGGGAATCTCGGCCCTGCCGGCTGCAGCTGTCAGATGGGGAGAGGAGAGAGCCAGCTGGTCACTGGTGGAAAAAGTAGGGTTTTTTTAGTGCAATGTTACAACACATTGGTTATTGTGACTTTATTTGGACTTTAACCCCTTCATACCTAAGGGTAAAACAAATCTTAATGCCTAAGCACAATTTTGCAACTTTGACATGTGTTATTAAAACTGTACATATCCTCACAACTACTTAGTGTATCCAGGTGGATTGTACCTTGTTTATTTTTCAGGACAAATTGGGCTTTTTTTTGGTGGCAAATTGTATTAGACATCTCCTGATTTATTTATTTTTTTATTATCAAAGGAAAACTGGCCCATAATAGTAAAAATAAACATTTAACCGTATATTTCTTGCTATTATCATAATTTACCACCACAGAACAACCAAATGTAAATTCTCCTGCTGATTGCAGTGATACCACAATATGTGCATGTTAGTTGTCGTTTGTACCAGCCCAGAAACAAAAGTGCGCGTTTTTGCATTTTTTTTTTTTTATTGTGCCTAAAACACACTGACACTAAACGACAATGATACCAATTTGAAATAAATAAATACATTTTACCCAAAATTTGCTGACCAGGATCTCTAACTCTGACCTTTGACCCCGGCCTAGATCCTAACACTAAGCCTGGCAAACCTTGATCTTGTTATTTTTTCTTTATTTATTATTTTTTATTCTTTATTTTTAATTTCCGCTTTTTTTTTGTTTGTTTTTTTTACACACTTTGAGTTGTTTACATTTTCCTCTCCTGCAGTGAGAGGAAGATACAATGTATCTTTCTCTTCATTCAGAAGTAGAAGTAAACACAGGGGTGGGCTCACAGTGACTGCTCACTGTTACACAATTAATAAATTATGTCACCATGACATGGCTATCATGGACATAAAAAGTGATACACTATGCCTCATCCCTAAATAATACAGAACAAAATAGAGACCACAGAAAATGGGACTTTTTAGGCACCGTATCGAAACACACAAAATCGTATGTATATGTAAATATTGTCTTTTTTTAGAAAATGGATTAAAAACAAATGAAAACCATTAGATAGTATTAACCCAAACTCATGCTCAACATGTTTCGCGTTGACAAATGACGCTTCTTCTGGAACATAAAGGATTAATTACAGTGTTAAACCAAGCAAAATGCGTGGACCAAAAAAGAGCGAGGAACAGAGCCAGTGGCAGGCATGACCCCTCCATATGATTACAAGTAGAAATGGGGTTACACAACAAAGGGTTATTATATATGGATATCCGGGGTTTATTGGGGGTAGCAACTTCATCTCCCCCGTACAAAATGTAACAATGGAATTGTCCAAGGAAAAAGCATCATCTCTCTATATCCTGATCATGTGCAGCCTCAATCTCCCATGCAGTATCCCGGCTTCTTCCTATGTAATTAGATCCACCAAGGTAGCCTTGCCCTGGGGCCTCCTCTGTATGGTCAGCTCTGCTCCCCAATGACTGGCTGCTAGACCACCACTGGAAATGACCAACGGGTCATCTCCAGTGGAGGTTATTCTTATTCTAGTAATGTGTGCAATGAGAATATGGACTGTGGATATGCATATATGCAGCCCCACAGAAAAAAAGTCCACTTCCGCGAGGCCGCATATTATGATGGGGTCAGCAGGAAGGAGTTAAAGTGTATGTAAAGCCAAAACTTTTTTTTTTTTTTTTTTTTACATTTTTGACAGAGTAAGGAATTTGTCAGGTTATTTTGCCATTTGGGTCCCATTGGAGAGATTTTCCTTCACTTCCTGTCCCAAGACACAACAGGAAGCATAATGAGGTATCTCCTATGAGGCAGGGAAACATCCACTCAGTTGTCACTGGAACATTTGTCCCCACTGGAAAATGAACTTCTATTCCTGTTCTGGTGAAAGCCCAAATCTTAAGATTTTTCCTCACTTTCAGATCTGGACAATGGTGAATCTCCCCAGCAGGGACACAGACAGCAATAAAAATCTGAATAAACAGTTGAAAAACAGCCTCCCGTGCTCGAGTATGGTGCTCAGATAGCAGATGACTCTCCTTTTTCCTAATACACTTCCAATATTTAGGTGACTGCCATGCCTTGCTGCCCTCTTAGGACTGGGGTAGTCCAAATACACTGAATGCTGAAAGAACAAAACAGAGAGCACACCAGCCTAGATCATTACCGTTAAACACCATTTATTATTAAAACAAAAGCAGATATTATACTCACAAACCAATGTGTGAACATGCTCATCAATGAGATTCAGAAACAAAAAACGCCAAATCCACTGCACTACCTCATTATCTTGAGAATAAGCTATGCAGTTCTACAGAGGTGAACGCATTTCTAAGGGAATCCCCTCTTCCTCAGAGGCTCTGAGGAAAAGGGAATACTCCTCCAAATCCATAGAGGCTCTGAGGAAGAGGGGATTCCCCTTGAAACTCGTTAGAGGCTCTGGGGAAAAGAGAATTCACTTCAAAACCCATTAGAGGCTCTGCGGAAGAGGGGATTCTCCTCGAAACCTGTTAGACTCTGTGGAAGAGGGGATTCTCCTTGAAACCTGTTATACTCCGAGGAAGAGGGGAATCCCCTCTAAACCCGTTAGAGGCACTGAGGAAGAGGGGATTCCCCTTGAAACTCGTTAGAGGCTGTGAGGAAAAGAGAATTCCCCTCAAAACCCATTAGAGGCTCTGAGGAAGAGAGGATTCTCCTCGAAACTCGTTAGACTCTGCGGAGGCTTTGAGGAAGAAGGGATTCCCTGTGAAATGTGTTAGCCTTTATAGATCTGTGTGGTTTATTCTTGAGATAAGGAGTTAGTGCAGTGGATTTGGTGCTGTTTGTTTTTGATTCTCATTGATGAGCATGTTTACACATTGGTTTGTGAGTATTAAATCTGTTTTTAATTCATTTATAAATTGTGTTTAACAGTAATGCACTAGGCTGGTGCGTCCTCTGTTTTGTTCGTTCAGCATTCAGCAATAAAAGCCTGGCAGAGATTCCAACCTTTCCACATTCAATCCAAAGCTTAAAAAAAAACGGCTTTTCATACACTTGAAGTTGGAAATTCCCTTTTTAAAGAGAGTTTTACTTGTACTTTTAAAAGTTGTAAACCTTCATATGCAATTTTCTTTTACGTGAACAAGGGCTTTCCTATAATCCAGATGTTATAGTAAATCCAATTTTTCTAGAGAGTTTACATTTTCCCTTTTCAAATACACTGCGTTTAAAGGTGCATTAATTCAGCTGAAATTCTTTTCTCCATATAAGCCCACTTAATCTCTTTCCCTAGCAGACAATTTCCCCGTAGGTTACTTACAAAGCATTCTTATAGAAAAACTTGATATAAATACAGCACGCTGGAGGACCAGCCATGGTCACTAAATTACCAGTCAAGCAAGAAGATTCATTTGGATCTCCTCTTGTCGCTAATTAGTGTAGATATTTCTGTTTAAGAGGCTAAACATTAGTCAGGAATTATGGTGATTAGTCGGAATGGTCTTTGAGCAGATGGTGTTAGTGTTTTCTCTGTTTGTACTGTTGTGTGGTTTGTGTCATAACGATCGTGCTCTTACTTGGGCCAATTATCAGCCACATAAGGTGCAGACATTCTCCGATGATAACTGACATAGGTATGGCTGCCACTAGTTTTGAAGGTAACACATCTCCACTTGAATATTGAAAGGACAGGTCTAGTGATTGATTTTGCCGAAGCGGGGTTTCATACATTGAGCTGTTTAAGTGAAATAAAGCTTGAAAAAAAGGAGATCTTTTTTTTTTTTTTAATTTATTTAGATGTTTCATTTGCAGTTTTATTCTGCATCTGCTTTAATGGATACGGTTATTTTGCTGTAAGGAGCCCTTAGCAATGCAATGTAATGGCTTTTTTGGTGTCCCCTGTTCTGGCGGAGCACGGAATCTCACATATACTCTTGAATATTTAACCTCCTCCCGCCCGCGCTATAGCTGAATGACGGCTATATCGCGGCCCTTAATTGCCGGGAGGCCGTCATGTGACATCCTCCTGTGCATGAGCGCGCTCTGTGATCACTGAGTCTATGAGACTCGGCTAATCGCAGATCAGAATAATCGGCCGATCCCGGCCCCTTACCACGTGATCAGCTGTCAGCCAATGACTGCTGATCACGTGATGTAAACAGAAGATCGGTACAGCGACAGCTGAAAAATGAGCTGATCACTGGCTTCTGTCAGAGGGACATTGGTCACCGGCTGCCTCATCTGTGCCCACCAGTGCCACCTATCAGTACCCACCTGTGCCACCTGCCAGTGTCACCTATCAGTAACCACCAGTGCCACCTACCAGTGTCCACAGTGTTACTTACCAGTGTCACCTACCTTTGCCCAACAGTGCCACCTTTCAATGCCCACCAGTGCTGCCAATCAATGCCCATCAGAGCCTCATGATCAGTGCTGCCGATCAGTGTCACCCACCAGCAGGGCTTTTTTTTTTCAGCGGGAACGCGGGGGAACGCAGTTCCGGCACCTCTAGCACTGAATGTATGTAATAGCATGGGGTGTGGGGTATGCTGGAGGGTCTATTGATGTTGGCTGCTGGGGGATCTATCGTCACTGGTGGGGATCTGATTTTGTGTGAGGGTCTATTGTTGCTGATGGGGAATCTATTGTTGCTGGGGGGGGTCTTATGTTGCTGGAAGGGATCTACTGTTGAGAGAGAGGTGTATTTTTACTGGCTTCTGGATGATCTATTGATGCTGGCTGCTGGGAGATCTGTTGTTGCTTCTGGAGGGGTCTAATGTTGCTTGGGTGGATATTTTGTTACTGGGTGTGATATTTTGTTGTGGGTGGTTCACTGTTGCTGCAGGGAATCTATTGTTGTTGGGGTGGAGTCCATTGTTGCTCTGGAAATGTCTATTGTTGTGTGGGGATCTATTGCTGGGATTCTATTGTTGCTGGTTACAGGGGATCTATTTTACTGCTTTTCTTTTTATCATTAACATGTTCCATACAAATGATTTAGCACCACAAAATGATACTTGGTTCTGTATTCTCTAAAAGGGGCAGTACTGGTAGGTGGGTAGGGGGTGGAATCAAGGGACGGTGGTCAGAGGTGGGTAGGGGGCAGAGACAAGGGGTGACTCAGAGGGGGGGGAGTTCCTGCACCTATTCTCCGAGAAAAAAAGCCCTGCCTACCAGTGCCTACCAGTGCCCATCAGCGCAACCCATCAGTGATCATCAGTGCCCATCAGTGCCCTTTAGTGCCACCTATCAGTGTCACCTAGCAGTGCAGCCCATGAGTGCAGTCTATCAGTGCCCATCAGTGCAGCCTCATCAGCGCCCATCAATGAAGGAGAAAAATTACCTGTTTTCAAAATGTTATAACAAACTATGAAATAGTTTTTTTCTTTTTTTTTTTTCGGTCTTTTTTTTTTTGCAAAAAATAAAAAACCCAGCAGTGATTAAATACCATTTGGGTACAGCGTTTCATGATCGCACAATTGCATTCAAAGTGTGAGAGCGCTGAAAATTGGTCTGGGCAGGAGGGGGGGGGGGGTTTAAGTGCCCGGTAAGCAAGTGGTTAAAATATTTTTGCCTAAAATATCGTTAACATTTATTTTATGCACAGCCCAATCACTTAGACATCCTATTATTCCAAAAGCACCATCAAATGATCCTGTGTAGAGAATGGGACAGGTAGCAGTTACAAAACGGGATAACTGAAGAAACAGATATGTGTATGTGAAGAGAAATTGGTGGCAGAAATGGCAGTATTAGCAGCAGCGGCCCATCCATATGGGGCACAGGGCGCCCCCCTAATCCATGTGCCCGGCAACTAATTTACATGCAGGGTGCCAGACGCATGAATTCCAATGTTTTTTTGTTTTTTTTTAAAAAGCACGTGATTAAAACCGAAGGCTCTAATTGGCTTAAAAAAAGGGTGGGCTCTGAGCGCAGATCACTGTTGGCTCCTTCTGCTAATTTTGTGTTAGTAGAAGTTTGGTGAGTGTTGATTCGCGCTTTTCATTTTACACTTTGCATTTCGTGCTTTTCAGTTCGTTTCTGAATGGCCGTTCGTCAACCAGACAAGTTATTAATCGTAACCAATTATGTCATATGCCTTTGCTGCGGGAGCTCCAGGAAAATAATCCGGACGATTTCCGGCATTATCAATGGATGACGGACTCCTACTTTCACCAACTCTTGGCATTGTTGACCCCTATATTAAGATGCAGGACACATGCATTAGGCTTTTATTTTATTTTTTGGTTGAATAATGAATTGATTTGTTATATTTTCTATATTTTTGGTTGCATAGAATGCACTTTTTGGTTAAATTCTAATGGCAGATAGCATGTCTAATTTTATTTGTTTTCTTTTTTTAATGCACAATAAAAAAATTGTGGAGAATAATACTTGGCTATGTGTTTTACTTCAAATGACAGTTTTGGAGTAGGCAGTTACATTTAAAAAATACAATGTAAAATTAACAAGGGACACCAACATAGTATTAAAAAACTACGGGATAATGGTGTTGTGGTAACATGCACCAAAAAAAAAACAAAAAAAAAAACATAATAATATTATTCTTGATATCACTAGAAAAAAAAGCCTTTTTAAATACGTTTGGCAGAACTCCATCAGTATCACCAGAAAAGCAGCTTCATTATTATCCCATTAAAGAAGAAGAGAATTGTGCGCTGCATTTCGACATTTCATAATTTGCCACGTCACTAATGTTAATTCTCCATTACGAACGCTAATTTACAAGACTGACCGCTTTCGGCTTGTCCTTGCTTCTGAGCATGTGTGTTTGTACTTTGGACTTTTGTCCGACGGACTTGTGTACACACGCTCGGAAAATCCGACAACAGACATTTGTCCGCGGAAAATTTTAAAGCCTGCTAGCCAACATTTGTCCGCGGGAAATCCGACAACAATTGTCCGATGGAGCATACACACGGTCGGATTTTCCGCCAACAGCCTGTCATCACACAATTCCCGTCCGAAAATTTGATCATGTGTACAAGGCTTAACACTATATTTAAGCACAGACACTTTAGTTGTATGCCATAATGATGCACATGTCAAGAGCTATACATGTGGTCAGGGCTTTTTTTTCTCAGAGAATAAGTGCAGGTACTCCCCGCTTCTAAATGACCTTGTCTCTGTCCCTACCCATCTCTGAATATCATCTCTTGGATCATCCCCTGAACTTGCTCATCCATGTCTTTATGGTCCTTGCTTTGTGCACTGGTCCAAATCATTTGGTGGAGGGGGGGTTATGGTGTGGGGTTGTTTTTCAGGGGTTGGGCTTGGCCCCTTAGTTCTAGTTAAGGGAACTCTTAAGGTGTCAGCAAACCAAGACATTTTGGACAATTTCATGCTCCCAAATTTGTAGGAACAGTTTGGGGATGGCTCCTTCCTGTTCCAACATGACTGCGCACCAGTGCACAAAGCAAGGTCCATACTTTTAGAGTTGTCATTACAAGAAGAATCTCTGAGGGGTGACAAATGCAGACTACTTCTTAAGTCTGTCCACTATTACACAGCAAAGAATAGTTCCAATTGCTATGGAGGAGGAAGTAATGTTTATGACATATAAGATCCCAGATCTGCATTGAGGAGAAGCCGAAAAATGCTGAGCTGCTTTGACTGCCATCCAAGTGAAATCTTTAATTTGGAGTTCCATCCAGAAGAGGAAGATCTGATTAACCACAATTGTAGACACAACATTACACAGTGGAACTCATAGGGCCCTTTGCTCTGCAGAGAATGCTAGCTGAGACTTTGGATGTGCAATTATTGTATATAACAGTTATGTTACAGATAGATTGCAATAAATTGAGGATCAGAAAGTGCCCTCTTGTGCTTGTATAGCTGGACATATCAGCAGCCATCTGCAACAAATGCACTGTTACATGACATCCGCACACATCTAAAACCTCTTTACATGGCATCCCAATAGACTTGTACCTAATAATCTGATGCAGTTGCTTGAACATCAATGATTTCCTGCCCTATAGGTTCCTTTCTATGAAGAAGATATACAGTAGGGATGGAAAGTATTCAGAGGGAAAGATGAATGCGGCCAAGTACAGGGATATCCTGGACGAAAACCTTCTCCAGAGTGCTCAAAACCTCAGACTGGGCTGAAGGTTTACCTTCCAACAAGACAATGACCCTAAGCACACAGCTAAAATAACGAAGGAATGGCTTCACAACAACTCCATAACTGTTCTTGAATGGCCCAGCCAGAGCCCTGACTTAAACCCAATTGAGCATCTCTGGAGAGACCTAAAAATGGCTGTCCACCAACGTTTACCATCCAACCTGACAGAACTGGAGAGGATCTGCAAGGAGGAATGGCAGAGGATCCCCAAATCTAGGTGTGAAAAACTTGTTGCATCTTTCCCAAAAAGACTCATGGCTGTATTAGAGCAAAAGGGTGCTTCTACTAAATACTGAGCAAAGGGTCTGAATACTTAGGACCATGTGATATTTCAGTTTTTCTTTTTTAATAAATCTGCAAAAATGTCAACAATTCTGTGTTTTTCTGTCAATATGGGGTGCTGTGTGTACATTAATGAGGAAAAAAAAATAACTTAAATGATTTTAGCAAATGGCTGCAATATAACAAAGAGTGAAAAATTTAAGGGGCTCTGAATACTTTCCGTCCCCACTGTATATATATATCAAAATCTGACAAATGGTCCCCTATGGTCCTCTTTATTCTGCTCACCAACACTGGCTTATGCAACCAATTTTTCACGAAAATTTTGAATGGGTGTGGAGCAATATGGACATTAAAAAGTTTGATAGCACCCATGCCTCAGATTATGTACAGTCAATTGAAATCTTTGCATGATATTAAGCAAATTCCCTGATGGTTCCAGGAACCTAATGCAAACCTTTGAGTAGATATTTTTGCAATTTACTATATGTATTTTTGATTATGTCTGTAAGGACAATACAGCCGATCAATGGAAATTGATATTTAGTTAAAAAAACGTTTTTTTTTCTCTACAGCTTTAGTGACATCGGTAATAAAGTAGGTCCTATGATAAGCACGCTGTTGGAGCTTGTAGAAATCTTCACTGCAGGACTGCCCTGTCCTCTTCCTATCTCTGAACTTCCAACACTGCAGGGCTTCAGGTCTCTGGGCTTAGTGTCCAGTGTCCAATGTGACACTAAGATAGATAGATAGACTTTAGCAATGGAAATCAAGGGGATTATGTGTGTAATTACCAGTGGTCAATCAGTTTCTTTTATAGAGCTCTTTGTGTATAGGAAGCTTAATGAATGGAGGAAAGGCCAAAGTTAGCGGAAGGATAACTCATCATTGTGTAGCCAGGTGCTGGGCTACAGCAATATGGAGATGGAGACATTGCCTTTCTTCCTCTCTCCCTCTACTGGGATATTGATGTTATGCTACACCATTCTCCTCTGCCCAGCAAGGGGAGAGTTAAAGCCACGCAAGCCCATAGACATCTATGCAGAGCGCTGAGAATCATGGGAGTCGTAGTTTGAGACGGCAACCATATAATAGGACAAATGGACTCCTTACAATACAAATCTCAATTAGCACTGTGCAGTAGGAGGAGTGGAGTGATGATTTTTATTAACCTGCCTAGGAAATCTCTTCCTCTTGGCACCAAGCAAATTAGAGACAAGGTATCTCTGTGTGAGTATTCAGCTGCCAGCGGTAGACCATACCAGCAGGGACAGAGACTATGAAGACACTTGGGGGTAGCACAACACCTGCATCCCTGGACTGGAGCTTCCACTCACCTTTTGCTGATCACCACAGCTTTTTGGGAAGAGACTAATGGGGTCCACCTTCTACAGTGAGAGGTCACTACAGCATCCCAGCAACTGGCGAGAGGGCTATTTGCCCACTGCTGATGCTGCTAGCAGGGACTGAGCTACTAAAAGCAGAACACCCAAGTGTACCCAATCCATACCACATCCATGCTGCACCTATACCCACCCTTTACTGCATTATACCGAACCCTTACTGCATCTACCTTGTACCTGTGTCTGAGACTTTACCATACCTATATTGTACCTATACTGCGTGTAGCAATGTGGACTACAATTGCAAAGTACAGCAATTCCCTGTCATTTCTATAGATCGTATTGTCCCTCTAGTGCGCATCATCACTAACTGACATCAAATTTGTGGGCCAAACCAAATGGATTGTGGGATTAGTAGTTCCTCGGAATGTCTATTCCTCCGCATGACTATACACCCGGACTACATATCCCAGGGATCTTTGCTACCATGAGGGAGATTGCTGGGAAGAGCTATAAAAGAGGCCAGAAATCCGCCCCGCGGTGTCTTTTTCCTGGGCCTTGTGTGTGACGGACCTCTCTGTACAGGGAGCGTGAGGTCACGGTCTGCCACGCAGTGTACAACATTCCAACCCAGCCGAGAAGGGCCTAGCACTGCTTGCTGTTCATCAGACATCTATCCAACATCAACTCGGCAGCCCGACAACCCGCACTCTGTGCTTCACATCAGGTGATCATCACAAGTGGATCCGCTGCAAGGACGCCTCTCTGGGAGTCACTATTCAGAAGGCATTGAATCGGCCTGTTCGTTGGTGGGAGGGCAATTTCCCACCTTTGCAAACCTTTCTTTGTTGCTTCACTGGGACACTGTGTACAGACAGCTTTACATTGGGAATACTTTACTGCACTTCTATTTGAACACTGTACATAGACACCTTTAGCTTCAACCATTCCAAGAAATACCATTACCCTATTACTTTACCTTATTGGATATAGGTAATGAGCTCCGACTGCCGGTGAAGACCATCAGGCCTGCAACTGGGACATTGCTGTCATTACTGCTTAAAGGGCCCTCATACCATTCTTGTTTGCTTGATCTCTCATTAGGATTAAAGGTTAAATAGGCTGGCCTGGGTTTCCCTTTAGAAGTATTGCCAGAATACTTCTAAACTCTTGTTTATCTTTTAAGGTCATGTTCAAGTGGTATTTCATTGTACATATGTGTGTATAATATTTTGTTATTGCCAAGCTGCCTTAACTTGTATTATCATAAGAGGAATTCTTATCCAGAGCTAGGATTGTTATTCAAAGCTCAGTTGATCTATTACCTCCTCTGTGCAACAAGATTTTCTTTGAAATACTCCAGTAAACTTTATTAGAATATAAATGCACTGAGTTGTTTGAATTATTACTTCAAGGTGATGCAGATGAGCAGGTAAATCCAAACAGTTCCCAAGGGGGTCGTGCTACATGCATGAAGGCTAATTAGGACTGTCATTAAGTGCAAAGACCCTCATAAAGGGCCCCAATGATAGCCAGCAGAAGAACATCTCAAAGGACTGCTCCTACTGTAATAATTATGCTGCAATCCTCCTTGTACCCCTGCCCCTTCCACTACTATCCCCCTTTTCTTTTGGACAATGCAGATCCAGTTAATCTAGGATTAGCATTGCCACCATAAGTGCATTCTGGCAGTAAAGTTCCAGAACTCGGTAGATTAACCTTTACTACTGTTCACTGCTACATTTGAGGTGGCGTTGCTACTGTTTATGCAAATCTGGACGCAAATGTCATCTTAAGCCTAGTCCTTACTGTTAAACACTTTGTATGCTAAATAGTGTTATTACCATTGTTAATCCACTTTATGCTTGCCTAGTTACCAACCCTACTGGGTGACAATATATTAAGTTTGCCTTTACTACCTGGTTTGGTGCCTGTTTTCTTTGATATAGCAGTACTATCAGTGGCGGCAAATTGTTGGGGGGTGCAAACAAACTGAAAAAAAACCCCATCAATTGCAGCCACTGTGCCATCAAACGGAGCCACTGTGGCCATCAAATGCTGCCACTGTACCATCAAATGCTGCCACTGTGCCATCAAATGTTCCCACCATGCTATCAAATGCTGCCACTGTGCCCATCAAATGCTCCCACCGTGCCATCAAATGCTGCCACTGTGCCCATCAAATGCTCCCACTGTGCCCATCGAATGCTACCACTGGGCCCCCTGTTCGCTGCCTTTCCGGCACTTACCCTGTCTCGGTCGGGCAGCCCGTCCTCTCCTGTGATTGCATGGGTTGGCTCTGAACGCAGAGCATTGCACTCCGAGTCCACCCAGTTGTGTGACGATAAGCAAATTAATTTTTGCTATTGTCACACTAAGGTTCTTCCCCGCCAATCAGGAGGCAGGTCTGCGAGACCTGTTTCCCGATTGGCTAAAGCGTCAGGCGATCCTATGGGATGCCTAGTGCTTTGGCAGAAGAGGAGACACAGCAGAGGAAGTTGGAGGAGTGGTCACCGGAGCCGCGGCGACCGCTGCCCGCACTCCACGAGCGGATATCACAGCCCCGTCACACAAGGGGGTAAGTGCTGGACCTCCCGCGGGTAGTGGGGTTCTGTTTCATTGCCGCAGTGCTGAGAGAGAAGACCCCACCAGCCGCCACTGGCTAAGGGGTGATGTCACCTGGTGCATGCCGGGCCGCCTATGTCACAACATTTTTGGTCTGGGTCCACTGAAGTCTATTATACGCAAAACGCAATCTGCTGGGGGGAAAAAAGTCCCTGACCCTTTCCAAAAATGCACCGGCTAAAAAAAAACACAATAATGTGAACCTGTACCAAAGAAAACCATGTTAAGTGGACTGTAGAAAATTGTGGGTGGCCTCTAAGAGCAGTATTAATGAGTATGCATAATCAAACAAGGGTTGTACCATCATCTAAGAAATTCATGAAATAAAGGATTTGGGAGCCTGGTCTCCAACCAGGCCTCACCAAGGAAAAGGATGGGGGGCAAGTGGACTATCTTTTGTACAATACAAAAGTGGATACAATTAAAATGGTTGTAAACCCTTACAACACACTTTTTTCTACAGGTAAGCCTATAATAAGGCTTACCTGTAGCTACCCTGGATATCTCCTAAACCTGAACTGTTTAGGAGACATCTCCTGTATTTGCATGTGTCGACGTCATCGGCACATGCGCACTGAAGCAACGGCACGGGTCGGAGTGACATCATCGCGGCTCCGGCCAATCACAGCGCCGGAGCCCGCGATACCCGGAAGTAACTCTGGGAGCGATGTCGTCGGCCGGAGCAGTGAACAAGGACCGCTGCGGGGGGCTAGTAATATGCTCATTATGCCTTTGTCTTGCAGGTTTTTTTGGTTTTTTTCTTTGCTAGGGTTTACAACAACTTTAAGTATATAAACAACCATATAAAAAATAGAAGAGTTTATTGATACAAAATACATGACAGAAGATGTTGGTAGTAGATTAAAAACATAGGTGACTTGGTCATGGACAGCATTTCAACTAGTTTCGCGGACTGGGCCGCTTCATCAGGAAAACATCTGCAATTTAATCGGCACATGATCAATGACAATATAGTCAATCATATATAACAAGACAATATTGAAAAATATATATCAATACTGTTCAACAATATATAAATGTTGCAAGGGGGAAGATGCAAGGCTGCTTACCCGAATCCCGGTGTACACAAGGCACAAAGCGTCACAAAAGTGGACTGTAGTGTGTTTCTGCAAACTGCAAAACGCACTAAAAAAAATGCATAGGTGTGAGTCTAGGGTAAGAAGCTTTTTTTTTTTACTGTAGATGCTAATGAATTGAAGTGCTGCCTAACAAATGTAGCTTATGTATGTAACTGGGCTTCATTGTACTAATACTTAAGGGGAACATCATTTTACACTGCCTATTGTTAGCAGTATAGCATCACAGTGCATACATAATACAAACAAAATATAAAAAGACTATTCGTTTTGTACTGGATACCCTGCTGTATCATTCTCATATCCTTATACCTTGTTTATAGTTCAATAAACCATGCTTAAAATAATCATGCTTTTGATATATTTCTAATAAATAACAATTCTGTGCAAGCAGGGTCCGCAGATCAGTGTTTGTGTTTCTGCAGGGGCTCTGTGCAGAAGACTGATCATCTTGCATGAAGCTAAAGGTTGTTTTATTCTTACTGAGCTAAGAAAAAGCTGTTTAATACAATCTCCTCTCTCATTAGTATTACACCGCAGTGCATACCGGAGCCAAAGGTAATACTCAGCACAGCTTCCCTAATTTGACCATAGCTCAGTCCGCCCTGTTCATTTAAAGGAAATGTATACAATGTTTTCAATGTTTTATCAGATAAACAGGTAAAACAAAAAAAGGATCAGTTAATGTAAATAACCTTATTAATTTTTTTAAGGCTGTTGAGCAAACACGTGTGTTAACACAACACGCTATCACATGTTCAGGCAAGCTGCATTAATGAGGTCCATGATAAATGGTAGGGCCATATTGGATCCTCCCTAACTAAAAAAAAAAAAAAAAAAAAAACGCACTAAAATGCTGCAGCTTGTTAACATAGAAATTGTAATAAGATGTGAGATAGACCACAGTGTTACAATAAGAGAGGAATTGAATATGAAATTAACCACTTAAGGACTGGAAGGATTTGCTTCCTTAATGACTAGGCCATTTTCCCTCACCGTCTTTCAGGACAGCCACATTGAGAGACCTTGGCTCCTCCTCTTCCTTGGAAACACTGTGCCAGCCCCCATAAATTTTCACCTCCCCCTGCCAGCCTCAGTTATTTGTGTTTCCCCCGGTGGGGAGACACTGCGCTAGGAACCAGGCCTAAACAGTCAAGGAGACTGGGGGCTGTAATTTTTAAAGTCCCTACTTAGGAGACAGAGGTTCTGTAGGGCAGCGTTAGGGTACTTACCAGCCGCATCTTCTCTGCCTCCCACCGAGCACTGGTGGAAGTCCGGGGGGCCCTCTTTCACAGCCACAGGGCTGTTTGCAGGAGGCCTCTCAGTTCCCCCTGTACAGCGTACAGGCGCATTTGGAACCAGGCAGGCCGGACGGCAGGTGACGTCATTTTCGGCGGGGGGGGCAGATGTGTTTGCTTTGAACCACGACTTCCGGTTCCGGGTCGCGCGGCGCTGATAGAGGGCCAGGCACAAGCCGGAGAGGAGTCGATACACAGCACAGGCGGTGAGAAGACTCCACAGGCTGCTCCACCAGCATGTCGGAAGCCGATGCCCAGACAGCACTCAGCGATGCCAGCTCCAGCCATCCTAAGGTAAGGGCACCCTAGGGAAGGGTCCTCCTCTATGTAGGATTTCCCTCCCCCACCATGGTTTCTGTAGTGGGGGGGAGGAACCCCCCTAGGTGGGCAGAAGAGAGGGAGACCAAGTCCCTTATTCTATAGGAGGGGTTAGGTACTCCCCATGGTTGTATTTCTATGCGATGTCTTGTGGGGATATTGATTGGTGTTTGTTTTTTACATGTATTTCAGAAATCTTCTGAGAAAACCCCCCCACATAGCTCTAAAAGAAAGTGTGCCTCCTGTAGGGATACCCTAGAGGAGGCTTGGAAAAAGCTCTTATGTAAACACTGTATTGATGCACTGCTTGACGAAAGAGCATCTGAGCAGGAGTCAGGGTTAGCGGCATCAGTTAAGGAGTTATCCTCAACCTTTCAATCATGTAAAACCCTATTTGAGGGTTTACAGGTTCCCCTTAAACCCTCACCTGCATCACAGAGTATAACCCCGCTGCTAGCACAGGGATCTGCATCTTCCCAACCTGGGGCAACTACTTTAGCAGAGGAAGTTGCGGGGGCTTCCAGAGAGGAAGCTAGGGAGGAACCAGACAGTGCTACCTCCGGTTCTCAGGTCGAGTCAGAGGGAGAGAATAGGGACGGGGAGTCCAGAAAACCCTCAAGGTACAAGCTGTCCCTTAATGAGGTAGAGGACCTCTTGGGGGCTGTCTACACTACCCTGGGTATTCAGGAAGACAAAAAAACCCTATCTCTCAACGACCAGATGTATAGGGGCTTGAAGGAACAGAAAAAGAAGGGTTTTCATGTTTACGAGGTCCTAATAGAAATGGTCAAAAAGAAGTGGCAGGACCCTGAGCGGAAACCCTTCTTTTCCAGATCCCTGAAAAGAAGATTCCTGTTTTTGGATGACCCTGCCTCAATCTGGAACAAGAACCCCAGACTGGACGCAGCATTCTCGCAAGTTTCCAGACACACAGATCTGGCCTTCGAGGGGCTCTGACAGATACCATGGACAAGAGAATTGATTCCCTGCTAAAAAAGACCTGGGAATCAACTCTAGGTAATCTGAAACCAGAGATGGCGGTCACTGTGATGGCCCGTAACCTCGAACACTGGCTTACACTAGACATGTGCACACTGAAATATTTCATTTCGGGAATTTTGTTTTCGTCCGAAAAATAAATTTATTTAGTTACTCACGAAATTCGTTTTTATTTATTTAGTTTTTCGTTAAAAATTGCATTCGTCCGAAAATCCAAATTAAGGTTGAATCTGTCATTGAAGGCTTATGGTGTCTGTCAAATGTTCAAAGAAGATTCAACGGAGCAGCTAAACTGTACAACGCCGTATAGTTTACCTGCTCCGTCGAATCTTCTTAGAACTTTCAACAGACACCATAAGCCAAAGTACGTGTGTACTTAGTTCTAGCTATTTTACTGCTCCTCCTCTTTGGTTACAATCAGCCAATAACATTCATCATCATCATTATTTTTATTTATCTTTTCTCCCCTACGTCGAATCTTTTCTCACTATGTCGAATCTTTTCTCTCTATGTAGAATAATATTGGACTAATAGAGTTAAGGTTAGGCACATTCGACCGCAGGTTTGATGGACACAGATTGTTATTGTCATCATCATGTCGAATCTCCTATCTATATCGAACTGTTGTAGAAACGAAAACGAAAATAAAGCAGTTGTTTATGTCGGATCTTTCGTTTTTCGGATTCTGCACTTCCGTTATCATTTGTTAAAAAATAACATATATAGCGGATGCTTCGGCTGAGTCAGTTCGCATGTCAGCCAGGACCGCTGCACTAGCCAACTCAGCCAGAACAGCCCTCTGGCTCAAAACTTTGCCAGGCAACAATTCCTCAAAAATCAAACTGTGTGGCATTCCCCTGACCAGTGATCTTCTCTTTGGCCCGGGTCTAGAAACAGTATTAGACCGTACCGCCGATAAGAAGAAGGCGTTTCCAGTGAAACGTAAACCCCCAATTCAGCCCAAGAGGAGGTTTCATCCACAAAAAAAAGAAAGTCTCCCAAGCCAGATAGGGAAAAGAAGACTTGGAGCCAAAGGGGTAAGGGCAAAGGAGGAGCGATTTTTCGCCCTTCTGAGCAGCCCCGTAAGACCCAGTGCTCACCGGTCACAGTGGGAGGAAGATTTGGGGCCTTCCTTCTACAGTGGGAAGTAATTTCCCCCAACCAATTCATCCTGGGGATCATACGAAGGAGGTACTGTCTAGAATTTACAGACCCCCCTCCGCGTCGAAGCTTAGTCATGCTTCTCCCCAAATGTACGGCAGAAGCCCTCCTGGGGGCCTTGAAGGAACTAGAGCAGCCAAATGTGGTTTGCAGAGTTCCAAGAGAAGAAGAAGGGACGGGCTTTTATTCACATGTCTTCGTGGTGAGAAAGCCCTCAGGAAGTTACAGGTTAATTCTAAATCTGAAACCCCTGAACAGAGTGATTGTCTACAAAAGGTTCCGGATGGAATCGATATTTACAGTCAGGGCTTTACTGCCCCGGAACTGTTACATGGTGTCATTGGATCTGAAAGACGCTTACCTCCACGTCCCTATTGCGGAAACCTGTCAAAAGTTCCTGCGCCTGGTGGTAAAGGTAGAGGAGGAAACCATTCATCATTCGGCCTATCCTCGATGGGTGGTGAGCTCACTCACCCCTTGGCAGTCAGCACCTCGCATCCAGAGGTATCTGAGGCTGCTGGGCTTCAAATCTCTGGCCCCCACTTTCCTTTTCTAAGGCACAGCGCCGGGGATTGGAGTGTGGGCAGACACAGAGGGGTAGGAGCAGGAGGAAGAGGTGCAGATCGATCCCTCTCTCCTCTCCCATCTGTATGTGTGTGTGTGAAGGGGGGGGGGGATTGTTGGTGCTGGCTTTGGGCAGTGTGAGAGAGAGTGTAATGCCCAGTACACACGAGCGGATTTTCCGTCGGAAAAATCTTGGATGGTTTTTCCGACGGAATTCCGCTCAAGCTTGCCTTGCATACACACGGTCACACAAAAGTTCTCTGAAATTTCGACCGTCAAGAACGCGGTGACATACAACACTACAACGAGCCGAGAAAATGAAGTTCAATTCTTCCGAGCATGCGTCGAATTGTTTCCGAGCATGCGTAGGAATTTTGCGTGTCGGAATTTGTACAGATGATCGGAATTTCCAATTGGAACTTTTTCTTTTCTTTTTTTTTTTTTGAAAAATTGAGAACCTGCTCTCAATCTTTTGCTGGCCGAAATTCCGCCAGTAAAAGTCCGATGGAGCATACACACGGTCGCATTTTCCGATCAAAAGCTCTCATCGGACTTTTGCTGGCGGAATTTCCGATTGTGTGTATGGGGCCTAACAGACACTTCTGGCTTAGACAGCTGCAGCCAGCAACCCTGCCGGGAAGTCATAGTCCAGTGTGAATAATGTGTCTAAGTTTCAGACAGTCTGAAACCCAGACGCATGATTCCAAACCCGAACTGTCCGGGTGAATCCTGGACAGGTGGCAACCCTAGGCCTAAGCAGTGATATTGCCAGAGCAAAGTTAGAGGGGTTTTTAAACTAGGCGATGGGGGGGAGGGTCCAGAGACAGTGATAGCCAGCGCGGAAGATATTCCAGAGGGTAGTATTGGGGGCATTAGTGGTAGGTTAACCAAAGCACAAAAACACAAGGTGAGTATAGTAGCAAGTCCTAGTTGCAATCTTGAAACACCCAATACGAGGACAATATGCGACCGGTCTAAACTATGTGGCATGTTCACTAATGCCAGGAGCATGGCGGACAAGATGGGTGAACTAGAGATACTGTTGTACAAGGAGGATTTGGATTTTGTGGGAATTTCAGAGACCTGGTTCAACAGCTCTCATGATTGGCTGGCAAACATTCAAGGGTATACCCTATACCGCAAGGATAGAGAGGGTAAAAAAGGGGGAGGGGTATGCCTATATATCAAGAATAATGTACAAGTGAATGTGAGAGATGACATCACTGAGGGAGCTAGGGAGGAGGTGAAATCTTTATGGGTAGAGCTCCAAAGGGATGAAGCTAAGGGGAAAATAATACTGGGAGTATGCTATAGGCCCCCTAACCTGAGGGAGGAAGTGGAGACGGATCTCCTATCACAAATTGGATTAGCAGCAAGGATGGGAAGTGTTATCATAATGGGGGATTTGAATTATCCAGACATAGACTGAGCGGAGGGAACCGCGCATTCATTTAAGGCTCACCAGTTCCTTAATGTCTTGCAGGACAATTTTATGGGTCAGATGGTAGACGCACCAACTAGAAATAAAACATTACTGGATCTACTGATTACCAACAATACAGACCTGATCACAGATGTGGAAATACGGGGCAATTTAGGTAACAGCGATCACAGGTCAATTGGCTTCAGTATAAATCACACAAATAGGAAACATGAAGGGAACACAAAGACACTGAATTTCAAAAGAGCCAACTTCCCTAAACTACAAACCTTGCTAAAAGGCATAAATTGGGATAAAATATTAGGAACAAAGAATACGGAGGAGAGATGGGTTTGCTTTAAGAGCATATTAAATAAGGGCATTAGCCAATGTATTCCATTGGGTAATAAATTTAAAAGAGCAAACAAAAATCCTGGATGGCTTAACTCCAATGTAAAAATGCATATAAAAGCAAAGGAGAAGGCCTTCAAAAAATACAAGGTTGAGGGATCCTCATCAGCATTCAGACTTTATAAAGAATGCAATAAGAAATGTAAGGGTGCAATTAGGACGGCTAAGATAGAACATGAAAGACACATAGCGGAGGAGAGCAAAAAAAATCCCAAGAAATTCTTTAAGTATGTAAACAGTAAAAAAGGGAGGACAGACCATATTGGCCCCATAAAGAATGAGGAAGGACATCTGGTTACAAAGGATGGGGAGATGGCAAAGGTATTGAATTTATTCTTCTCCTCAGTCTTCACGAGTTAATCAGGGGGCTTCAGTAACCAAAACTGCAGTGTTTATCCTCATGACACAACACAGGAAGCACCTACATGGTTAATAGAGGACGGAATTAAAATTAGACTTGAGAAACTTAACATTAATAAATCACCGGGACCAGATGGCTTGCATCCGAGGGTACTTAGGGAACTCAGTCAGGTGATTGCCAGACCGTTGTTCCTAATTTTTACAGACAGTCTATTGACTGGAATAGCACCAGCTGATTGGAGAAAAGCCAATGTAGCACCAATATTTAAAAAGGGCCCAAAAAACATCCCTGGGAATTACAGACCAGTTAGCCTAACATCAATAGTATGTAAACTCTTGGAGGGGATGATAAGGGACTATATACAAGATTTTAGTAATAAGAATGATATCATTAGCAGTAATCAGCATGGATTCATGAAGAATCGTACTTGCCAAACCAATCTATTAACCTTCTATGAGGAGGTGAGTTGCCATCTAGATAAAGGAAGGCCCGTAGACGTGGTGTATCTGGATTTTGCAAAAGCATTTGACACAGTTCCCCATAAACGTTTACTGTACAAAATAAGGTGTGTTGGCATGGACCATAGGGTGAGTACATGGATTGAAAACTGGCTACAAGGGCGTGTTCAGAGGGTGGTGATAAATGGGGAGTACGCAGAATGGTCAGGGGTGGGTAGTGGGGTTCCCCAGGGTTCTGTGCTGGGACCAATCCTATTTAATTTGTTCATAAACGACCTGGAGGATGGGATAAACAGTTCAATTTCTGTATTTGCAGACGATACTAAGCTAAGCAGGGCAATAACTTCTCCGCAGGTTGTGGAAACCTTGCAAAAAGACCTGAACAAATTAATGGGGTGGGCGACTACATGGCAAATGAGGATCAATGTAGAAAAATGCAAAATAATGCATTTGGGTGGCAAAAATATGAATGCAATCTATACACTGGGGGGAGAACCTCTGGGGGAATCTAGGATGGAAAAGGACCTGGGGGTCCTAGTAGATGATAGGCTCAGCAATGGCATGCAATGCCAAGCTGCTGCTAATAAAGCAAACAGAATATTGGCATGCATTAAAAGGGGGATCAACTCCAGAGATAAAACGATAATTCTCCCGCTCTACAAGACTCTGGTTCGGCCGCACCTGGAGTATGCTGTCCAGTTCTGGGCACCAGTCCTCGGGAGGGATGTACTGGAAATGGAGCGAGTACAAAGAAGGGCAACAAAGCTAATAAAGGGTGTGGAGGATCTTAGTTATGAGGAAAGGTTGCCAGCACTGAACTTATTCTCTCTGGAGAAGAGACGCTTGAGAGGGGATATGATTTCAATTTACAAATACTGTACTGGTGACCCCATAATAGGGATAAAACTTTTTCGCAGAAGAGAGTTTAATAAGACTTGTGGCCACTCATTACAATTAGAAGAAAAGAGGTTTAACCTTAAACTACGTAGAGGGTTCTTTACTGTAAGAGCGGCAAGGATGTTGAATTCCCTTCCACAGGCGGTGGTCTCAGCGGGGAGCATTGATAGCTTCAAGAAACTATTAGATAATCACCTGAATGACCGCAATATACAGGGATATGTAATGTAATACTGACACATAATCACACACATAGGTTGGACTTGATGGACTTGCGTCTTTTTTCAACCTCACCTACTATGTAACTATGTAACTATGTAAGCCACGAGGCTAAAGTTGTTTAATTTACTGTTTAAAGAGATGGTGAATTTGTGTTTATTTTAATCTTAAATAAAAGTGGGCCAGCAAGCCCTAAAAAAGCGTTCCTATCTGGCATGGACTCACTGGAAAGCTCAACATCACTGACTTACGTTCCTCAATATCACAATACACATTAAATAATACCATCCAAATAACGAATCCCAGTTTAGAAAGAACATAACGTCACATCACAGACCGCAGCGCAAAGCTCTGGAGGAATGGCGTGGGTACGCCGTCTCGTCAGAGCACATGCTCTGTGCATCACATCACCAGCTGCATGCAGTGTGAAGATTTCCTAAACGGTGCAAGTTTAGGAGGTATTCAATGTACCTACAGGTAAGACTTATTATAGGTTTACCTGTAAGTACAAGTTTAAAAAAAGAATTTACTACCGCTTTAACACAATATCAAACTTCCCCTCAGGCCCCCAATAATGCCATCACCTTATTCCTTAATTTGGAGTAATCCAGCATACAGCCCAGTGAATTGTACCTGCCACAGTTCCTTAACTAAACCTAGCATGATGGGTACAGCCCTTAAACAAAATGGTCATGAGCGGACCTATGCCCCCCATGACCTACCAAACCATACTCCACCAACACCTCCTCCATTCTTTCCATCTCTTTGTTTTAACCGCTTCAGCCCCGGAAGATTTTACCCCCTTCCTGACCAGAGCACTTTTTGCGATTCTGCATTGTGACACTTTAACTGACAATTGCGCGGTCGTGAGACGTTGCACCCAAACAAAATTGACATATTTTTTTCCCACAAATAGAGCTTTATTTTGGTGGTATTTGATCGCCTCTGCAGTTTTTATTTTTTGCGCTATAAACACAAAAAGAGTGACAATTTTGAAAAAAACACAATATATTTTTTACTTTTTGCTATAATAAATATCCCCCCAAAAATATGTAAAAAAAAAGATTTTTTTCCTCAGTTTAGGCCGATATGTATTCTACATATTTTTGGTAAAAAAATCTCAATAAGCGTATATTGATTGATTTGCACAAAAGTTATAGTGTCTACAAAATAGGGGATATATTTATGGCATTATTATTATTTTTTTACTAGTAATGGCGGCGGTCTGCGATTTATCGGGATTGCGACGTTATCACATGTCGGACAATTTTGAGACATTTTTGGGACCATTGGCATTTATACAGCGCTATAAAAATTAATTGATTACTGTAAAAATGTCACTGGCAGGGAAGGGGTTAACACTAGGGGGCGATCAAGGGGTTAACTGTGTTCCCTGGGGGGTGTTTCTAACTGAAGGGGGGAGGGGACTGTGTAGGGGAGATGACAGATAGTCAGTTCATACTCTGTATGAACAGGCGATCTGTCTCTTCTCCCCTCAGAGAACCGGAAACTGTGTGTTTACACACACAGATCCCGGTTCTCGGTGTGCCCCGAGCGATCGTGGGATCCCGGTGGTGATCGGGACCGGCGGGCACTCGCATCGGCTCCGTGGGCGAGCAGGGGGTGTGCACGCGCGCCCCTAGTGGCCACAGGGCGAAGAAACGTTACATAACGTTGTTTCGCCCAGCTGTGCCATTCTGCCGCAGTACAACTGCGGCGGCTGGTCGGCAAGTGGTTAATGAAAGTATTTGACATTGTCAGCAACTCTAAATCAGGAAAACATATGCCATAAGGAAAAATAGGCACACTAACACCATGCTAGCTAACCTAAACTTCCAAATCCCATACCTGTAGCAACTATGAAATAACAACAAGCTCAAAGAAAACCCAAAACCTAAGGGGAGGGCAAATGAATGGGGCCGCTTCCCATGTCCAGCGGTCCCTCCAACCTTTACCTCCTAGAGGTCTGCTTACCCAGCTAAAAACACCTATCCTATTCTCCCAAACGCTTGTCCCCCCACCCTCATCTACACTCATTTGTCCATTTAACCACCTGCCAACCAGTTGCCGCAGTTTTACTGCGGCAGAATGGCACGGCTGGGCAAAACGACGTTATGTAACGTCACTTTGCCCTGTTGCCACTAGAGGCGCACGCGCGCGCCCCCTGCTCACCCATGGAGCCGATGCGAGTGTCTGGCGGTCGCAATCACCAGCGGGCTCCCGCGATCGCTCGTGGCACACCGAGAACCGGGATCTCTGTGTGTAAACACACAGTTTCCGGTTCTCTAAGAGGAGAAGTGACAAATCGTCTCTTCATACAGAGTATGAACAGCGATCTGTCATCTCCCCTACACAGTCCCCTCCCTCCTTCAGTTAGAACACACACTAGGGAACACATTTAACCCCTTGATCGCCCCCTAGTGTTAACCCCTTCCCTGCCAGTGACATTTACACAGTAATCAGTGCATTTTTATAGCACTGATCGCTGTACAAATGCCAATGGTCCCAAAAATGTATTAAAAGTGTCCAATGTGTCCGCCATAATGTCGTAGTCCCGATAAAAATCGCAGATCGCCGCCATTACTAGCAAAAAAAAAAAATTAATAATAAAAATGGCATAAAACTATCCCCTATTTTGTAGATGCTATAACTTTTGCGCAAACCAATCAATATACTTTTATTGCGATTTTTTTTACCAAAAATATGTAGAAGAATAGATATCAGCCTAAACTGAGGTAAAAAAATGTTTTATTATATACTTTTGGGGGATATTTATTATAGCAAAAAGTAAAAAATATTGCGTTTTTTTTCAAAATTGACGCTCTTTTTTTTGTTTTTAGCGAAAAAAATAAAAACCGCAGAGGTGATCAAATACCACCAAAATAAAGCTCTATTTGTGGGAAAAAAAGGACGTCAATTTTGTTTGGGAGCCACGTCGCACGACCGCGCAATTGTCAGTTAAAGCGACGCAGTGCTGAATCGCAAAAAGTGCTCTGGTCAGGAAGGGGGGTAAAATCTTCCGGGGCTGAAGCGGTTAAACAATAATTATCTGCCTAGCTATGTCATAGGCCCACCTAGGTCAAACTTCCCCTCCGCTTAAAATAATGGGGCGTTGCATTTATTTTGAAAGGACATGGCTCTTTCAGCACACTAAATTGCACTAATGTACTTGCTATTGAAGTTGTTTGTTTGGATAGGATTCTAAAAGAATAGCAAAGCCACATATCAAGCTGCTTATCCACTGGCCCGTACAAGAGAACTGTGCCCTGTATTGATGTATGGCTGGCTAGAGAAACCTCACAGCTGGACACCAGGAATTTGTCACTAGTACGTAAAATGTTGAATACCGAAGATTCTTCAGGTGGCCAAATATTTTCAGTACAACACAGACCTGTTGTATTGGTGGCAAGAGAGGTAATAAAATTTAAAGCAGTATTAAACCCCAAACCAAAAATGTAATATATTGCAGCTTACCAATCATTAGATGTGGTGGCTGCATTTGTTTTCTTTGTTTAGGCTTTTTTCCCTTCTGTTTTCGCCTGGTGATCTGGCCAGTAATACACCTCCTGTTGATTGATTGGCTATCACAGTGATCAGTCACTGTGAAGCCCCCCCCCCATAGTTTTGTCCTCTGTGAATGGAGGAGATTGATACATTGTATCTTTATCTCTCCTTGAAGAGAAAGAAAAAGGCGTGTAAAAAAAAATTCATTAAATAATAATAAAAAAGTTTACTTTTTTTTTTTTCAAAATTGTCACTCTTTTTTTGTTTATAGCGTAAAAAATAAAAACCGCAGAGGTGATAAAATACCACCAAAAGAAAGCTCTGTTTGTGGGAAGAAAAAAGGAAGTAAATTTTGTTTGGATACAACGTCGCAGGATCGCGCAATTGTCAGTAAAAGCGACGCAGTGCCGTATCGCAAAAAATGGCCTGGTTATTAAGGGGGCAAATCCTTCCGGTCCTTAACTAGTTAACTCTGGGGATCTACAAGTTAAGCAGACCCTACATTCTGACGCCAAGTCAAAAAAGGTACATTAAAAAAAAGTAATAAAAAAAATAAATAAATAAAAGAGGAGAGCACTGGGAGCTAATTACCACCTTAACCACTTCCAGACCGCCCACTATCGTTATACGTCAGTACTTTGAAGAGGAATATTGTTGTTATGGCAGCAGCTAACTGTCATAACCCCGGTATCCTCTTCTTCAGTGAGCGGTCCGGTTTCAGATAAAAGCGGTCTCTGCAGCGGATTCGCAGAGAGATCACTTTAATCGACGGCGGGAAAGGGCTCCCCCCTCCCGCCGATTACCGGAGCCGTCGACACCGGCGGAGGCGATCGGATCTTCACCCTTGCTGGGCATGGAGACGAGTGAGGGGAAGATGGCCCCTACCCGTCTCCATAACAATGCAGGGCGGAAGCGACGTCAAAACGTCACTTCCGCCCATAGCTCTTAAAGGGACATTTTTTTTTAATTATTTTTTTAAATGACAATTTTTTATTTATTTTTTTTTTTATTGCATTTTAGTGTAAATATGAGAGCTGAGGTCTTTTTGACCCCAGATATCATATTTAAAAGGTAATTGTAATAGGAATAAAAGTGACACCATTTTTTTCTTTTTTTTTAAACAGTGTAAAAATAAAAAATAAAAGGTAAAATAAAAAACGATGAGCTCGCGTGCAGAAGCGAACACATACGTGAGTAGCACCTGCATATGAGTACGGCGTACAAACCACACATGTGAGGTATCGCCGCAATCGGTAGAGCGAGAGCAATAATTCTAGCCCTAGACCTCCTCGGTAACTCAAAACATGCAACCTGTAGAATTTTTTAAACGTCGCCTATGGAGATTTTTAAGGGTAAAAGTTTGTCGCCATACCACGAGCGGGCGCAATTTTGAAACGTGACATGTTGGGTATCAATCTTATTTTTTTTTTAAAAAGTGCACTTGTAAGGCCGCTGTGCAAATAAGGTGTGACAGAAAGTATTGCAACGACTGCCATTTTATTCTCTAGGGTGTTAGAAAAAAATGTATAATGTTTGGGGGTTCTAAGTAATTTTCTAGCAAAAAAACCTGTTTTTAACTTGTAAGCAACAAATCTCAGAAAGAGGCCCGATCCTTAAGCATAGTTGCAAACATTGCAAAAAAAAAATTCGGGACACTTTTTTGCATGTAGGCGGGGCCTGCTATAATTAGGGGGCGTGACATTCGTTTGTAGACGGGGCATACTGTAACAGAAAAAGCATGCCGCGGCCAAAAACGGGCATGGCTTGAGCGGAATAGTGGGCATGTCTTAAATGGGCGTAGCTCGGAAGGGGTGTGGTATGAGATGAATGAGGGATGGAGGGAGAAAGAAAGAAAGAGGGAGAGAAAGAAACAGAAATAGAGAAAGAAAAAGAGAGAAAGAAAGAGGGATGGAGTGACAGCAGGTCCAGATCCTACACAACAATAGAAATATGTGTATTCCAGAAAGTTTAACAAATCAGCAGATAAAGATACTCCAAACACCTGGTGTTAGCGCTTCAATCATCCCGGCACCATGGTTGTTATGGTGTCAGGATGATTGAAGTGCATTATTTCTATAATTACATTGTAATATAGAATGAAATTATTTAACTCACCATAATGCAGAATCAGTGGGAACCCTGAGCGTGTCACCTGCCACGTCGCCTGTCACCAGATGCCATCAGGTGTCCCCAGCGGAGTCCTCCCTTACATCAGCCATTTCCAGCTGACTCCTCCCTTACATCGGGCCATAGATGTGTGCACAGGGTGTGCTGGGTGTGCCTGGGCACACCCTAATCACTCCATGCACATTAGCATTATCACTTTGTGTGCCAGCAGGAAGATGGAAATGATCTCTATCTTACCGGCTCTGCCGTAAGAGAAGTACTTGCGCACTTCTCTTTCACTGTGCCGGCAGGGAGACTGATCTCTCTGTCTGCGTCATATATATGTAGGCACACATGTGTGCTTGAGCTTTAGGGTGCACACCCTAATACAATAGGCTGTGCACACCTATGCACCAGGCATTGCCAGCAGAGTCCTCCCTTACATCAGGCATTGCAACGGAGTCCCCCCTTACATCAGACATTGCAGTGGAGTCCCCCTTACATCAGACATTGCAGCGGCGTCCCCCCTTACATCAGACATTGCAGCAGAGTCCCCCCCTTACATCAGGCATTGCAGCGGAGTCCCCCCCTTACATCAGGCATTGCAGCGGAGTCCCCTCTTACATCAGGCATTGCAGCGGAGTCCCCCTTACATCAGACATTGCAGCGGAGTCCCCCCTTACATCAGACATTGCAGCGGAGTCCCCCCTTACATCAGACATTGCAGCAGAGTCCCCCTTACATCAGACATTGCAGCTGAGTCCCCCTTACATCAGACATTGCAGCGGAGTCCCCCCTTACATCAGACATTGCAGCGGAGTCCCCCTTACATCAGGCATTGCAGAGGAGTCCCCCTTACATCAGGCATTGCAGCAGAGTCCCCCTTACATCAGGCATTGCAGCGGAGTCCCCCTTACATCAGGCATTGCAGCGGAGTCCCCCCTTACATCAGACATTGCAGCGGAGTCCCGCTTACATCAGACATTGCAGCGGAGTGCCCCCTTACATCAGGCACTGCCAGCAGAGTCCTGTCTTTACACCAGGCATCCCCCAATGGAGTCAGGCATTCCCAGCAGTGCAGAATGGGACAAAATAGCCGGGTGGCTGCCAATAGCAATTGAGCTGAGGCGCCACCCACCCCCGCCCCTTCCCGCATTAGGTCACAGCGGGGCGGGAGGTGGGCGGTGCCACAGCTCAAATTCTATTGGCAGTCACCCGGCCATTACTAAATAGTAATTTGGCCTCCGGGAAAATGGCGGCCGGTGGAGACATTGTCTCCATCGGCCACAGACCTCTAGCGTCGGGCGGCGGAAAAAAAAAATCGGTAAAATTAGAATTTCCCGGGACATTTCCCGGGAATGGCTAAATCCGGGAAAGGGGGCTAAATCCGAGAAATCCGGGAAATTCGTGACAGTTGGTAAGTATGCCTTAAGTGGTTAATCAGTCACAGAACCTGTGTAATTAATATGTGTCCGGGTTTAAAGGGATGAGGTGGCAACTGTAGGTGTGTCCCCTACACCTACAAAGAGGAATGGGCACCCTCCAGGCATACCAACCCTTATTTACCTATTGTTATATATATGTATTTAACTCTCCTCACGGAATACCAATGTAACAAGTAGTTGTTGAGCAGCAATGAAGTTATTCAGACCACAGCATGATTGGCTGACAACTTTGGTGTCGATGTTCACTACCTACACTATGGCACAACTCACACAGAGCAAAGGAGGTAACCCTCCAATAGGGATAAGCTCACGTAGGTTCGGATACAGGTCCAAAACCGTGTGAGCTATTTCACCAACTGTCAAAGCTGACAGCTAATCGTAAGTGGCAGATACATCCAGAATTATCCAAAGCTGCAGAACAAATATTGTTCCAGGTGAGCTCTTTCTATATAAGCCCCCACACACCGCACAGATGCTTGTCCGCATGGCCGCTGATAAGGCAGTACATCCAGCCCTCCTGTACTGGGCCCAGGCCCCATCAGTTTAAAGGGGGGACAGGCAACTGCTAAGTAGGGGGGATGGCTGTACTGTCTTATTGCAGACACCAACCCCCTCCCCCCAGCGTTGCCAGCTCTCCCCCTCTTTCTCCCTCCGGCTGCACTGCGGGGGGATTGGTTGTAGCACATCTACTGTGTAGGCCCCCCCCCATGTGCCCCTTTTCCTCGCATCACTGCTGGCTTCCCTCCTCTCCTCTCCCTCCTCTCCATCCCACACAAATGTAAACGGGTGACCCCGCCCCCTCTGACATCACAGGGAAGCCATGGGGAAGTCCTGTGCATCAAAGGGGGGTGGGGTCACTGGGTGGCCCTGCCCTGAGTTATATAAGAACTGTCACAAGAACAGAAGCGCCACATTGAAGCGGATCGTCTGGAGGATGAAGCGGGGACGAAGAAGCCAGAGGAAGATGCCAATAGAAGATGGAGAGGACCGGAGGAAGAATCAGAGGAAGATGGAAAAGAAGCCGGGGAAGAAGAAGATGGAGGAAGAAGGAGAAAACCGAAGGAAGCCCAGAAGAAGTTAGAGGAAAAAGGGAGGGAAAGAAGAAGACATTATTAATAAAAGTAATTGTCAGAAAACGGCTATTGTCTTTTTTTTACCATTTTTACATTTTTTTTGTGAAATGGTAGGGTTACTTGTACCCCATTACCAATTCACACGGGGGGGCCGGGTTCTGGGGGTCCCCTTGTTAAAGGGGGCTTCCAGATTCCAATAAGCCCCCCACCCGCACACCCCCACAACCACTGGGCAAGGGTTGTGGGGATGAGGCCCTTGTCCCCATCAACATGGGGACAAGGTGCTTTGGGGGGCTACCCCAAAGCACCCTCCCCATGTTGAGGGCATTCAACATGGGGATTCATTACAGCCGCGATCAGTTTTAAATGAGAATTTTTCCTTTAGAAATATAATTTTGCTGCGGTACTGTTCTAAACATGGGAAAAATGCGCCACTTTACAGGCATACTATAGTCACCCCCCAGGAACAATATTTAAAGGAATATTTCATTTTTATTGTTTCAATTTAAATATTAAAAAATCACTGCTCCCAAAAAATGTTTTTGCAATGATACATGTCCCCTGGGGCAGGACTCGGGTCCCCAAACACTTTTTATGACAATAACTTGCACATAAGCCTTTGAAATTAACACTTTTGATTATTCATGTTCGTGTCCCATAGACTTTAACAGTGTGTGTGTGTTCTGCCAAATTTTTTGCCTGTTCTGTATGTTCTGGTGCGAACCGAACTGGGGGGTGTTTGGCCCATCCCTAGTCATAACATGCGTACACATGTGATGAGTCTCCTTAAATATCCTACATACCAGCTGCATATAATCAGGTCTTAAAGTGGTTGTAAACCATTACACACCACTTTTACCTACAGGTAAGCCTATAATAAGGCTTACCTGCAGGTACTGGAAATATCTCCTAAACGTGCACGGTTTAAGAGATATTTATCATACACGCTTGCGCCAACATCATCGGCACAAGCGCATTGAAGAAAGGGCACGATCGTGTCATTTCTAAAGGGCCCGTGCTCTGGCACGCATGTGTGGGAGTGGCGTCACGTGACTCCGGCCAGTCAGAGTCCACGGCCCCGGAAGGAAGAGGGGTGAAGATGGACGTGGCCACCAGCGGGGACATCGGGGGCTTCATTTGCAGGAAAGTGGCACATAATAGGCGATGCATACTAGCCCAATATGCTTTTACTTTGCAGGGAACAAAAGAGGAAGTAAAACCCATCAGGGTTTACTTCCTCTTTAACTCTTGTCTTCCACCAAACTCTATTAGTAACCAACAAACATACATATATATTATAAAAGGTTCGGCCGCAGGTCCAAAACCTCATGAGCTATCTCACCAAGAAACTGGCAACCAGCAACCAATCATAAGTGGCAGATACATTCTCCACCCAGGAGCTGCACATATGCAAGGGGCATATTTATGTGCAGCTGCAGGGCGTCTAGGATAGGCTGTCGGATTTGACAGCTTTCTGGTGGGATGGCTCAGATGGGGGTTCTGACTCTTGTCCAAACCTGCCTAAGCTCACCCCTACTCTCCAAGTGCTTCATACATGTAAAACTTTTTTTCCTGCCCAACCTGGCCAACAATGTCTACTAAAGCAGGGGCTCTATAATGCCTTATTATGAAACACATAGGCCCGCATTTGAGATTCCATCTGCTGCGTTGCTTTTCAAGCTACAGAAGCATGACCTGGTAACACTGCAATGCAAGCCAGTAATTATGTTACTTAGATTGAAGAGTGCCTGTAAAAAACCCTGTATTGTGATCCTCACTACTAATTAAGTATTAGCAACACCTAAAGCTAAGGAGCTCTCCGAGAACATTCCACAGTCAATTAAATCACAGAGTTTCATTAACAAGAGAAGAGGTAGCAGGCCTTTAATGATTATGAAACTCAGTGAAGAGGTGTCTTTGTTCTTCCCTCTCTAATGACAATATAAAGGAGCGCTGGCTATTTGCACGGTATTTCCTGGGCAGAGATATCTTGGACTGGAGAGGCGTATAAGCCAAATTCACCTTTTTCCTCCTGTGCCTTCTTCAAATCTTTTGTTAATTTTATTTATCCTGTTCTTGGTTTGCCACTGTTTTCACATCCTTCTGGCTAAGGCTGAATTTACTATATTGGCACCAGGGGACAAGGGCTAAGGATGGCAGGGATATAGGGGCATTACCAAACCTCCGCATTTACAGATTGTGGTCATTTTTATTACATTGTTACCCTCTTCTGGTCACCTCTGGACTCTTATGTCTAAGGACCCTTTCAATAGTAGAAGAGAGCAGGGCGAGCAACTCCATGTCCATATCAAATGTAAATAGCTTTATTGGCACATGTTAAAAATACAAAAGCAGACACGTTTCGGCACACCGCCTTGATCACTGCTGAAACGCGTCTGATTTTGTTTTTTTAACATGTGCCAATAAAACTATTTACATTTGATATGGGCATGGAGTTACTGGCCCTTCTCTCTTCTACTATTGTCTAAGTGTTGTTCGAACAACACCGTAGCCAGAGCAGCCTATTGTGGACTTTATTTTACATCCAGGAGGATCCCTTTGTGAGAGAACTGCAATCCCTTGTCTACATTAAGGACCCTTTAACACAGGCATTCTGATCAGGTCCACCAGTCAGTTATTCAGATGGACCTGATCAGAAGGTTCATGGGGCCCTATGGACAGGGGGGTGTAATCTCACTTGTATCCATTGCCTACCTCCAGGTCTGTCCAGGTCTAGAAAAAAAAAAAAATGAAAAAGGACTGTGTCCCTTTTCGTTTTTTCAGACCAGATTGGAGGTAGCCTAATGTAAATGGACAGGGGAGTCTGTTTACACCCAGTCGCCCATAGAGCTGGCAGGGCCTGCTCGTCTCTGCTGGGCAGAAACTGAACGGAAGGTGACATCCTTCTTGTCGGCTCTGATCAATTGCTGGAAATAGGTTCTCCCAAAGTAGTACAGAGGTTGCCTTCCACAGACACAGTTCCACAGTCTTTTTGTGAATTTTATTTGCAGAATACTTGAACAGGAGAGGGATAAGGGTGCAGGATATTCCAAAACGATATCAGAAAACAATAGGACAAGCTTTTTAGCATGAATTCTGTAGCAACAGCCTGGACTGGAAGTGATAGGGAATGGCCAGTAACTCTAGGTCTCTATAAGAGCAGACTCAGTCCATACAGTAACCCCTGGCACTCATTTCTCTCTACATTAACCCCTGGCACTCACTTACCTCTAGCAGCAGGCACACCTGAGTGTCCCAAAACCAGGTCTTAGACTGGCCATACAATTTTCTTGTACTTTCTGATACAAGTTAAAAGTGTTGTTTTGGTTTTACCTCATATTATGTGGTTTTTGGTAAATCTAAAGCAAAATTGTCCAATAAGATTGCATAATGTATGGCCAGCTTTACTCACAATGTCCTAGGAGCTGTCTGCCACCCATCTTCCACACAACACTCTGCAATGAGGGAGACAAAAATCCTTTTTGAGATCAACCAGGACTCCAGAACAATGCCCTCCAGCAAAAATCCTTTAGCAATCTTCTCCAGGCCTCCAGCCTAGACCCCTGCTAGGGCCCAAACTGTAACTCTTGTCACACACTTGCTGCCTCCAAGGGGCAGCAGCCACAGGAGAACTGCAGCCCTTCTAGCAGAGGAAGAACAGTCTGCTCAGGCTTCCCAAACATGTATCGGTTTTCTAGTCATCTTCTGGACACCCCCTTCCAGGGATTGGCTGAGGTATGATAAATATTCATAACTGAGTGATTGACCATCCCTGCTTTATTTTCTGGAAACTTATTCCAGAAACAGGCAGGAGCTATCAATCACCCAGATAAGGAAATCTTGACCAGACAAAAAAAACAGATCATTTCACCACTGACTACAGTAGAAAAAAAAACAAACAACAACAGGAACAGGGATCTACAGGAGCCTAACTTTATACTGCCTCAGACCAAGCTTAGAATGCCTCTCAAAGTCAGGGATTTTATTTCTATTATCCACAGGAATTAAGGAATGCAGGTGTATCAATGTGCTTTTTCAGAGCAGTGTGTGTAGTGGATAGATTGTAGTAAATATATGGATCATATACTTACAACATAGAGGGGATGGCGCTCTCCCGACCAGCCACCATGACATGCGAGTGAGGATCTGCTTCAGCCTACATGTCTCCACCAAGTAACCAAGCCCCTGACGCATTTTTTTCTGCCCACGGTGGCTTAGTCTTAGGGGTTAGGAGGACTAAGCCGCTGGTTGGTGGGGCGAAACACATCATGGGCGTGGTTACTTGGGGAGACTGATTCTCACTCACAAGTCATGGTGGCTGGTCGGGAGAGCGGCATCTCCTTTATCCAGCCTAACTTTATAGTTAGGCAATTGTTTACAATACACAAAGGTTTAGAAATCTGAATGACATTCAGTTAGTGTTTACATCAGAGGCATAACTAGAACCTTCACGGCCCCCGGTGCAAAAACCATAAAGGGCCCTTCTGGCCCCTGGCTAAGGTCCTTCTCGTTGATCCCATGGCCCTTTACTCCCATTACGGTCCCGCAGCGAGCCCCCTTCCTGCCATCTTGGGGTCCCCCAATGGTGGTGGAATGCCAGGACCAAGTGAAACCCGGTAGTTTTGCTACTGGTGTCAGTAGTTTTTTATTTATGTTATTTTATTTTTTAAGCATTTCATTTTATTTATTTTTTAATTGTTTTAAATTTTTTTACAATATTATTTTATATTATTTAAAAACATTTTTTAGGACCCTCGTTGAAGGGGCTTTGATGAAATATCAGGGGTCTAAACAGATCTCTGATGTTTCACCTTTGAGACAGAGAAAGGAGATTGAGGACACCTCGATCTCCATCTCTGCAGCCTCAGCAGCACAGAATGAATGAACAGTAATAGCTCTGTACAGAGTTTCCAATTCATTCATAAACTGAAGCATAGGAAAAACAGATTTCTATTCCTTAGCCATGAGTAAAAAAAAAAAAAAAACAAACAACAAAAAACAAAACAAAGTCAGTGATCATTACCGATCATTGATTCATTAAGACAAGCAAGGGACTGGTAAATTCCACATTTACCAGCCCCTTCGTTGCTCTCCATCCTGACTCCATCCCCCCCATGGCAGCCGGCGGGAGGTAAGAAGGGGAAAGCCAGCAGCGCTGTGGTAGGGGCGAGGGAAAGGGGCCACACAGGGGCCCGGGGGAGTAGGACAGGGCTAGGGAGGCGGCGGGGGGCGGCATGTAGCGCAACCAATGCTCTCCATTACCTTCCCGCAGCTGTTGAATATCTTTCTATCCAGGTGTACAGGGGGGCCGCATGGGCCCCCTGGAGCATGGGGCCGCATCACAACCATGACCCCTGTACGTATTCCCCTGGTTTACATCTACTTTAACCGATCCCACCACCTTATCTTCTTTCCGCAGAATGTCTGGGCACAAGAGAAGCAAATACGATAAGGAAAATATAAAACAAGGTCTTCCTGTTGCCAGACACATGTCCTGAATGCATTAAGCCTGTATGTGATTGTTATTTTTATTCTTTGTCCTGACACTGAAGACCTATTTTATCCAGCCAAATGACTCTGCGATGATTGCAACGTGTATTTTTCTTGTATTGAGCCGCTCGGTATTTGAACAGAGCTTTCTAGAATCCTGCGCAGACAGGAATGTCATGTAAAATTATGACCTTCAAATTAAAGTGGATGAAAAGCTAGCTAATGAAATTGTACGTGTGTTTGAAACATATGCTTGCAGGATTGGTATGGTAATAAGTACGAGGTGGGATGTATGACTGTATATAATGAACATTAGCATTTTCTAATATCAAATGACATCTCTTACTACAAGCGCCGTGCTTTTCAGAAAGTTAAAGTAGACCTGGCGTCAAAATGTAGGGTCTGCTTATCTTAAAGACCAGGGGTCTGCAAACTGTGGCCCGAAGGCCAGATGTGGCCCTTTACTAGCCTTTATCCGGCCCTTAGGCACTATTCCTCCCACTGACACCAACAATGGGGCACTATTCCTCCCACTGACACCAACAATGGGGCACTATTCCTCCCACTGACACCAACAATGGGGCACTATTCCTCCCACTGACACCAACAATGGGGCACTATTCCTCCCACTGACACCAACAATGGGGCACTATTCCTCCCACTGACACCAACAATGGGGCACTATTCCTCCCACTGACACCAACAATGGGGCACTATTCCTCCCACTGACACCAACAATGGGGCACTGTTTCTTCCACTGATACCAATGATGGGATACTATTCCTCCTACTAATAGGGGCACTACTCCTCCTCCTACTGACCACCAACCTTGAGGGCATATTTATTCTCACTGATGCTGGGCCCAGGACATTTGCTGCCCCCTCAGCTGGCCACAACCTGGCCCTCCTAAAGTCTTAAGAACAATAAACTGGCCCTTTGTTTGAACAGTTTAAAGACCCCTGTTATAGACCCCCAGAGTTAAAGTCAGTAGCGGCTGGTGGGATCTTCTTTTGGGGGGGGCGGCAAACAAACTACAACCCCCCTCGGCCGCGTAAGCGGTCCGGCACTTACTCGCTCGTGTGGGGCTGTGGTGTCCTCTCCTGGGGTGCGGGCAGCTTCCTCCTCTATGTTTCCTCCTCCGCCAGAGTGCTAGGCGTCCAATAGGATCGCCTGACGCTTTGGCCAATCGGGAAACAGGTCTCACAGACCTGCCCGTTGGTTGGCGGGGAGGGACTTTTGTGTGATAAACGCGAAAATTCATTCACTTATCGTCACACAACTGGGTGGGCTCAGAGCGCAATGCTCTGTGCTCTGAGCCGACCCTTTTCTGAAGCCTATTAGAGCCTCCGGCTCTAATCAGGTGCTTAAAAAAAACCACCACCATAGAATCCATAGTTCGGTGCCACTGATATGTAGATTAGGGGGCTGGACACATGGACAGGGGAAGGGGCGCCAGTGCGCCCCCTATGGTAGGGGCCGCCACTGGTTAAAGTTGAACTCAAGACACAAAAATTTTATCTGAAAGTGGTTGTAAACCTCAGACATGAAATATGAACAAAGCCTATCCCTCTATAGTGTGTACTTGTCTCAATCCAGAGTGCTAAGTGTAATTTCTGTCTGCCTTGTTCCTCTGCTATAAGCATGAATCACTTCTGCCAAGTTTTCCTGACAGCAAGAGAAAAAAGGTGATGGGGGAGGGATCTCCAGCACACAGCTGGTGATTGGCAGCTACAGCTTGTAAGTGGGGTGCATCATGGTGCGGCGGAATAACACATTCAGTCCCAATGCAATGTAAGAACTTGTATTGAAATAATGCAGGGACAGTTCACAAATAATGCAGTGGGAAGGCAGCCCAACCGGAAACACTCACAGTTCCAACAGCCTGTAGGGAGTAGAGTGCAGCTGAACTGCCAGCGTCTGTAGAGAGGGGAAGAATGCAGCCTGGCCATCTTGTGCCCAACAGGCAGGCGTCCAGAGAAGTTGCGAGCCCTACACTTTTCTTCCTCATCAGGAACCTTTTCCTGACACTAGTGCTGTCCCTACTAGGCGGGGAACCTGTCCCTACTTTACAAACTCGCAAATGCGTGCCAAACCTGGTTGCCAGGGCCTTAAATAGACTCTGCCTGACCCAAGATGGCTGCCAGAGTCACATGGGGGCAGCATCCAATTGGATACTTCCACAATGACCCAGGAAACCATAGAGGAACTGCATTTCTACTGACTTCCTCTGCAATTGTGCCAGAGCGCCACCTGCAGTCAAGAAAGTAGACTGCACCTGCCTACAAGCTCTGTTCCTGTGTGCTGTGTGTAGGGGGGTATCCCTTCCCTCCAATCAGCTCCCAGTGCTCTCCTCATTTTTTTTTTAGGTACCTTTTCTGACCTGGCATCAAAATGTATGGTCTGTTTATCTTGTAGATCCCCAGAGTTAACTAGTTAAGGACCGGAAGGATTTGCCACCTTAATAACCAGGCCATTTTTTGCGACACGGCACTGCGTCACTTTAACTGACAATTGTGCGGCCGTGCAGTGCTGTACCCAAACAAAATTGATGTCCTTTCTTTCCTACAAATAGATTTTTTTTTTTTTGGTCGTGTTTGATCACCTCTGCGTTTGTTTTTTTTTTTTTGCGCTATAAACAAAAGAAGAGTGATAATTTAGAAAAAAAAAATATATATATTTTTTTTACTTTTTGCTACAATAAATATCCAAAAAAAAATGCAAAAACTCATTTCTTCTTCAGTTTAGGCAGATATGTATTCTTCTACATATTTTTGGTAAAAAAAAAAAAAGAAGCAATAAGCGTATATTGATTGATTTGCACAAAAGTTATAGCATCTACAAAATAGGGGATAGATTTATGGCATCTTTTACTAGTAATGGCGGTTATCAGCGATTTTTAGTGGGACTGTGACATTGCGGGGGACAGATCGGACACTTTTGACACTTTTTTGGGACCGGTGACATTTATACAGCGATCGGTGCTAAAAATAGCCACTGATTACTGTATAAATGTCACTGGCAGGGAAGTGGTTAACACTAGGGGGCGATCAAGGGGTTAAATGTGTTCCCTGTGAGGTGTCTCTAACTGTGAGGGAAGGGGACTGACTGGAGGAGAGAGATCGCTGTTCCTAATCACTAGGAACAGACAATAACTCTGTACTTCCCTGTCAGAATGGGAATCTGTCTGTTTACATTGACAGATCCCCGTTCTGTCTCTCTCAGTAATGATCGCAGGTGTCCGGCGGACATCACAGGCGCCGTCCACGTGCATCGGCTCCGGTGTCGCGCCTCTGCTATCAGCATGAGTCATTTCTGACAAGGTTTCCTGACCTCAAGAGAAAAATGGTGACAGGGGAGGGATCTCCAGCACTATGATTGACAGCCTCAGCTCTGTTCCTTTGTGCTGTGTGAGGGGGGGATCACCCTCCAATCAGCTCTCAGAGCTCTCCTCTTTTTTTTTTTTTTTTTTTTTTGCTTACCTACTCCAGAAGTCTTCACAATGGTCATATGACTCACTGGCAGGTCTGGTGCAAGGATTTTTGACATCCTAGGCGAAACCTCATTTTGCCACCCCCTCTCCCCATTGGCTCCACCTCCGACTCCACCCCCTTTGCCCTGCCCATCTATAACCCACCTTTTTAATGAAGCGCCCATCAAATGCAGCCTCACTAGTGCTCATGAAATGCAGCCTCACTAGTGCCCATGAAATGCAGCCTCACCAGCGCTCATCAAATGCAGCCTCATCAGTGCTCATCAAAGCAGCCTCACCAGTGCCCATCAAATGCAGCCTCACCAGTGCCCATCAAATGCAGCCTCACCAGTGCCCATCAAATGCAGCCTCATCAGTGCTCATCAAAGCAGCCTCACCAGTGCCCATCAAATGCAGCCTCACCAGTGCCCATCAAATGCAGCCTCACCAGCACCCATCAATGAATGTTTGCTTGCTTCCATTCATTCGGGACAGACACAGTCCTCCACCACCGATGCGCCTCTGACACTGTGTGCGAACGGAGGGGTGGCTGCCTGCTGATGCTGAGACTTGGTTTCTTTCTGCAGAGAGAAGAGAGTAGGAACACCAGTGGCCAGGCGCCCTAGGCAATGTGCGCCCCAGGCGGCTGCCTAGTTCACCTAGTGGTAGCACCGGCCTTGCTCACTGGGGTTGATTTACTAAAACTGGAGAGTGCAGAATCTGGTGCAGCTCATAGAAACCAATCAGCTTCCAGGTTTTTTTGTCAAAGCTTAATTGAACAAGCTGAAGTTAGAAGCTGATTGGCTCCCATGCACAGCTGCATCAGATTTTGCACTCTCCAGTTTTAGTAAATCAACCCCAATGGGTCATCTTCCTCTTTGGACCTTCTCAAAGGGTAATGCAGTGAGTGAACTCTTTGTATCATTACACTGTGAGTGCAGAGTGCAGGGCGGGGGTGGTGACGCTTTCTCGGGGGGGCAGGTTCATGACACCCTGCACTCACCATAGTGCCTCAGTCTTCCAGGTTGAATAATGTTGGGCTTAATGGAACCTGGAAGACTGAGGACATCTTGTGGTAAGAAGAGGAACTGCAATAGTGTTGGGGAGTATGTATTACAATTGGAGCTGCTTTACTGGGTTTTTTTTTCCTCCTAGGGGACATGAAAAAAAAAAAATACCCGGAGTTGGGCTTTAATTTTGCTTTAATGTCTGCAGTTCCTTCAGGCAGAGATGAAAAATGTAAGAACCTCTATGTCAAACAATCAGGAAATTCTGCTGCAATGATAGCCGGTTAAAAATAACTGCAGAATCACTCCCACTTTCTACATACAAAGCAGCAGAACACGACTATTATTTGTAAAATGGGGGGGGGGGGTTGGCAACTAACTTGAGTATGTAGAACATCAGAAGTATTTGTTCTTTACTTCATCATTATCCTGGATAAAAGGAAAGAGATAATTTTCCATATAATATTGATCAGATGTATGCATACCGTAAAGTGTTCTATTCAAAGCATAAGGGAGAAGACAAGGCTTTGATCCAAAGAAACAAATGGTGTTAAATGTTGCTTTAATCTTAGGAGCATCCGGCTGTACTAACATCTTTACAAACGCAAAAAACCCGAGCCTCATGCCGCCGCTGAAGAATCCTGAGAACAAATTGGTTTTAAGAACAGCGTGTCACACGGTTGTGGAGAAAAGAGCGCACTTGTCGCACCATCGGTGATTAAACTACCCAGGAAATAATGGCACCAATAAGGATACTGTGTTTTAAAGTGGTTGTAAACCTCAGGCATGAAATGAACAAAGCATATCCCTCTATAGTGTGTGCTTGTCTCAGTCCAGACCACTAAGTGTCATTTCTATATGCTGCCTTGTTCCTCAGCATGAGTCACTGCACACAGGTTCTTCTGACACCAAGAGAAAAAAGGTGACAGAGCTCCAGCCCACAGCCTGTGATTGACAGCCTCAGCTCTGTTCCTGTGTGCTGTGTGAAGCAGGTGTGACCCAGTGGCGGCTGGTGCTGGAGGATTTTAGGGGGAGGGGCCCCTTAAGGACTCTCCCTATGGCTCCACTGGTGTCCGACGCCATGGCTTCTGTCTTCCCCCGGTCTTCTTTCCGGGTTCTGGGTCTTCCTGTCCTGATTGACCGGAAAGCCAGAAGCCGCTCCCAGATTGCAAGCAATTGTTCTGAAGGTTTGAGAATGACTTACTAAGCTATTGCTAGACTTGCCAGGCTTCACAGGTGCACAATTGCTGCAAGTCCACATTGCATGACTCCAGAACAAATTCCTTTTTTGCTAACATTCTGCAAGTTCTGGTTCAGTTATGTTGTGTGATAGTCATCCCACCACAGGGGGTCACTGTAGCTGAATTTTCATGCTGTAGACTTGCAGAGCTCTTGCTGTAGACTCACCACTGCAACTTTGCTCTTGCACTCCCGCCGGGTGCTCCGTGATCATGCCCACGGGTCCCGCGGACTCGATGTCCACTGGTGTCCCGCGATTGTGTCATGGAGCAGCAGAACGGGGAGATGTAAGCAAGGTATTTCCCCGTTCTGCCTAGTGACAGGACAGAGATCACTGCTCCCTGTCATCGGGAGCAGTGATCGCTGTCATGTGAGTTGAAGCCCACCCCCCCACAGTTAGAATCACTCCCTAGGACACACTTAACCCTTTGATCGCCCCCCTAGTGGTTAACCCCTTCCCTGCCAGTGTCATTTACACAGCAATCAGTGCATTTTTGTAGCACTTATCGCTGTATAAATGACAATGGTCCCAAAACAGTGTCAAAAGTGTCCAATGTGTCCGTCATAGTGTCGCACAAAGCCGCCATTACTAAAAAAAAAATAATAATAAAAATGCATTTAATTATGTTTTAATTAATACATAGCTACAGTATGTTATTTTGTGTCTTTTATTTGTGTCTTGCCCGAGTTCAACTTGAAGTCAACTTTTTACACAAAAGAAGTTCAGAAATGACTTCAGTTTTAACTCCCGGGAAGAGATTTTCTTGAGTCCGTTCCAGGTTGCATTCCTGCCGGCATTACTAGTAAAAAAAAAAATAAATAAAAATGCCATAAATCTATCCCCTAATTTGTAGACACTATAACTTTTGTGCAAACCAATCAATATACACTTATTGCAATTTTTTTCTACCTAAAATATGTAGAAGAATACATATCGGCCTAAACTGAGGAAAACATTTGTTTTTTTATATATTTTTGGGGGATATTTATTATAGCAAAAATTAAAAAATATTGCTTTTTTTTCAAAATTGTCACACTTTTTTTGTTTATAGCACAAAAAATAAAAACCGCAGAGGTGATAAAATACCACCAAAAGAAAGCTTTATTTGTGGGGAAAAAAGGACGTCAATTTTGTTTGGGAGCAACGTTGCACGACTGCGCAATTGTCAGTTAAAGTCATGCAGTGCTGAATCGCAAAAAGTGCTCTGGTCAGGAAGGGGGTAAATTCTTCCGGGGCTGAAGTGGTTAATCTCATTTATAAACGATCAAGCTACAGATCTATCCGGGAATCTATTTTTCTGCATCCGTTTATGCTTTGTCTAAGTCACTGAGCCCTGATGGATTTTATTTGCCCCCCCAAAAAAAATGCGTTGGCTGTTTTATGTGATCATATTATGAACTAATAAAGATTTTCATCATTTGGTTAGCATTCCTGTTGTATATTTTATGTTTGAGTCACATTTTGGGAACCCGTTGGAGGGCAGTCTGGTTTTACATGAGCAGCCTTACCAGAGCGAGTCAGCTTGCTGAACGATTATGGTTTCTCTGTTATTTTGAATGAAAAATTGTTGAAGTCCCGATGCCTCTCGGATATGTTTTTTTTTAGAAATAGGAAATGTGTTTTTGGTCCATTTAATACTTTGAGCTCTTTTTTTATGTAATCATATCATGAACAATAAAAGCCATTTGTACTCCATTACCATATAACTCAATGCTGTTGTTGGTTGTTTTATGTTCTTGAGGCGCTTTTTGGATACCCATTGAGAGGGGGGGGGGGGGAGTCTTTAGACGTGTGCAGAACGAAAAAAAAAATCATTTGGTTTCATTTTGATTCTTTATTTACACAAATTAGTTTAGTTGAATTTGTTTATTTAATTTTCGGAATTTGTTTCAATTATTCGAATTTGAATCGATTCAAATTGTCCGGATTTGGTCAAACTGAACTGAATTTGACAGAATTTGGAAAATTCTAATTAATTTGAATTACATTCATATTTACATTAAATTCCATTTGAATTGCATTCAAATTGAATTCTATTCTAAATCAAATTTATTCTATTAAAAAATGTGACTTTTGGAAGATAGTTACCGTATATTCTTTTTATCCCATTCTATTCCATTGGTTTTTTTTCTATTCTTTTATTTTCTATTCTATTCAAATTTGAATTTATTCTATTTCAAATTAAAATTCTAATGGTATATTTATTCTATTGTATTGTATTCTATTCTTTTGTAGTGTTTGTACTATTCTATTATTTAATTTTCTGTTCAATTTTATTCTATTCTATTATTCTATTCTATTCAAATTTATTCTACTCAAAATTAGAATTTCAGAAGATGGTTATATTCTCTCTAGTCTATGTTTTTTTCTATTTTAATCAATTCTATTGTTTTTTTATTTTCTATTCTATTCTAATCTTTTCTTTTCTATTGTATTCAAATTCAAATGTATTATATTCGAATTTTGGGGAATGATTATATTCTTTCTATTCTATTGTTTTTTGTTTTTTTGTTTTTTTTTTGTTTTTTTTTTGTTTTTTAATTTCTAAACATATAAAAAATGTTATTAATAGTTTGCAAGTTACATAAAAAAAATAATCTGGATCATTTAGATCCCATATATCAAAGCAATATTAAAGCTTTAATGTTCTATTCTATTCTTTTCTGTTATGTTATTTTCTATTCTTTTCCTTTACTTTCTATTCTATTTTGTTTTCTTCAAATTTGATTAGAAAACTATTCAAATTCTATTAGAAAACTATTCAAATTCTATTTGAAAAATATTCAAATTCGATTGGAAAACTATTTGAATTTGATTTGGAAACTGTTTGAATTTGATTAGAAAGCTATTCTAAATCGAATTTCGTCCGAAATGTTGCTTCATTATTTCGGATTTTTTTTAACAAAAAATTAATTTAAATTTCAATTCGGAAATAAACCAACAGCAAATGTTTAGGAGTCTTGTTCATATGATTGTGGTTTCTCAAATATCATGAATAAAGAAGTGATGATGTCTCAGTGTCTTTAAAAAAAAAAAAAAGTAGGAAACAGCTATTCCCCATACCATGTTTCTCATACCATGCCTAGGCCAACAAAATAAAACTTTTTCCAACTAAGATTAGGATGAAAATGTTTTACACTGAGTGATAACATGAAAACCAAAACCCTGCAGGGATTGCCTCATTGCAAAATTTTAGCCCATCAATAGGCAAATTACCTATATACAGTATATTACATAGTTGGTAAGGTTGAATAAATATACCAGTCTATCCAGTTCAACCTGTGTGGGTTCGTGTGTATGTTTATGTCAATATCATTTCCCGTATCCCCGTATATGTTAAGATGCCCATCTAACACCACCAACTGTAGAAGAGAGTTCCACATCCCTATCACTGTGACAGTAAAGAACCCCTTACACAGTTTAAGGTTAAACCGCTTCTTGTCCAACTTTATTGAGAGGCCACGTGGCCTGAGGTTGAATAGTTTCCCCCCTATGCTAGAATCACCATTGAGATATTTTGTATATAATGTCCCCTCTTAAGGGGATAATAAACAACAAACAACAAACCATTCATAGAATTATTAATATTATTCAGAGATCTAGTCCCACATCCTCCAAATTTGGTTCCCATACCCCCCTAGGTGTATGGATACCTGCAGTTAAAGTGGACCTTTCAGTAACTTTACAAGTCTGCATAAATACATTTCTGACATGTCACATCATACAGTAACAATATTTTTTTCAGAAATGCTCCACCAGCTTTTTTTTTTTTTGAGCTTCAAGTGATTTTTACCTAGAATTAGTTGATGCAGGGGTGTACCTACAGTGGTCACAGGGGTCGCAATCCACGACCTGGTTCCTTGCTGCGGGGGGCCCGCGTGGCCCCCTGTACACCTGGATAGGAGAGGCGGTGGCATATAAAATTCAAATATATTCTATTCAAATTTTGAGTAATAGTTATATTCTTTCTATTCTATTGTATTATTTTCTATTCTATTATTTTCTATTCTATTTCTCTATTTTCTATTTTATTCTGTTCAGAAATTCTAATTCGATTAGAAAACTATTCAAATTTGAATTTCGGCCAAAATTTTGTTTCATTATTTGTATTCGTTTAAATTTGTTACTATTGTAATTTGGAAATTTGGATACATCCGAATTTCCAAATAACAAAAAAATTCACCGAGTTTCATTTTGGAATAAAACCAACCGGAAATGTTTGGGAGTCTTGTTCAAATGATTGTGGTTTCTCCAATATCATGAATAAATAAGAAGTCCCAGTGCCTCTTAGATATGTATTTTTAGAAATAGGAGACGGCCATTCCCCCTACCATGTTTCTCATGCCATGCCAAGGCCAATGAAATAAATCCCACCGATCAGATCTCCACCGGCACCTGCTGATCGTTCATTACACTGGCAGAATGCCAGTCATTCTGTCAGTACAGAAGGCTTGGATCCTGTGTTCCTGTAAAGCAGGAACACCGATCTATGTCTTCCACTAGTAAAAGCACCTCCCCCACTACACTGAAACATTAGCTAGGCACACATTTAACCCTTTGATCACCACTGATGTTAACCCCTTCCCAGCCAGTGTCATTAGTACAGTGACAGTGCAGATTTTTAGCACTGAACACTCTAATGATGTCACTGGGGTCTGGTCCCCAAAAAAGTGTCAGTTAGGTGCCCGATTTGTCCAGCGCAATGTCGCAGTCCCACTATAAGTCGCTGATTGCCACCATTACTAGTAAAAAAAAAATAAATAAATAAAAATATCCCATAGTTTTGTAGACGTTACAACGTTTGTGCAAACCAATCAATATACGCTTATTGGGATTTTTTTTTTACCAAAAATATGTAGCACAATACATATTGGCCTAAATGGATGAAGAAATTAGATTGTTTACATTTTTTTATTGGATTTGTTTTAGAGCAGAAAGGAAAAAAATATTGTTTTGTTTTTTTTCAACATTTTTCAAAAGTTTCTAGACAATAGGAAAAAAATGCAGAGGGGATCAAATACCACCAAACAAAAGAAAGCTCTATTTGTGGGGGGAAAAAAGGACATCAACTTTATTTGGGGTACAGTGTCACACGGCCGCGCAATTGTCAGTTAAAATATTGCAGTGCCGTATCGCAAAAAATGGCCTGGTCAGGAAGGGGGTTGAGTGGTTACCATATCTCCTTCTAAGCATCTCTTCTATTTGTATATCGCTTTCATATCCCTCTTAAGTGTCTCTTCTCCAGGGAGAATAAATGTAATGCTTGTAGTCGTTCCTCATAACTGAGATCCTCCTGCCCCCTTATTAGCTTTGTTGCCCTCCTTCTGAATATTGCAAATGTAATCTACAGATTGTTTAAGGGATTTCTTTTTTTTATAATTTAATCCCCTCTTCAATCCCTTTATAGATAAAGAAAATTATTCCTTTTTTTCTGATGGGCTTAGGCAAATATATCTATATATAAATGTCAAATTGCAAATACACAAACCGGTTAGAACTAATCATATTTGTTTCTGTTTTTGTGCAACAAAACATTAATTACAATTTTACTCACGCGTCATCTAACACATCAAGTCCATGTATTTTTTTATTTCTTCTTATTCTAGGGTCAATAATCAATAATAAAATGCATAATCAATTAAATAGTAACATTCAGTAATAATAAACAAACAATTCATATTATTATTATTAATATTATTATTATTATTATTAATATTGTTCAGAGATCTAGTCCCACATCCTCCAAATTTGGTTCCCATCCCCCCTGGGTGTATAGATACCTCCAGTTAAAGTGGACCTTTCAGTAACTTTACAAGTCTGCATAAATACATTTCTGACATGTCACATCATACAGTAACAGTATTTTTTTATTAAATGATCCACCAGCTTTTTTTGAGCTTTAAGTGAGCTTTAAGTGACTTTGCCTAGGATAACTTGATGTAGGGGTGTACCTACAGGGGTCGCAATCGCGACCCGGCCCCCTGCTCCTGTGCGGCAGCCTGTACACCTGGTTTGGAGAGGCGGTGGCATATAGAGGAGCTGATCCCCTCCCTCCTACAGCCACTGAATGCCAACTTCTTCTCTCCCTCCCTCCCCCACCTGGTTTGGAGAGGCGGTGGCATATAGAGGAGCTGATCCCCTCCCTCCTACAGCCACTGAATGTCCACTTCTTCTCTCCCCCCGCAGGCATTCTGCAGCTGCAGGAGGGGGGGGGGGATTGGTTCCTCTTTATCTCACCGCCCCTACTATCCAGCTTCTTAACGCTTCCCCCAGGCCCCTGTCCTCTCCCTCCCCCCACATCCCGCCGGCTGCTGCGGAGAATGCTGTTAGTATAGAGAGCGGGGAAGGGACTGGTAAATGTGTCATTTACCGGCCCCTTCCTTGTCTGAATGAATAGAGTCAGTGATCAGTACAGTACCTATCACTGACTCTGTCCATTCATTACTAAAGCATAGTAAACTGTGTTTGCTATGTTTCTGTTTGTGAAGTTCTGTGCAGAGCTATTCCTGTCCATTCATTCTGTGTAGCCGAGGCTGCAGAGATGGAGAGCTGTGTCCTCAATCTCCTTTTTCTGTCTCAAAGGTAAAAACAACAGAGGTCTGTTTAGACCCCTGATATCTCGCCAAAGCGCCCCCAACGGGGTTCCTAAAATAAAAAAAAAAAAATACACAAATAACAAAAATAGAAAACTACTAACGCCAGTGGCGGAACTACCAGGGTTGCAAAGGTTGCAGTTTTGACCGGGCCCTGGCCTTCTGCCACGGGCTCGAAAGGAAAGGCTCCTTCATGGTTTCCTGCACTGGGGCCCTGAAGGTTTTAGATTCACCTCTGAATGGATGTCTTTATTCTGCAGCAGGAGGGATGACCTTGAGAACCCCTCTGCTTCAGGAGGGGAGACTGAGTGGGGTGGATAACAGATTGTTTTGTGGTGTGTAAATAATATTATATCACATTATGGATTTTTTTAAAGAACATATCTGTAACCACTTTTTTGTTCTTGAAAACCTCCTGGCTTATGCTAGCAGTTGGCTCACAAGGCCCCAGTATGGTGTAATTTACCTTCTCCTCCTTATGACAATAAGTCCATCTGACAAGTGCTTCTGCTTATATAGTCTGCCTCATAAGGTCACATCAATGAAGTCAAATTTAGGAGAATAAATAAGCAGGTGAATAGGAACATTTCATGGACATCGAAAAGAGCCACGTTCCTTTCTGCCCGTGGCGGATCAGAAGCCCAGGGTAGTCAGACGCTGACAGGGAAAGGTCAGTCATTGCGCTCATGCTGATCAATGAAACAAGTCACTAATACACTTTCCTATAAGCTAAACTCGCTGTTCTCCCTGAGGTAGTCTACCAATGTCAGGTCTGTGTGTTCACTGCATGTTTGTCCATGGCAAGAACATGAAGGTATAAATAAAGTAAATGACGCTGTAGGTTAAAGTAGTCCTCTGCAACCGCTGTTTGCTGTGGAAGACTGAGTACTCAACTGATGGCTACTTTTGAGGGCTTTCAAGAGCTTACAAGTATAAATAATATTCTGTTTACAGAAGGATTCTGGGATGGATAATTTTACATCCATCCCAGAACCTATGCACATCCCATGCCTATGTGATCCTTCTAGAAGCTGGAAATCCTGTAGTACCACTAGCTTCCAGGTCCTGAGGCCCTGCCATGCTGCATTGTGACCACAGGAGGTTGCCTGCTTGGTACAAGCACCATTTGGAGATTGCTTTGCATTTTCTCAGTGAATGCAAAGAAATCTCTTATTGGACAAGGTGGAGAGGCGGGGCAGGAGGCTTAAAGCGTCCAAGTGGGAACCCGCTAGTAGCACTTGCTAATGCCTATTTATTTGGCTGAGGCTGGCTCTCCGACTTAGAAACAAACATTTTCCGTATTCACAGTTAACCTACCCTGTTTCCCTTCTTTGTTGTGCACACCTCAAATTTGGCTGCTCTTTAACTTCTGACAATCGATGCAGCAATTCTGAATGGTTACCGCTGAGCTTGTACCACACTCCACCAGCACAGCCCGACATATCACCTCACTCCCAGTGACATTACCAGATTTCTTCCTGAAGCAAAGAAGTCACTTCTTCACATGTTCCTGAGCTTCTTCACCCCCAGGCCTCTCACTTTCTCTACTCTTTTTCCATGACCTCTTCCGGGCTGGTGGCTTAAGACACCCAGTGCCACGATGTTGGTCCCAGGCTGGCAACGGTTCCTATGAAGCATGGCAAGCTTACAAGCCCCTCATTACCAGGGTCTTCCATCACCATTGGCAGGTCACCAATGTCCTCCCCACTGGCTGCCTGCTTAAGCACCCAACAGGTTAGACCCTTGCAATGTGCCTGCACTTCTCTTTTTCCCCCTTCTAATGCCGCGTACACACGATTGGAATTTCTGCCCGCAAAAGACTGATGAGACTTTTTCATTGGAAAATGCGACCGTGTGTATGCTCCATGTGACTTTTGCTGGCCGAATTCCAGCCAGCAAAAGACTGGGAGTATGTTCTCAATTTTTCGGTCGGGAAAAGTTCCTATCCAAAAATGCGATCGTCTGTGGCAATTCCGAAACGCAAAATTCCTACGCATGCTCGGAAACAATTCAATGCATGCTCGGAAGCATTGAACTTCATTTTCTCAGCTCGTCGTAGTGTTGTACGTCACATTCTTGACGGTCGTAAGTTCAGCAAACTTGTGCATGACCGTGTGTATGCAAGGCAAACTTGAGCGGAATCCTGTCGGAAAAGCCGTCATATCTTTTTCCAACGAGAAGTCCGATCATGTGTAGGCGGCATAAGCCCTGTTCTTTGATATGCCATGCGTGCACTCTTTTTCTTTTTTTTGTAAATATCTTTATTCAGAATTTACATAGTACAGCAACGTTGACAAAAGGAAACACAGAGAGATAGTGTATACGTAGCAAATAACAACAGATACACAAGTACCGATCTAGTAAGCAGGAGTTGTATGTCAGAATAAAAATCATAACAAAATATATGATGGTTGCCAATAGGAGCCCCCACTCATCCCACAGAAGCAGGGATGGACAGATATCTATAGTAGGAACTAAGAAGCGTAGATGATAAGGGCATCTCTGTCTCATACCATGCCACGGTGAGAGAGAAAAATCTACATGTAAAGTAAGATGACACATCCAAAAAAGTAATGATTAACTAGACTACACTAAACATGAGTAATAGTTGGCCTGCAGAGGTTTCTCATAGTCAAGTGAGTGGATAGGAGAGTAGATGACACGGGAGTGATCACATGGTGTATGCACATCCATCAAAGGATGGGTGTGGTCAACACCCTGCCAGAGTGAGGGGGTTCGCTGCCCAGGTGAGAGCAGGATTCAGTAGTTTGAGTTTGCTTAGGGTATTGGTAAAGTTTGCCTTGGTGTACCAGGTGGAAAACTGAAAGGTTTCATGAGTTAGCAAATTTCAGTCAAGGAAAACGTATTTTAAATAAAGGTTTTCCAACGAGTAAAAAAAAGTTTGGTGGGTCCAAAGTTCTGTAGTATAGCATCCAGTTTTTTTTCAGGTATAGAAGCATTTTTAGCTCCTTCTTAACTGTAGAAAGTGATGGGACATGAGGAGATGTCCAGGCCTGAAGTGTACGACCCTCCAAGCCGTTAGAAGACAAAGATGTATCCATGGGGTCAAGGTCAATGATTTTCCCCTGATTAAAGAGGCTGTATAAGGAAGCAATGTGTAGCTGAATAGGCAATGCACCCCTTTTTAGGCAACTTCAGACCAGGCACCATTTTGGAACTTCAGAACGTTTACTAGAAAACATGTCAGTACAAGACAGCCTTCCACATATATCTTCCACAACTTGCTCTAGTTGAGTTTAATCTTAGGCTGTCCGGACCATACCATATGAATAGTGCAAAGTCCTTGGCGTAAAGTCCACCTCTGGTGAATCTGACTTCGGTAACCCTACTGGGTACCCACCAAGGGGAAGCCCAAAAGTAAGAACAGTGTTACATATGGCAGCAGTCCCCCATGCAATTCACCATCCAAGGACCGAGTAAAGGTGGCCCCCCTTTTATTTTTAGCCTGCTTCAAGGGGGCAGAGCCATGAACACCCAGGAGTCGGCAGCATTAACCCCTTCCTAACTTCTGGGCAACCTGGTGGCAAAATACATGCTAAACATGTCTAACCAGTACAAGGCTATACAGTAATGACAAAATGAGGTAGGGAATAGCCAAGTATTCACCCCAAGTAGGCACCTGCCTACAAACTCCTAACCTGCTGCAGCAGTTTGCTGAGAGCCCATCCTACTGATTAGTGACTGGCTTAATTTTTACCATGTGAGGGGATCCCAGTCTCAGCAAAAGCCTGTTGTTAATCAAAGTTTCTGAAAGCAATAGCCATTGACTGCCACACAGCCATGAGACAGAATTTTCTTATTTGAATATTACTGGGCAGGGAGTAGCAAAAAAAAAAAACTTTAAAACTGTAATGATATCCATTCAGACATATTAGTAAATTTGTCTCCGGGCTGTTGTTAGCGCATACTACATAACAGCCTCGAGATCAGTTTGATGTCTCCGCTTGACAGAGCCAGTGAATTAGAAGTCCTGGGATTGTCTGGCACATTCCCAGCATGCAATCTGTTTGAACATCCTCGAGCTTCTACATGGCAATGTGTAAACAAACGCTCTACGGAACGGTGACATGGAGGAATCTCTCCCTGAATCAACTACATAGCAGATGTGCAAATATAAACTGTCTCCCAGCAGGTCCTAATTGTCTACCATTATCTTTCCTCTCCGACATAAATAAAAGAAACACTTAAAAATTGCAGAAATTGTTGTGTAGGCAAAAAAGCCACTCCGATGGATCAGAAAAAAAAAATAGTGAAGTTTGCTCTTGGCTTTTTGTCTTTATTCAAGTGTTTCAACGTCTAATAAACCTCTCAAGCTTGATGACAACCAAGTGAGAACATCTGTTATTGCCACCATCAAGGTTTTTTTGCAAATTACTAAAGAGTACCCAAATACTTTGAATGTTTTCAGTAATTATGGAGATTATGGGCACATTTGAGTTTTTTATTTTATTTTTAAGAGCAGTTGCAGTAGAGAAAGAAATGAATGGATAATTGTGTTGTTATAGTTATTTTAGTGATTTTTTTAATAGCATAAATAAATGGAATGATGCATTTTGGCTACCTTGTATTGTTTTTAGAAGATGGGTTTCTCTCATTCATAAGTTAATGATTTTTTTTAGCTCATGGAGCTCATGAAGTAATGTTGGCAGCCATGTGCTGAAGACAAAGGGAAGTAGGTTTGGAGGACTTGGAGTAGCAACTCCATATCGCCATATGAATCTAAGAAAGTCTGTGCAAGGAGGGAACTTTACTTGGCGATGACACTAAATATACAATCCAAGTTAAGTAAATTTTATTGTATACCCTATTGCATACATTGTTGCTCATTTGCTCTAAGGCAGTGGTCTCCAAACTATGGTCTGGAGGCCAGGATGTGGCCCTTTGCTTCCTTTTATCTGGCCCTTGGGGCATTATTTCCCCCACTGTCAGGAACAGTGGGGCATAGTTCTTGCCACTCTCACTGACAATGGTGTACTTGTCCTTTCACTGACACCAACGATGGGGCACTATTCTTCCCCTTGAGACCAATGATGGGGCACTATTCTTCCCATTTATACCAATGATGGGGTACTATCCCTTCCAATGAAACCAATGATTGTGCGCTATTCCTCCCACTGATACTAAAGATGGTGGACTTTTCCTCTCATCGATAGCAATGATGGGGCACTATTATTTCCAGTGACACTAATCATGGGGCACTATTATTTCCAGTGACACTAATTATGGGGAACTATTCCTCCCAATAAAATCAATGGTGGTTCACTATTCCTCCCACTGATACCAAAGATGGTGCACTATTCCTCCCATTGATACCAACAATAGGACAATATTCCTTCCACTAATACCAAAGATGAGGCATTGTTTAATCCCACTGACGCCAAGACATTTTCTTCTTCCACTGGCCACAGTCTGGCCCCTAAAGTTTGAAGGACAAACTGGCCTTTTGTTTAGGAACTTTGAAGACCCTTGCTATAAAGGATAGGCAGCAGTGGCGGCCCATCCATAGAGGGCCCAAGGGCGCCGCCCCCCCCCCATCCATACATCCTGCCCCCTCATCTACATACAGGGATGCCGACCATGGATTCCAATGGGGGGGGTGAACTTTTCTGAAGCAAGTGATTTGAGCCAGAGGCTCTAATAGGCTTAAAAAAAGGGCGAGCTCAGGGCGCAGAGCACTGCGCCCCGAGCCCACACAGTTGTGTGACAACAGCGAGTGAATATTCACTATTCTCACACTAATCCTCCTCCTGGCCAATCAGAAGACGGGTTATGGGACCCGTTTCCTGATTGGCCAAAACACCAGGCAATCCTATTGGATGAAAGAAAGAAAAAGTGTAGCGCTATAATGTGCCAATCAACGACAATGTGAAATATATTATGTAACACACCTGTGTATATATCAAATACTAGGTCCTGCTAGACCTCGCAGGAAAAACACTGGACCAATTAAAAAATCAAGTGATCTAAGAAAACCATTACTAGCAACATGCTGTATGGTATAAAGCAATGTGAATTATATGTGCACAATAAAAAATATTCCCAGACCCTCAGATCAAACACAAACATATATGGTAGGAATTAGGGTGGGGATAAATGGCAAGTCCCTGGGGTATTTGGACAGTTCATTCAATATAACAGAGGAATCATGGAGCATAGATGTAAATCTCGCTGTAGCATCTATTCCTATCTCCGATGGACTCTTCCAATACTTGACCAGGCAGAAAATAATATAAAAATGCCCTTACCGGACGTGGTGGACTCACAGGCCGTTGGTGGTGAGTCGTACGAGCTTGCACTGTTAAATACAGTAAGGTTACAGCTGTCATACATCCGACGCGTTTCGTCTGCAAAGACATCAATGAAACGCGTTGGGTGTATGACGCTACCTCAACCATCTGTCTACTGCGCTAAACATATCTTTTTTCGTTTGTATAAACTTTGTTTTTACCCAAATTTTTATTGGAACTTTTTTAATACAATAAAATTTCCTGGTAATCCGGAATTTACACTATGTGGAGCTATTTTTCTCCTTTTTCCCCTGTCTCAATTATATGAGACCCAAACGATCGCTGGAGGACGAATCCGTGGTACCGCTCAGAATCGGGAACCCTTCCAGGACCCTCTTGCCATGGACCAAGGACAGCTGTAAGCTTACCGTATTTAACGGTGCAAGCTCGTACGACTCACCGCCAACGGCCTGTGAGTCCACCACGTCCGGTAAGGGCATTTTTATATTATTTTCTGCCTGGTCAAGTATTGGAAGAGTCCATCGGAGATAGGAATAGATGCTACTGCGAGATTTACATCTATGCTCCATGATTCCTCTGTTAGATTGAATGAACTGTCCAAATACCCCAGGGACTTGCCATTTATCCCCACCCTAATTCCTACCATATATGTTTGTGTTTGATCTGAGGGTCTGGGAATATTTTTTATTGTGCACATATAATTCACATTGTTTTATACCATACAGCATGTTGCTAGTAATGGTTTTCTTAGATCACTTGATTTTTTAATTGGTCCAGTGTTTTTCCTGCGAGGTCTAGCAGGACCTAGTATTTGATATATACACAGGTGTGTTACATAATATATTTCACATTGTCATTGATTGGCACATTATAGCGCTACACTTTTTCTTTCTTTCATTTATTTATACAATAGTCTAATTGGTGGTGTTGGCTGCTTGATGTTTGTTTGGTTGGCGCAGCAGATTTTCCTTAATTCAATCCTATTGGATGCCTAGGAGGGTGGAGGAGGAGGATAGAGGAGAGCCGAGAGCACGGCCTGAGAAGAAGACCCACTGACCCACCAGCCGCCACTGAATTGGCTCACCCACAGCGGCGATCCCCGGCTCAGACAGGGGAGGGAGGGGAGATCATAGAGAGGAGGTAAGAAGGCCGTCCTTCTCGCGGGGGGGGGGGGGGGGCACATTCCCCGCATTCATTTCCCCCAGGGAGGGGGGTGGACCGATATTACCTTACAGTGGCTCCCCCCCCCCGAATTATCGAGCAGCAGCAGCCACTGATAGGTAGTATGTGCATTGGGGTTGCATGTATGTCTGTAATACTTGTATGTCTTGAATTGTTTTTCCTACAGTTGTATGCACAGTGTTTTTGTTTAATAAAGCACATTAATACACTACAGAGGTCGTTTATCCTTCTTTAATTTACTGCAAAGTGGCCCTAAATAACACAAAGCAAAACACTAATAGTAGCCTTAAAAAAAAATTAAAAAAATGAATGTGACTACAGACAAAACAATCTACCAGATTTCCTTAACAAATAATTCCAGATAGGGACATTTTTACATAGCTACATTGGTCCAGCTTGAACCAATATAACTATGCATATACAATACCTGTGAGATCCCTCTATTAGCTGGAAATCACTATAGTAAAAACTGCTACTCCAATGATCTCCACTAGCTTGTGGAGTGGATGCCCTGCTACATTGTGAACACAGACGGTGATTTTCTCAATCAACATCCTCTGATTGGACAAGGTTAACAGGCAGAGCGGTGATATCATGCTCTCCGCCTCATGCAATCAGAAAAACAATTTGCATTCATTGAGAAAATGTTAAGAATTCTCTAAATGGTAACCATGACCAGCAGCCAACCTCCTATGTGCAGAATGCAGTGGGGACCTGGAAGCTAGTAGAGATCACTGGAGTAGGGGTGTCCTAGAGGTATCCCACTTATATTGTATGCAGATAGTTACATTGGTTCAAGCTGGACCAATGTAGTAATGTATAAATATTCATACTTGGAATTCTTCTTGGAAATACAATTTTGGATAAGGTAAAATAATAGTTTGGCTCACTCTACTCAGTGAGCTGTAATTGTTAAGTCAGGTCTGATCTGTGTGCTCTACTGCTGCCAATCTGCCCGATAGCTACCTCTGTATCCAGGTAGGTTAAGAGGTTTCTGGATGATAGGTGTGGAGTTATGCAGATGGCAGCATGAATATGGATGCAGACCCAGCCTATCCCAGAGAGGCAGGCTCTGATGGCATGCTGGGAGACTGTATTTATTCTGGGAGCACACAAAGCTCTGGGGTCCTGTCCCAGGGTGGAGGAGTCCAGCCTGGGGGGCACACTGCCCTCCCAGGCAGAAGTTGTTGTTGATGAGTTCTCAGGTGGGGAGGGGAGGAATGCAGAGACCCGTGTGCTTAGAAGAAGCAGACTATGGGGAGCTGTCTGCTAAAAATCTGTCTGGTATCACTGAAGGGTGTCACTTTGTAGACTAGAAGGAGGTTTCCATCTGTCCTTGGGCCTTTTGAGTACAGACACTAAGAGATCTTGGGGACCTTGTGCTCTAGCTACCTCTCTGTGTCTTATAGTTAGCTTGTTCAGAAAGGAAGATCAAGTCCTCAAGTTGCATAGTTCTTATCTTTGGAATATCCCACCACTTCCTCAACCCTATCCAAGTTCTCCAAAAATAAAAACCACAAAACAATATCCCCTAGACTGGTCCTTGAAGTAAGAGGGAAAGAGTACGTTGTGTGCCTGGCTGTGGAGCAGAAGTTTTGGGAAGACCAGGACTGTAATTCTGCAGCTCTTTACAGGTGTATCGCTACACATATCATTGGCAAACAGCGCAAAGGTTTCACTAATCCTAAGCTTCTAACTCTCTCCCTCCAAGATGCAGAAATATCGAAGAGAAGATGGTTGGAGGAAAGAAGAAAGTGAGAAGAGAAGGAAGGAAGGAAGCAAAGGAGGACATACATTATCTCACAAAAGTGAGTACACCCCTCACATTTTTATAAATATTTTCTTCTATCTTTTCATGTGACAACACTGAAGAAATGTTACTTTGCTACAATGTAAAGTAGTGAGTGTACAGCTTGTATAACAGTGTAAATTTTCTGTCCCCTCAAAATAACACACAGCCATTAATGTCTAAACCTCTGGCAACAAAAGAGAGTACAGCCCTAAGTGAAAATGTCCTAATTGGGCCCAAAGTGTCAATATATTTTGGGAGTCCCCTTCCACTCCTCCATGGCGGCATCACGGAGCTGGTGGACGTTAGAGACCTTTCTCTGCTCCACCTTCCATTGGAGGATGCCCCACAGATGCTCAATAGGGTTTAGGTCTGGAGACATGCTTGGCCAGTCCATCAACTTTACCCGCAGCTTCTTTAGATAGGCAGTGGTGGTCTTGGAGGTGTGTTTGGGGTCGTTATCATATTGCATTACTGCCCTGCGGCCCAGTCTCCAAAGGGAGGGGATCATGCTCTGCTTTAGTATGTCACAGTACATGTTGGCATTCATGGTTCCCTCAATGAACTGTAGCTCCCCAGTGCCAGCAGCATTAATGCAGCCCCCGACTATGATACTCCCACAACCATGCTTGACTGTAGGCAAGACACACTTGTCTTTGTACTCCTCACCTGGCTGCCAGCACACATGCTTGACACCATCTGAACCAAACACGTTTATCTTGGTCTCATCAGACCACAGGACATGGTTCCAGTAATCCATGTCCTTAGTCTGCTTGTCTTCAACAAACTGCTTGTGGGCTTTCTTGTGCATCATCTTTAGAAGAGGCTTTCTTCTGGGATGATAGCCATGCAGACCAATTCGATGCAGTGTGCGGCGTATGGTCTGAGCACTGACAGGCTGACCCCCCCACCCCTTCAACCTCTGCATCAATGCTGGCAGCACTCATATGTCTATTTCCCAAAGACAACCTCTGGATATGATGCTGAGCATGAGCACTCAACTTTTTTGGTCGACCATGGTGAGGCCTGTTCTGAGCGGAACCTGTCCTGTTAAACTGCTGTATGGTCTTGGCCACCATGCTGCAGCTCAGTTTCAGGGTCTTGGCAATCTTCTTATAGCCTAGGCCATCTTTATGTAGAGCAACAATTCTTTTTTTCAGATCCTCAAAGAGTTCTTTGCCATGAGGTGCCATGTTGAACTTCCAGTCACCAGTATGAGAGAGTGAGAGCGATAACACCAAATTTAACACACCTGCTCTCCATTCACATCTGAGACCTTGTAACACTAATGAGTCACATGACACCGGGGAGGGAAAATGGTTAATTGTGCCCAATTTGGGCATTTTCACTTAGGGGTGTACTCACTTTTGTTGTCAGCAGTTTAGATATTAATGGCTGTGTGCTGAGCTATTTTGAGGGGACAGCAAATTTAGACTGTTATACAAGCTGTACACTCACTACTTTACATTGTAGCAAAGTGTCATTTCTTCAGTGTTGTCACATGAAAAGATATAGAAGAATAAAATATTTACAAAAATGTGAAGGGTGTACTCACTTTTGTGAGATACTTTAATTAGCGAAGGGCCCCTGAGTGTGAACCATTTTTTCTCCTCCTCCCCCACCCATTCAGTTTGATTCCAAGAACAAACACTAATCAACTATGTATAGATAAATACAAGTGAAAAGTACCTTTGTTCACCCTGAACTCTTTCCATATTGTGCAATAGTATTAGAAAATAAACACCCAGCAGACATCAAGAGGAAATGGGATAAAAATTCTGCATGTGTCAGTGGTGATCAGGCAGGACACAAAGAAGGTCCTCTCTGACTGCCATCATTTGGATAATACAGTCCAAGGGCACAATTAAGGTATTATTAAGAATGCCTCCAGGTTGTGATCATCCCTAGACCTGCCTACAAGTCTAAATACAGGGGGTCCCCGGGTTACAAACAAGATAGGGACTTCAGGTTTGTTCTTAAGTTGAATCTGTTTGTAAGTCGGAACAGGTACATTTTTTAAGTGTAGCTCCAGCCAAAAAATCTATTTTTAAGTTTTGTAGATAGCATAGGGAAGGGTTATCACCCCTGTAACATTTGTTTTGCTGTCTGTGCCCCTGTTCAGAAGATTTCACCTCACTTTCTGTCCCAATGACAATTGGATTTTGAAAATTTGGGGTTATTAGGGAAATAAGGATAGGTGATAAAGCATCAGTGGAGACACCTTTTTCCCATATTACCTCTTACAGGAGAGAATTTCCCTTCCTAGGGGTAGATTTCCTCCCACTTCCTGTTGTCTCCCTCCGTTTGTAAGTAGGAGTCGTTTGTAAGTCGGATGTTTGTAAGTAGGGGACCCCCTGTAACAGTTTAAAGGCGCCCTAGCACTTGCCCAACCCACACCTAGTATATATGGGCCCCTAAATCCCTTACGTCCCTTGTGTGGCTGCACAATCTGGAAATAATATAAAGAAAGAAAGTAAGGCCGTATTTTTGCATGGGTCTGTCAGCCTTCTTATTCTTCAGGTTCATTCAGAGCCACACACAAATATCCAAACGTTTTCCCAGCATTTATCTGTGCTTTGGAGATGAAGTGGTTCTCACTCAGGAAACCATCATCTCGGTTACCAGGAAACATCCCTGTCCAGGATTCTGGAGCAGAAGCAGACTGTAATAAATCGTTCAGCAAACTCCAAGCTCATCTCTTCTGTGCCCAAACATGTTCTCCTTGCATGTTTCTGCCAACCTGTCAGGAGGGATAGCATTGTTCACAGTGAATCAGCAGTAAACACAGCAGCCTGTCATCCATACAGCAACATTCAGTTGCTTCAATTTGCCCTTGCAAACAGCAGGGAGTGGAAGAGAAAAGAACAGAACTGAGCTCTAGAGAATAAAATAACAGGGATCTATCAAAATATGGGTTAGCCGAATATAGTTTGTAAATAGCAAGACATACTCAAAGTAAAATTTGGGAAGTGGAAATTGACTATTGTTGTATCATATATACTGTATCTATTGGGTCTATGGTGGCTAATAGGAACAAAATGAAATTAAATTGGTAAAGATATCATAGGGTGAAGCACTACTCTAAACTTACCCTATTGTATGAGAGAAAGACAAGACAAATGTCATTCATCCCTCGTGTCATTGCAGCCATGGTGACCAAGCCTAAAAGTAATTTGTAGAATCAATGCACAAGCATTCTCATACAGCGCCCCTGAAAGCAATCGAGAATGAAGTGTTGGGCAGGTGTCAGCCTTACAAAAATGTGTTTCCCTAAAAAGTGCTCTTCATTCAAAATTATGTCAACCAGTTTAGAAAAACTTGTTGTTTTTAGTTCACATTTTCTTGAGCATTTATTTACAAATGCAAGTTGTCGTAGTTGACAGCCCTGACAGGTGATGAAAGCTAACCCAAAGTGCGAAGTCTAAGTGACAGTTGGTCATCCCTTAAGCTCTTGATGGTGGAGAAGGGCCGAGATCCCTACTGGCCCCTGTTTTATTTCCTGCAACTGGCACCGTGGCACGGCACCTCAGAATGTCCTTGCAAAGGGGTCACTGGAACTGGATGGCTTCTCTGTAGAGACAATAGTGTGAGATGATGGTCAAGAGTCCGAGCTGAGGTCAAGATACGCATCAGGCGAGAAAATAGTCAGAATACAATCTGATGTCGAGACGGGAGGGAGGCAAGAGAATGGTTGGTGTACAGGCAGAGGTTGAGGTAGGCGAGAGAAGTCATGTTAAGGCAGGGGTCGAGGCAATATAAAGAATAGTCAGGTCAGGTCACCAAAAAAACAGGCAACTGGCAGGTAAGTAATATTGTGCTCAGGTGATAAGACAGCAACAGCCACTTCAAAAGCTGATGCCTAAATATCCTTCCAAACAGAAGACATGAACAGCATCATTTCGGGGGAAGAAAATTCTGGCATGTATCCTGTGAGAACTGGATGTCCTGGGATACCTGAGAATCTTAGAAGATACAGCAGGAGCCCTGCGAGTGCCGCATCATGCCCTCTGCAGAATGACAGGAAGGGCCATACCCCTGCATTTACTGTACATATACAGTTCTGAAGTAGTTCTGAATGTTTTGGTTCCCATCATAATCCTAATCCTTGCTGTGTGTGCTTGCCTTGACTTTTTTGTAACATTCGATTCTAAGGACTGTTGGGAATAATAAAATGTTCACAATAAAAGGTGCACAGATGGCTTAGTAATCTCCAGAAATAGCTTTAAAAAGTGAATCCAGCATCTCTGTTCCATACAACAAAAAGTAGTTTTATTAAGAAGATAACTTAGAATCACTGCATTGCGTTTCAGACCTTGGGAGTATATATAGCACTCTCCTAGTTAGGCTGCTAGCTAGGCTAGGTGCATTTAGTTCTACTGTAGTCAGCTTGTGATTATTTTGGGCTGTTCTGTGTCTCACTGGTTGCAGGTTTGACTTTTTCGCCTTGCCTTTTGGAGGGTTCTGGAACGTAGTGGGCTGAGAGAGTCAAATAGGCAGCCAGAATATTTATGTGGTTCCAGCCAATCCCTGGAGGAGGGTGCCCAGTAGGTGACTGGGGGGTGCATACAAAGTTTGAGGCCTGGAGCAGAGCAGTTCTTGTCCAGGAAGAGAAGATCCTAGCCTGTAGGGCTGCTGCCCTTCTGGGCAGTCCAGCTATGATTCCTATTTTGCTCATCGAGGTCCCAGCTGGGTCAGCTGGGGGGTCTGTTTTACTGAACTTTGTTGGAGCTGATCAAGGAATTTTTTTTCCTGGTGATCTGGTCTGGAGAGTTCACGGGAGACATGTCTGGCTGATATTGGAAGCAGTCATCCAAATATCCAAGGACATTTGTGAGTTCAGACCGATGTGGGAGTTCCCAGTGACTGTGCACTGTTACAGTGTGACTGTGCGCACAATCAGTGTCAGGCTGTGTTTAAAAGTAGACATTCCTTATGGTGTCCCTGGGTAGCCCAGTTCATTATTTGCTGCTACAAGGACTGTGCTAGAAAGTTTGAGGAAGTGAGAGGTGTCTTCAAGTTGTTACTTTGTCCTACAGGAGTATCCCACAGTTACCCTGCACTTACCCAAGTTCAAGTTTAATAAAGCATCAGAAAAAGGATACCCCTAGACCAGGGGTGTCAAACTCAATTTCATCATGAGCCGCATCAGCAGTATGGTTACCTTCAAAGGGCCGGTTGTATGTGGGGTGCACTACATACAGAGTGCAGGGTTCCGGAGTGCATTACATACACAGCGCAGGGTTCAGAAGGGCATTATGTACAGAGTGCAGAAATCAGGAGTGCATTATGTACGGAGTGTAGGGGTCAGGGTTGAGCTATGTACAAAGTACAGTACCAGGGGAGCCTTACGCACAGAGTGCAGAGTTCAGGGGTGCGCTATGTGCAGAGTGCAGAGCTTAGGGGTGTGCTACCTACAGAGTGCAGAGCTCTGAAGTGAGTTATGTACAGAGTGCAGAGTTCAGTGGTACACTGTGTACAGAGTGCAGGGTTTAGGGGTGCGCTATGCACAGTATGTAACCCCAACCCCCCCAAAGCTTTCCTCTCATCTCTACTCTCTCCTATCTGGCCCAGCTCTAGTACCTCCCTGTGTAGGTGGCTCTACTTCCTGTGTATTCAGCTCTAGTACCTCCCTGTGTAGGTGGCTCTACTTCCTGTGTATTCAGCTCTAGTACCTCTCTGTGTAGGTGGCTCTACTACCTGTGTATTCAGCTCTATTACCCCCCTGTGTAGGCTGCTCTACTATCCATTTATTCATCTCTAGTACCTCCCTGCGTAGGCTGCTCTACTACCCATGTATTTGGCTGAGAGCAAAGCCATCCCTTGTAATTACAAAAGGCTTCTGTGTTTACAAGTGGCAGTGGGGAGCAGGAGCAGAGGGTAAGAGTTGCCTGCAAAACTGGGCGCAAGGGCCACATGACAAGCCCTGGCGGGCCAGATTTGTGCCCTAGACTGTTTAATAAGCCAGAAGAGTGACTGTGTGCCTGGCTGCTAGTACACTAGCTGTGGAAAAAACCTTGGGACCAAATCAGCAGGCCCTTTCAGGGGTAAGCATGACAGCCATTCATGTCACTGACAGGCCGCACACTGTACCCAGGCTGCCAGGGCGGAGGAAAGATGGCTGCAATTCAGTTGGTCCATATGCAAGGTCACAAAAATTTGAGTAAAGAAAATAAAGCCACAACATGTAATGACTGGTAAGATGCAATACAATCCATTTTTTTGTCGGTTTAGACACCCTTTAAGATTGCAATGGGAAAGGGTAGTGACTTGTTTAATGTTAAGATAAAAACTAGAGACATAACGCACCAAGGATGTATCCTTTGTGTCTACTTAAATGGCAAATTTTAACATTTACCTTTAACCCTCCATAAATGCTTTTCCTACAGTTAAAGGGTGAAATGCTAACTGCTCAAGGGTTGGGTCCATAATACCTCTGCCTGTTGTCTGTGAACGTATAAACAACTGAGACAATATTCTTGGCTTGTGAAGTACATTTCAGCAGCAAAATTGCCTTAGAAATAAACATAATTCAGATGCACGATCTTGAATGTGTAGGTCATCCAGATGAGTTAAATGTGCAAGAGAAATGATTTGTTTCCCTTTTTTTTTTCACCACGCAGGGTCATTGTTAGACTTGATAGCCATCAAGAAAATGGCAAAAGAGGAGACAATTCCTGGAGGGTAAGAATCAGCCGTCACTCAAAGCTTAATCAAGTTCCCTCTGTAGCTGGATACGGACAAATCACCATAGTGGTTTAAAGTGGATTAGGCCACTTCACATGTCTGTAGATGCACTGTAGAAGAGATGTACGGAATAGAGCTCGCCTGACATTGACAAGGTGCGGCAAAGGCTGAAATTATATCACCAGTTATGTGTGATCACTTGCAGGGCAGCTGCTAAAGGGAAACCATTATTCTGTATAATATAAAAACAGAAGAGCACTTGCTGTTTTCTGTCAGCGACACTAAAAGGATTGTTCACCCATTTAACTTTACACCCTCTGTGAGCATGGTCTGTCTCTACAGCCGCGGCCAAAAGTTTTTAGAATGACGCACATATTCATTTTCACAAAGTCTTCTGCTTCAGTGTTTCTAGATCTCTTTGTCAGATGTTCCTATGGTGTACTGAAGTATAATTACAAGCATTTCATAAGTGTCAAAGGCTTTTATTGAAAATTACATTAAGTTTATGCACAATATTTTCAGTGTTGACCCTTCTTTTTCAAGACCTCTGCAATTCTCCCTTGGCATGCTGTCAATCAACTTCTGGGCCACATCCTGACTGATGGCCGCCCATTCTTGCATAACCAATGCTTGGAGTTTGTCAGAATTTGTGGGGTATTTTGTTCACCCGCCTCTTGAGGATTGACCACAAGTTCTCAAGGGGATTAAGATCTGGGGAGTTTCCTGGCCCTGGACCCAAAATTTCAATGTTTTGTTCCCCAAGTCACTTAGTTATCACTTTTGCCTTATGGCAAGGTGCTTCATCATGCTGGAAAAGGCATTGTTCCTCACCAAGCTGTTCTTGGATGGCTGGGAGTAGACATGTGCACAGCCAAAAAATGTGTTCATTTTCGTTTCATTCGTTTATTTTTTTTTTCATTTTTCGGGTCATTCGTTATGATCGCGATTCGTAAATCCGTTCATTCGTAAATTTGTAAATGCGTTCGTTCGTACATTCGTAAATTCGAACATTCGTTCATTTGTACATTCGTACATTTTTACATTTGTTCATTTGTAAATTCGTACATTCGTAAATTCGTAAAATCGTACATTTGTAAATTAGAAAATTCGGAAATTTGTAAATTCGAAGTTTGAAAATCCAAAAACCCAAAAATTCAAAAATCTGAAATAGTAACTAACTATTAAATTATAGGTATTGTAATTTCCTTTCAAATTTGACTGTCAGTGAACGTAACAAATACCAATTTATCCGAAGTTATGAATTATCCAAAATGAATGCTGCATCTAAACAAATGGAACGGAACAAATTAATAATAAATAATAATAATAAAACGTTGTTATTATTATTATTATTGTTATTTATTATTATTAATTCATTACGTTCCATTCCATTTTTTCGGATCATTCATAACTTCGGATAAATTTGTGTGTGTTACGTTCACTAACAGCCAAATTTTAAAGGAAATTACAATACCTATAATTTAAAAGTTACTAGTAATTGCTAATAGTTAAGTTATTATTAGTCAACTATTATTTCAGATTTCCGAATTTTCGAATTTACAAATTTACGAATTCACTAATTTACTAATGTACGAATGTACGAATGCCCGAATTTACGAATGTCCAATTTTATCGAATTTACGAATATTCGGAAAAAATTCGTTAAAAAAGTTTTTGTTAATTTGGATATTCCCGAATTAACGAATTTGTCAAATTTCGTTAAAAAACGAATTCAGAACGAAACGAATTGCACGTGCCTAGTTGGGAGAAGTTGCTATCCCTTGGCAGAGAAGCAACCCCACACATGAATGGTCTCAGGATGCATTACTGTTGGCATCACACAGGACTGATGCATATCTACCAACTTTTTGAGATGGGAACGAGGGACACCTATTAGCAAAATGATGTAGCTATAGGACACACCCCCTTAAAGGAGAATTATATAAAAAAAATGATTAGTTAAACCCACAAGTGATTTTTTATTACACCACTATTATTCCTTTATATTGGCTTTTCAAATTCACAAATGCAACAAATAAGAATTTGGATGAAAGGTTGAGCAGTGGGAAACACTTTTGAAAGATAAAAAGTGCATTTTATATACAACTATATAGATCAGACCAAAATGAGGGACAAATGAGGGGGAATGAGGGACAGAGGGACTTTGCTCCAAATCAGGGAGAGTCCCTCGAAATCATGGACAGTTGGGAGCTATGCTGATGGCAGCGCTTACCTTTTCTTCCCCGGACAATGTTTTTTCCGGATGCCCCAAACAATCAGAAAGGGAATCGATCAGAGAAAATGACTTTACCCCAGTCCTCAGCAGTCCAATCCCTGTACCTGGAGGAAAGTGGCTTCCTTGATGCCCTTCTTGACACCAGGCCATCCTCCAAAGTCAATCACACCTGTCTGCTGCCATTCCTGAGCAAGCTCTGCACTGGTGGCGCCCCGATTCCACAGCTGAATCAACTATAGGAGAAGGTCCTGGCAGTTGCACGTGATACCCAGTACGTGGTCTGACACTTCCAGGTCTGGGGCGCACGCACGTGATTCTACACATCGGGAGCCCAGCAGGGGCTACCGCAGACTCGATGTCTTCCGGCACCCGCCGATTACACAGGGCACAGGCAGAACGGCAATTTACCTATGTAAATAAGCCAGATTGGTGTTCTGTCAGAAGGGAAGGCATTGAGCCTGTGTTTCTGCTGAGCAGGAACACGGATCTTTGCCTTCCCCTGGTCAAAGCACCTCCCCCACAGTGAGTAACCCTTTGATCGCCCCTGATGTTAACCCCTTCGCAGCCAGTATCATTAGTACAGTGACAGTGCATTTTTTTTAGCACTGATCGCTGTATTGGTGTCACTGGTCCCCAAAAAGTGTCAAAATTGTCAGTTAGTGTCTGATTTGTCCGCCACAATATCGCAGTTCTGCTATAAGTCGCTGATCACCACTATTACTAGTAAAACAAAAAATAAATATCTCATAGTTTGTAGACGCTATAACTTTTGCGCAAACCAATCAATTTACGCTTATTGGGATTTTTTTTATCAAAAATATGTAGCTGAGTATATATTGGCCTAAATTGATGAAGAAATTAGATTTTCTATATTTTTTTTTTTTAGTGGATATGTTTTATAGCAAAAAGTAAAAAATATTGTTTTTTTTTCATAATTGTCAGTCTTTTTTTTTATTTATAGTGCAAAAAATAAAAACTGCAGAGGTGATCAAATACCACCAAAAGAAAAGCTCTATTTGTGGGGAAAAAAAAGGACAAAAATTGTATTTGGGTATAGTGTCGCACGACCGCGCAATTGTCAGGTAAAGTCAGGAAGGAGGTAAAACCTTCCTGGAGCTGAAGGGGTTAAAGATTTTTTTTTTTCTAAATTAGCATTTTCAGCACTTGGGAAGCATCTATGATTTCCAGAACTGAAAAGGTGAAGTCTTCCTTTAAGGGATGTCAAGGAAACCATTAAACACAATATTACCAGTGTAGCTGAAAATATTGAAGATGGTGGTGCAGATAATGGTCAAAACTGATAGTTTATGGACATAAGAGTTCTCACTAATGGACTGTAATGACCTTATTTACTAAGAGGAAAAAGTGCTAGTTGCACTAAAAACTTCCATTCCTTTTAATGACGGTTAATTACAACCATCTCTCAGCGCCATTTTGTGTGGAGAAGGGCAAATAGCATAGGCACTTAAAACCTCATTGCCTTGGCAACCCCACCGTCATGAAATGATATTAGTTGGCCTTTAACCTCAGCTTGTATGGTCGGTCATTCGTAAATTAAAATTAAGCTTATATAACCACCAAAACATAAAATTATGGGAAAATTATGGGAAAGAAGGCTTGCATAAAAAAAATATTTATTGGGAAACCAGAGACCCTTTACATTTTGGTTAAAATCCCAAGTCTCTGATCTACAATTAGATATGCAGGTAAGAAACAATAAAAGTCAGAAATACTTAGGGACAGTGAGGTGAACAGAGAGGACAACTGGTTTACAAGAGGCGTGAAAGAGGCCATCTATGTCACAATGGAACAACCGTCCCTGAACAGTGGTGGTGGTCTTCGACACGGTCTGTCTTCAACATATAATGCCATTTTTACATCTCCGCCTTGATCATTTGACAACTATTTACACTTTTAGCCATGTAATTCCAGGCACTAACACCTATGCAGGCATCCTGGCAATATACAGTATCTCACAAAAGTTAGTACACCCCTCACATTTTTGCAAATATTTTATTTTATCTTTTCATGTGACAACACTGAAGAAATGACACTTTGCTACAATGTAATGTAGTGAGTGTACAGCTTGTATAACAGTGTAAATTTGCTGTCCCCTCAAAATAACTGAACAAACAGCCATTAATGCCTAAACCGCTGGCAACAAACGTGAGTACACCCCTAAGTGAAAATGTCCAAATTGGGCTCAATTAGCCATTTTCCCTCCCCGGTGTCATGTGACTCATTACAAGGTTTCAGGTGTGAATGGGGAGCAGGTGTGTTAAATTTGGTGTTATCACTCTCACTCTCTCATACTGATCACAGGAAGTTCAACATGGCACCTCATGGCAAAGAACTCTTTGAGGATCTGAAAAAAAAAGAATTGTTGCTCTACATAAAGATGGCCTAGGCCAGTGATGGCGAACCTTGGCACCCCAGATGTTTTGCAACTACATTTCCCATGATGCTCACCTACACTGCAGAATGCATGAGCATCATGGGAAATGTAGTTCCAAAACATCTGGGGTGCCAAGGTTCGCCATCACTGGCCTAGGCTATAAGAAGATTACCAAGACCCTGAAACTGAGCTGCAGCACGGTGGCCAAGACCAGGACAGCGGTTTAACAGGACAAGTTCCACTCAGAACAGGCCTCGCCATGGTTGGCCAAAGAAGTTGAGTGCACTTGCTCAGCGTCATGTCCAGAGGTTGTCTTTGGGAAATAGACATATAGTGGTCTCTAACATCCACTCATCATGGAGGAGTGGAAGAGGACTCCAGTGGCAACCTGTGAAGCTCTGGTAAACTCCATGCCCAAGAGGATTAAGGCGGTGCTGGAAAATAATGGTGGACACACAAAATATTGACACTTTGGGCCCAATTCGGACATTTTCACTTAGGGGTGTACTCACTTTTGTTGCCAGCGGTTTAGACATTAATGGCTGTGTGTTGAGTTATTTTGAGGGGACAGCAAATTTACACTGTTATACAAGCTGTACACTCACTACTTTACATTGTAGCAAAGTGTCATTTCTTCAGTGTTGTCACATGAAAAGTTAGAATAAAATATTTACAAAAATGTGAGGGGTGTACTCACTTTTGTGAGATACTGTATCTATGAGAAAAACAGTAAGGGACTTTTAAGGTACCAGAAAGAGCAATAAAGTGCATACAGTATAATACAATAGTACATAATCGAGTCTGTAGAACAAGACTCACACATAATGCTCTATGTGTATTACCTGTGCCTGCGTGAGATTGTAAGCTCCTTGAGGACAAGAACTGATGTGAATGTAGAATATATCCATGTAAAGTGCTGTGTAAATTGACAGCGCTATACAAGTACCAGTACTGAATAAATAAATAGTAAAATACTACAGTACCATGCTTACATGCCCCATGTTGCCTGTACATTATATTGAATAATGAAAAGACTGTCTTCTAAAGGTCCATTTATAACATTATCTCAACATTATAGATGAAAGGTGAGCAATCAACTCTACGCATTTCATTGGATTTCCAACTTCTTCAGAAGTTACTGGTGGATAAACAATATGGGTTTAACAAACCCTTTTTACTTGATAGCCTTGCTTGCTCCACCTTTAATAATCTTCTCTGTTGATGTTATTGTTAGCCAGTACGGTACTACACTGACCTGAAAAAGTTGGAAATCAACGAAATTCGAGTCTATTACTCATCTTTCTCCGATAATGTTGCGATTATGCTGGAAATGGACCTTTAGAAGACAGTGTTCCCATTATTCAGAGTGTTAGACAGACAACACGGGGAGTATGAGCATGGTGGTATAGTATTTTACTATGTCTTGTTGTATTGGGTCAGATTATGTACTATTTTATGAGTGTTTAACCATTTCAATACCGGGCACTTTCACCCCCTTCCTGCCCAGGCCAATTTTCAGCTTTCAGCGCCGTGGTACTTTGAATGACAATTGCACAGTCATGTAACACTGTACCCATCTTTTCACACAAGCAGAGCTTTCTTTTGGTGGTGTTTAATCACTATTTTTTTTTTTTTTTTTTGATAAATAAAGGGCATACATTTTGAAAAAAAATGTTGCAAATAATCTTTCTTCTTAAATTTAGGCGTTAGTGTATTCTGCTACATTTCTTTGGTGAAAATAAGTGTAAATTTCACTGCTATAAGCACAATACTTTACTGAATCACAGTGTGTAGACACTGTGCATTGTTATGATTAGCTGTGATTGACCACAGCTAATCATAAGGTACAAATGGACTGTGAATGGCCCTGTCTTTACCATGTGATCACTGTGACCAATCACAACTGGCAACACAATTGTATAAAATGAATGACATGAAAGGAAGCCATTCATTATTTACAACTGTCATGTGGTCTGCTGCGATTGGTCACAGCAATCACATGTTACTGGCAGCAGCCTGGTACACTGAGGGTTCCCATCCATCCGTCATTTTACACGGGTAGGAGGCGGATAAAAGAAAAAACGTCCAGGTACATTAAAAGTCTCTTACTCTTTTTCTCCTATAAAGTATGTTGTTTGTACTCAGAATGTTGGTACCATTAGACACATTGAATAATCCCAGATCCATATACGCTCTTTTTGGTCAAAGGCTTTGTGACAACAAGGATGGGATTATGTAAGTAGAATAGGGTGACTCTACAACTCTCACACCTTCCATCCTGTTCTTGGACCATCAACTTCTAAATAATCCATGGCGATTGGATTAAAGTGATTGTAAACGTTCCTTTTTTTTAAAATAACAAACATGTTATACATGTTTTGCACAGAGCAGCCCTGATCCTCTTCTTCTAGGGTCCCCTGCCGGAGCTCCAGGCCCCTCCTCTCCGTTGGGTGCCCCCACGGAAAGCCACTTTTCATGGGGGCACCCGAGTGGGCTCGCTCCTGAGTCCTGCTGCTGAGTCCATTGACACAGACAGCTTGACTCAGCCCCGTCCTCCGCTCTCATGTCACAGCTTTTGATTGACAGCAGTGGGAGCCAATGGCTCCTGCTGCTTTCAATCTGTCCAATGAGGAGAGCGACAGCGGGTGGAGCCGCTGCGCTCATGAACATCGATGGATAGCAATCGCTGGGGGGGGGGGGGGGTATAGCTGAAGCACAGAAGGTTTTTCACCTTAATGCATAGAATGCATTAAGATGAAAAACCTTAAGGCTTTATAACTACTTTAAGCTGATGTGTGTGGCTATAAATGTTGGTGTATCTTCCTGACACTCATGGGAAACCAGGACCTTAGCATAGTAAGCTATAAACATCTTCAAAGTTACAGAAAAATCCAGTTGAATGTGACTAACTACTACAGTCTATACCATGACCTGGATCAATGAAAACCTTCACAGACAAGTCCTTATCTACATGTTTTTTATGCCTGCCCTATGATTCAAAGACTGAAATCATGGTTTTCATTAATATTATGCAGTCAATCTGCACAACAAGAAAATAATATGGCAGGGTTTTAATTATTACTGTGTTAATGCTTTACAACTATATCAAGATGCCCTCTCACGCGACTCGCCGGGGTCTGGGTCTTTAATCAATCAATGAGGCTTACGCTCCCTAAGCAGCGTTGTTGATTGGAACACTGTTTTACTTAGTGGTAACATGTCTTATTCAGAAGCTTTACTCTGAGCTTAGCAACACAGCCAACTGCACACAACAGAACCACTACCCATTGGGATCAATTAACTCTATAGGAAGTGGGCAGTGTAGGGAACGTTTCAGGGGGCTACATCTATAGGTACGCTATATTACCAAAAGTAATGGAACGCCTGCCTTTACACACTTGAACTTTAATGGCATCCCAGTTTTAGTCCGTAGGGTTCAATATTGAGTTGGCCCACCCTTTGCAGCTGTAACAGCTTCAACTTTGCTGGGAAGGCCGTCCACAAGGTTTAGGAGTGTGTCTATGGGAATGTTTGACCATTCTTCCAGAAGTGCATTTGTGAGGTCAGGCCAGTCAAGTTCCTCCACCCCAAACTCGCTCATCCATGCCTTTATGGACCTTGCTTTGTGCACTGGTGCGCAGTCATGTTGAAACAGGAAGGGGGCATCCCCATAATTGGGAGCATGAAATTGTCCAAAATGTCTTATGCTGATGCCTTAAAGGTTCCCTTCACTGGAACTAAGGGGCCAAGCCCAACTCCTAAAGAACGACCCCGCGCCATAATCCCCCCTCCACCAAATGATTTGGACCAGTGCACAAAGCAAGGTCCACAAAGACATGGATGAGCGAGTTTTGCAGCCTTGTTCTTCTCATCCCTCCTGCCCACCCCTTGTCCCGGCTCTGCACTGCCCCACCAAGCAGCAGCAGCATTATCAGCCTATCATGTGTGCTCTCTCAGTTGGGTACCTATCTGATAAACCTAAGGTAATGACTATGGTAAGACAGATGCAAACCCCACTGTACCACTACTACACCCCTTACTTGTTACCCCCAATTAGCAAATAAGTCGAAGACACCCTTTTTGGATTAAAATATCGGACATTTATTAACAAATAACCACTAAAACATATTTGTTTAACAAAAATATAATAATCTCAATGATAAATACTAAACCAGGTTGCCGGTCTTTGAAGGCACTGAAGATCCCCAAATCATTTTGTATCTGCGTGCCCACACACAGGTCCCTAGCCGCAACAAACCGGCTCGGAGACAATCCCATCTCTCCACATTTTACGCAGATACCTCCATATGCCCTATGCCAAGTTAAACCTCTATTAACTGGCATCTTACAGAGGACCCCCTACCATAGATGGTTCCCCACTATGCCACATCGCTGTTATTTTAGAAGGCCTCCAAAGAGCCTGACATGGGAACTACAAGAAAAAACAGAAATGGAAGGCTCGCACACCTAGTAGCCTAGCTCTGAGGAAGGGGGTGTGCCCCCGAAACACGTTAGCTGTACCCCGTGTTCTGTGCATGTCCATGCATTGTTTTTATGGCCTTTTGTCAGTTGCATTTTGTGAGTACCCACTTTTATATAAAACATTTTTATTATTAAATTATCTCTGGTAATGCACTAGGTGTGCGCACCTTCCATTTCTGGTTTACTTGTAGTTCCTTTCGGATTAATAAAAGACAAAATATGTGGCGCTACCTCAGCCTAAGTGCAACAACTGATGAAAAGGCAATGAGCAAACAATCTATAAATAATGTGCAATAATGAATAATAAATAAAATTAATATAATGCAATCATAGATGATCAATAGATATGAGCAATGATCAAGAAATAAATAAATATATATGAGCAATGATCAATAGATATAGATATGACCGGTCAGGGAGGAGCCAGGTGCCGCTGTTTCCGGGTATGGCCGAACACGGAAGCTTCTGCTTTTACTGCTGATCATATCGTTTTTATATGTAAGTTGCTGCATTTTTTTCTGGAATAAAATTTTCTAATTACTACACTATGGAGCTACTTCTTTTCTTTTCATCATCCATCTGAGGACATCTGTTGAGTGTGGGAGAGTGCTATTTTTGGCTCGATAACGTGTGTCCCCTGTGTGCTGTGACTACCACCGGAAGCTGATCCCTTGGATACAGTTTTACCACTTGTTGGTTCACACTCGATTCGGCCCATTGGGGGCCGCTACTACAGGTGAGAGGCTGGGGGAAATAGGAGCCGCACTCCGGAACATGACTGGATGAACACATCTATCTATAGACACTTGTTGCCACAGTGATCGTTTACTGCACTTGCACTTTTCTTTATTATCCTCAGAAGACCGGACTTTGCTGTTATTGGGAGTCGCATTGCATGGTTTTGTGGACTGCACTTTTCACGTACTACTATTATCCTGTTTGGACATTTATTACACGTAATAATGTGTCACTAGTTTGACTACCTTTTGTTTGCACATTGTTTTTTCACTTTTTATGCACATTGCACTATTTTGAATGGGCTTATCTCATTCCTTATTTTATTATTGTCAGTGGTTCTGTATCTATTGATCATTGCTCATATATATTTATTTATTTATTGATCATTGCTCATATCTATTGATCGTCTATTATCGCATTATATTGATTTTATTTATTATTCATTATTGCACATTATTTATAGATTGTTTGCTTAATGCCTTTTCATCAGTTGTTGCACTTAGACTGAGGTAGCGCCACATATTTTGTCTTTTATTTATCCCAGTTATGTGAGCACACTGTTTTATGTTGGCGGCTCCTTGCTTAGCTTATTGATCATTCTGGTTTCGCGCATTAGTGTATATTTTCTTTTGTTCCTTTCGGATTACCCCATCTGAGGAAGGCAGCACCCACCCAGTTTTGGATACCATTATATACCTTTCACACCACCATTTTATTTGATATCTGTTACTCCACACCTTGGAAGACCTATTAGCGCTGGAAGTGACTGTGTTTTTTTGTATCCTGACATGGGAATTTATAGATAGACAACTCCTATCTTCATATTGTTTAGTGGTTCCAAATTAATAATAACTACTGCAGTTGGGAACAGACACAAAAGATACACTCTGCATCTTTCCAAATAACTGTTCTGCTTTATTATGAGGCAATTGAAGGTTTTTATACACATGATTACGTAGGTATCACATTAATATTACAATTGTACGTTTATGGTAACAAGGGGCGTAACATAGGCAGGCTAATTCTAATCAGGACTCGAAAGAATGTAAACATGTAATGAAAACATTATTAGTACCGTGTGCACAGTGAGGGCAATGTGCAATACATATAAAATAGAATATAATTATATATAGAACTTACAAATTTCCTTTACAATCCCAACCACCAAGCCACTATGACAGCCACTGCTCCCCGTCCAATCCAAAGGGTGGGAGGGTGGGAAGTTTCTTCTTTGTCTGATGACCTCCAACTGGCTGAAGAACTCTTGACCCCACCTTTACCGTGCTAAAAAAAAAAAAAAAAAACTTCCATTCTGCACCACCCACCCCTTCTGGTATGTGACTCCCAGCAACACTAGATTAACCCTATGTATGCCTGTTAGCCCTTCTACTTAGTCATGCCAGCCCTACGCTTATTTATTTATTTATTTATTTATTGCTTCGGGCTTGTCTGCTCAATTGCAAGCTAAAGGAGTGCACATTGCAGGCTCAGCCGCCCATTTTTGACTCCCCCTGTCTGCAAGAGCACTAGAGAAATAAAAACTATTTGCTTAAGAAAATTGTATAAAGCAAGGCATGATGCCAAACATACTAAAAAATACAGGGATACAGACAGCAACAAAACCTGACCAAGGCTCTAACCCTTCTATTAAAAACGAAATAAAAAGCTTCGGCTGGAGCTGGGTTTAATTTTTACATTTATGTGCAAATATTTGTAAAGCTTGTATACAAATAAAAAATAATATAAACATCAGTTTACAGTATACACTCAGACTTCCAAAATAATAATCAAATCAAGCAAAAAACAGCAAATTAAGATTTTCCTTTTATTAATGGGCTAGAGTTGCCTTTTACGTGAAATTTAGTATACAGCTGTCTTATTTTTGTCAGAACGTCATTCCTATTCCGGTAGATTTTTCCACTTATTGTGTTTAATCGAACTACAACTTCAAATAAATTAAGTTAATCGCTACCCTCTCCCACTAGTTTTATATCCGGCACTAAATTATCGTCATTACTTCTGGATATTGCTAAGCTGCTTACTATTAAAATATTGTGTTTTTGTCTAGAATCTCCAAACAGAATATTCCAAGTAATAAAACCGCGGTGCTTCTGTACCTGATCTGAAATAAAGATAATTAAAAAGGGATTTAAATATGTTTTCAATGAATTGATTACACAGAGGAGCAAACATCAGCTTCGTTCAGGGAGAAGGCTAATAAAATTCTATATGCTAAAATAAATGGAAAAATGGATAAGGAAGGGAGAGCAAACAGAAAATGGCCATACGGTAAAGAGTGGATATGGGCTTAAAGGGCATCTCCAGTGTATAAATGCACAATTAAAAATGCATGTATAGGAACTGTTTTATCTATCAGTAGGGATACGCAAAATTGAGAGTTTTCATTCCCAATAAATTTGGATGAAAATTTAGAGGTTTAGGGGAATTTTTGCCATTTTGGGGAAAGACAAAATAAGGTTGGTTTATAAGGGACAATTTCACTATTCGTGCAATTGGACTTTAAGTAACCCCTGTTGAATGCAGTGCACATGGTAAAATATGTATTTTTGTACGCAGCCTACTATCTCCACTACAGGTGGCGCTCTTCCACAGCGGCACTGCAGTTGGAAAGGAAAAGGAACATGGTATGACTTCCTGGGTCACTGGGAAAGCTATCCCATTGGTCGCTGCCACTCCATGTGACTCTAGCAGTCATCTTTGGTGAGGCAGAGCCTTTTTAAGGTACATGCCAAACCTGGGAGCCCTTTTAAGCTCCCAGGTTTGGCATGCATTTTGCGAGTGGGCAGAGTAGGAACAGGTACGCCACATGGTGAGGACACAACTAGCGGCAGGGAAAAGTTCCTGACTAGGTAAAGTGTAGGGCTTGCAAATTCTCTGGACATCTTCCTGCTTAGGCACAAGATGGCCAGGCCACATTCTGCCCTTCTCAACAGGCGCTGTCAGTTTTAAAAAAAAAAATAACAAACATGTTATACTTACCTCCTCTATGTAAGGGTTTTTCACAGAGTGGCCCTGATCCTCCTCTTCTGGGGTCCCCCAGCAGCGCTCCCGGCTCCTCCCCGCATTGAGTGCCCCCTCAGAGACCCGCATTCTTCTCTGGGGGCACTCATGCGGGCGCACTCCCGAGTACTGCTGCTGTGTCCATTGACACAGACAGCAGGACTCAGTCCCCCCCCCCCCCGGGCTCCCGTGTCACTGGATTTGATTGACAGCAGTGGGAGTCAATGGCTCCTGCCGCTATCAATCTGTCCAATGAGGACCCGAGCTGGAGCTGCTGGGCTCGTTCTCGTCGCTGGAAAGGTCAGGTTCAGATAAGTAAAAGGGGGGCTCTGGGGGGGGGGGCTATGCACTACAGAAGGTTTTTCACCTTAATGCATAGAATGCATAAGGGTAAAAAAACCTCAAGGGTTTACAACCCCTTTAACTTGCTGAATTGGAAAATGGTTTTATCATTTAAAGCAGGGGTCTCCAAACTTTTCACTTCGAGGGCCACATGGTATATTTTACACAAATTCATGGGCAGAAAAAAATTATTATAAATAAATGAATCCACATCAGCAGAATAGGATAGAATTTGACAGGCAGCTGGCAGCGGTGCTCCTGTAAACTCCGCCCGCACCTAAATGGTGGAGCCTCATGCACTGATACTAAACTTCCGGTGTGCATGGGGTAGACATGTTTGGTTCGTTTAGTACCGAATTGAAATTCGGACAAATTTTTTGTTATTCAGATGTACGAATTTCCGAATTACAATAGTAACGAATTTAAATGAATCCGAAATTCAAAAATTTAAAAATTTTGAATCAAATTTGAATTGTTTTCAGATCAAATTTGAATACTTTTCGAATCGAATTCCAATTCAAATAGATTTTGAATCAAATTCGAATTTCCGAAGAGAATAAAATAAAATAGAAAATAAAGGAATAGAATGGAAAAGATTATAATAGAATATAATAGAAAATAAATTAATAGAATATAATAGAGTAAAACAGAATATAATACAAAATAAAAGCATAGAAAAAATAAAATAGAAAAAAAGGGACGGAATAGAAAACAAAAGGATAGAGTAAAACAGAACAAAATAGAATAGAAAATAAAAGAACAGAATCAAATAGAATAGAAAACAAAGGAATAGAATAGCATTAAAAAATTGAACAGACAAGAATAAAATAGAAAGAATATAACCATCCTCTGAAATTCAAATTTCCAATAGAATACATTCAAATTTGAATATAAATAACACAAATAAAATAGAAAGAATATAAAAATATAACCATTTTCTGAAATTTGAATTTCAAATAGAATAAATATGAATTTGAATAGAATAGAAAAGAATAGAAAATAATAGAAAAAAAGAACAGAATAGGAAATACAAACATAGAATAGAAAAAAAAAATAGAATAGAATGGAAAATCAAGAATTGAACCATCATCCAAAATTCGAATTTTGAATAGAATAAATTAATTTCGAATTTGTAAATTTGAGTTGATTCAAATAAACATGTTCCTGTCAGAGTCTCCCCATACATCTGTTTTCCCATCAGAGTCTCCCTGCAAATTGGTGTCTTCATCAGAGTTCCCCCACACATGTATGTCCCTATCAGAGCCTCCCTGCTTATTTGTGTCTCCTTCGGAGCCCCCTGCACATTTGTGTTCCTCTCAGAGCCCCCCACTTATTTGTGTCCCCATCACAGCCCCATGAACATTTATGTCCCCCCCCACACACACACACATTTGTGTCCCTTCAGAGGCCCCCCTCAGATTCCCCCACACACATTTGTGTCCCCTCCCAGAACCCTCTTGTGCATATTTGTGCACAGAGCGGCGTCGGGAGGGGTGGGCTTTGTCAGGTTGCAGGACCTACTCTGCATACTGTGGGGGGAGGCGAATATGCAGCGGAAGTCCTGCAATTCGACAAAGCTTGAGCAGAGGCTGGTCCCTACAGTGAGTCTGGGGACTCAAGCTGCGGACCGGAAAAAAAGTGCTAGCGGGCTAGATGTGGCCCATGGGCCGTACTTTGGAGACCCCTGATTTAAAGGATGGAAAAATAATAAATATGTTCCACCTGCATCCAACACCTACTGTACATGTTCCATGTGCATTGGGAGCTGGACAAGGCCAGGATTTTTTCTGAAACGTTTGTATGGCATTGGGCAGGGCCCTGCTAATGCTGGCTTGCATCTTAACTTTGTGAACATAAGTGGAATTTTGAACTAAAGTGGAGAGTTAATAACCAAGAGTTAAAAACAGGAGTTAAGACAGGAGTCTTCTAACCTGTAAGTAACATCTTAAAGTTCCTATAAGTAATTATATTGTAACTGGGAAATGAGTGCTAGCAGGGTTGAAGGTTTTGCTCAGTGCACAGTGTGCCACATGTATGCAAAATTGATGCAACAGCTCCAGGATGGATACCGCTGTGACAGATGTGAGCGGGTTGCCCTTCTGCAAGCTCGCATTAGAGATCTGGAGGAGCAATTTGCAACACTAGGCAGAAAGGACAACCTTGAAATGGGTCCTCTGCTTGCTGAGCAGGTGGTCAGTAGGGTTGATGTGGAGGGTGGAAGGGCAAGTCAGGATTATCAGGTAGGAAGATGGGTCAATGTAGTTAGAGGGAGTGGAAGGGGCTCACAGAAAAGGAAGGCCAGTAGGGTTGATGTGGAGGGTGGAGGGGCAAGTCAGGATTATCAGGTAGGAAGATAGGTTAATGTAGTTAGAGGGAGTGGAAGGGGCTCACAGAAAAGGAAGACCAGTCCTGTGTTTGTGCATCAAAACTAATTTGCCAAGTTGAGTAAAGATGTGAAGGTGGCAAACACAGAGTTGGCAGCCCTGGATGTCACTGCTACCCCTAACAGCCGAGAGAGCAGCCCATCTAGTAGGGGTGGTGAGGGGAGTGCAGGTAGGCCTAGACAGTTGGTGGTAATAGTGGATTCTATAATCAGAAGGACTGATAATAGTTGAATAATTTGTCGCCAGGATCACCTCAACCGAATGGTTTGCTGTCTCCCTGGTACCAGGGTTCAGCATGTGGTGGACCGGGTTGATAAATTACTGGGAGGGACTGGGCATGACCCGGCTGTCTTGGTCCATGTTGGAACCAATGACAGAATATATGGAAGGTGGAGGTTCCTTAAGAATCAATTTAAAGAACTAGGCTGCAAGTTAAAGGGAAGGGGGAAGGACCTCCAAGGTGATATTCTCTGAAATATTGCCAGTGCTATGTGCAACACAGGAAAGGCAGGGGGAGATTAGAGAGCTGAATGCATGGCTCAAGATCTGGTGTAAGAAGGAAGAGTTTGGGTTTCTAGAGCACTGGGCTGACTTTTCATCGGGGTGCAACCTATATGCTAGAGATGTTGTGTACCTGAATGGAAGGGGGTCTGATGTGCTGGGGGAGAGGTTTATGGGAAGGTTGGAGGAGTATTTTAACTAGAATTGAGGGGGGTGGTGAACTAGAATTCAATCTGGCAGACAGGTCAGTTAGGGGTCAGACATTTATGGAGGGTGGAATGGGGATGGGGATAGATGGGGGGGAGGGTTAGGGCAGGTGACAAGTAGGTTCCCATGTTGCAAACAACCATTGGAAATTATAGTGCCATTTGTACTACTAAAAAAGATATGCAAAACACCAGAGCAAAATGTAATAATGCATTAAAGCAGGGATCTTTAAACTACGGCCCTCCAGCTGTTGTGGAACTACACATCCCATGAGGCATTGTAAAACGACATTCACAGACATTACTAGGCATGATGGGAATTGTAGTTCCTGAACAACTGAAGGGCTGTAGTTTGAAGACCCCTGCATTAAAGCAACAGAAAGCATGGATTCATAAAAGACAGAAGTTGTCAAACAAATCTGATTTATTTTTATGAAGAGGTAAGTAAAACCTTGGACAGAGGAGTGGCGGTGGACGTGGTATACTTGGATTTTGCAAAAGTGTTTGACACAGTTCCCCACACACAGCTAATGTGTAAGGTAAAGTCTACAGGCTTGGAAATATCAGTTTGTAAATGGATAGAAAACTGGCTAAAAGACCGAATTCAGAGAGTAGTGGTTAATGACTCTTACTCTGAATGGTCTAAGGTTATCAGTGGTGTACCCCAAGGTTCAGTGTTGGGACCCTTACTTTTTAATACCTGTATAAATGATATAGGGTCTGGGATTAAAAGTACAATGTCTGTCTTTGCAGATGACACTAAGTTATGCAGTGGAATAACGTCTTTACAGGATGTCTCCAATTTACAAGCCGACCTCAATGCACTAATTGGGCGACTATGTGGCAGATGAGGTTTAATGTTGATAAATGTAAAGATCTGCACTTGGGGGCTAAGAATATGCATGCATCATACATACTAGGGGGAGTACAACTGGGGAAATCCATAGTGGAGAAGGATCTGTGGGTTTTGGTAGCTCATAATCTCAATAATAACATGCAATGCCAAGCTCTGGTTTCCAGAGCGAGCAAAGTCCTTTCTTGTATTAAGAGAGGTATGGACTCCAGAGAGAGAGAGATCATTTTGCCCCTGCTCAAATCATTGGTAAGACCTCATCTGGAATATGCAGTTCAGCAGAATTTTTTTTTTAACCTTGGCCAGATCTGTTCCTTGCCACAATTCTGTCTCTGAGCTCTTCAGGTAGTTCATTTGACCTCATGATTCTCATTTGCTCTGACATGCACTGTGAGCTGTAAGGTCTTATATAGACAGGTGTGTGGCTTTCCTAATAAAGTCCAATCAGTATAATCAAACAAAACTGGACTCAAATGAGGTTTAGAACCATCTCAAGGATGATCAGAAGAAATGGACAGCACCTGAGTTAAATATATGAGTGTCACAGCAAAGGGTCTGAATACTTAGGACCATGTGATATTTCTTTTTTTTCTTTTTTAATAAATCTACAAAAATGTCAACAATTCTGTGTTTTTCTGTCAATATGGGGTGCTGTGTGTACATTAATGAGGAAAAAAAAATGAACTTAAATGATTTTAGCAAATGGCTGCAATATAACAAAAATTTAAGGGGGTCTGAATACTTTCCGTCCCCACTGTATATCTGAAAAGTACAATACGGCCATTGACATACAAATGTAGCAACATGTTACAGAAAAAAAAATATACAAACCAAATAATGACACCTAACACGTTTCGAGAACTCTTCTTCAGAGGTGTCACAGAGGATAATGCAGGTAATTGTCAAGAAAGGATAATACAGGTTGTATTGTATGTAAGTGCTGCTGTATGTTAAAAGCAAGAAAAGGAATGCGCTGATGCTCACACCAAGAGGGCCGCCACCGACAGGATCACATGGCCCAACTCCTGATAGCAGACTACAAAACATCTCCCTAAGGTCGCTGGGAACTGGAGATCTAGGTATCTCATAAAGGGTACTGACAGAGAGGCTAAACACAGAGGGGAGCCAGATATTGAGACAGGTAGGTGGGTTCACACAAATGTCAATTGCTAAGGGTCCTTTGAAGTCATTGGATATGCTTCACAGCACTGGCCGTCCGAGAAGCTTGGATGAACAGCACCTTTGGTGCTCGTTTGACGCCATGTATGTGAGCTATCTTTTTATCCAAGCTTCTCAGATGGCCAGTGCTGTGAAGCATATCCAATAGACTCCAAAGGACCCTTAGCAATTGACATTTGTGTGAACCCACCTACCTATCTCAATATCTGGCTCTCCTTTGTGTTTAGCCTCTCTGTCAGTACCCTTTATAAGATACCTAGATCTCCAGCAACTTTAGGGAGATCTTTTGTAGTCCAATATCTGGAGTTGGGCCATGTGATCCTGTGGGCGGTCCTCTTGGTGTGAGCATCAGCGCATTCCTTTTCCTGCTTTTAACATACAGCGACATTTACATACAATATAACCTGTATTATCCTTTAATGACAATTACCTGCATTATCCTCTGTGACACCTCTGAAGAAGAGTTCTCGAAAGGTGTCATTATTTAATTTGTACATTCTTTTTTTCTGTAACACGTTGTTACATTTGTATGTCAATGGCCGTATTGTGCTTTTCAGATATATGTTTTTAATCTTTTATACAAATAAATTATATTTTTTATCTACTTTGACGATCATTACTGCCTGTATAGTCCCAATCCTAGAGGGTATCCTTTGTAGATATACATATCAGGAATCATGGCACTTCACCAACCATAGCCAGTTTAATTTTCTAACCTCTGTGACCAGGCCCCGGTAGGTGTGGCAAACCATGTCAGGGGGCATGGCTGGAGCAGCACTGGCTGAGGCCTTATCCGCATCTTAAGCACTTGGTCGGGTTTCAGCGGCGTCTTACCCCACATATGTCCACGCTTCTGAATTACCGCCTTAGACCGCTCCCACTTTCTGAATAGCGGTTATCCTCCAGCTTTGAGCAACGCCCCAAGTCTACACATGATTCCATATTTGAATAATTAAACACTTGAAATCTTGTAACAGAGTAGGCCTAAACATCTAAACAAAAATTTTCAATACAATTTTTAAATCTTTTTGCCTTGCCAGCTATGGTATAACAGAACATCGGGAGACATTTTGCAGTTAAATCGCTAAATACAGAAAGATTTTAGGAAAAAAATGGCTTTACAATAACAATTTAGGTAAGCAGAGCACTAAAACCTTCTGATTGGCTGGGTGTAGAATTAAAAAAAGAAAATTAAAGGAAAAAATAAAAAAGTCCAGAATAGGAACCCATGATGGTGTTCGTCTGGCTGTCTTCAGAATAATAGAACATTGAGTGACAGCGCAGCATTATCCCAGGAAGCAATTTCATTAGAGCCGATGCTGGGACCTGCCATTCCGGCAAAATGACACAAAGCAAACTGCCGTAGCGAGAGCTCCCCGCCGCGCGTGCCGAAAGCCGCATCCTAGAAGATCCAGCCGAAATGTCACCTCCCGAACACAATGATCACCGGATTACGGAAATCTAATTAGCTGTTTCATTAGCCGAAGTCCTATCTCTGGCTTAGACAAACAGTGAGAAGAATAGAGGCTTCCCAAGTGGGGTTTAACTCTTTCGGCAGCTGTGACCTGTTCGACGGCGTGGTCTGATAGTTAGAACGTCGGTGCTGAGTGAGAGAGCTCGGTGTCGAGTTGGGTTAAGTGTACGCAGGCTGTCATGGAGACACACTGCTAATTTATTCTCTGCATTACTAAAAGGCTTCTATTGTGAGTTTTGTATTGTGAGCCCTAAACAATGTGAAGGACCGTAGAAAGCTCTCTTTCTTAGTTCAAACATTATTTTTCATTCTCTATAGTCAGCTGCTGAAGTACCTGCATACAATGGTAACACAAACTGCCTGCTATCTTTAAATAAAAGCACCCTGCTGGTGATTTCCTTCGGAGAATTAAAGATTACCCAGCATTCCCTTTCAGCCATTTTGTTAGCTGAACCCAACAAAGTCTTAAATGGACAGGCAGGTACTCAATATTAATATTTTAGGAGTTATAAAGAGAGCTATATCAGCTTTTGCCTGCTTAGATGTGTTGGAGGCTTTCAAAGTGAGATCTCCCCATCCTAATTCCTTTCAACCTGGGAGCTTTTGTGTTCCTTCTCATCTTTGTGTGTTCCAATTCCCCCGTTACATTCTCTATAATGAAAAAATAATAACAAATCCATAATGGACAAGGTCGAGAGAGATAAACTAAAACTGTCAGGTGGTTCATATCTCTAGCATCTGCCAAAAACTGAAATATCACATTTGGGTGGACTCACTCTTTAACCGCTTGCCACCCACCCGCAGAACACCTACTGTGGACGGGTGGCACAGCCGGGCTAGGCGACGTACCCGCACGTCGTGGCCTTTCTTCTGGGTTTCTTCTGGGTTTGGGGCGAGCATGCAAAAAGATATGCAGCAATATACATTTTGACCTAAATTTATGGAGAAATTTGATTTTATTGGATATGTTTTATGACAGAAAGTTAATTAAAGAACGGTATTAAATATTGTGGGGTTTTTTTTTCAAAAATTTCAGTATTTTTTATTTTATGTAATAAAAAAAATTAAAAAGCCCAGTGGTGATCAAATGCCACCAAAACGGAGCTCTATTTGTGTGAAAAAAAAGATAATTTTGCATATAGTGTTGCATGACTGCGCAGCAGTACAGTGCTGAATAGCAAAAAAAATGCCCTGGTCATGAAGGGGGTAGAACCTTTCCGGACGTCAAGTGGTTAAAATAACAGTATATTTACTGGGCCTGTTCTACTAAGACACTACCCAAGACTGTTCCAACCACAATTATATACTCCAAAAAGAGCGCCAAAATAAAAATCAAAGATAAAATTTGTTCATAGCAGACAAAATGCCAAGGGCTTTGGGGGCCAAACAGTCTCCTCCTTCATCAGGGCTACAAAACAAATGCAAATATTAAAGACTGTTGCTACCACAATTATATACTCCAATGAAAGTGCCAAACAAATATCCAAGACTCTGAAGTTTTTAATGATCAAGTTGATTCATAGCAGGAAAAAAGGCAAGCATTTCAGAGGCCAAACAGGGCTACAAAACAAATGCAAGTATAAAAGTCATAAATCTAAAAAATAAATGTGCAAAAAGTCAAGGGCGTATATCCTTTTCCATAAAATTTCTAAATCCAATAAATATTAGACTCAAGGCGCAAGGAAAATCCAAATATTTAACAGCTGTCACTGAAATTTGTGATTGTGTGGAAATGTTCTGTCTCCCCAGTAGAGATGCAGTGCCTTGAAAAAGTATTCATACCCCTTGAAATTTTCCACATTTTGTCATGTTACAATCAAAAGTGTAAATGTATTTTATTGAGATTTTATGTGATAGACCAACACAAAGTGGCACATAATTGTGAAGATGAAGGAAAATGATAAATGGTTTTCAAAATGTTTTACAAATAAATACCGTATTTATCGGCGTATAACACGCACCGGCGTATAACACGCACCCCAATTTAGGAGGGAAGTTGAAGGAAAAAAAACTTACATTTAAATGCCCATCATTGCAGCCTTGCCCCAGTGCAGCCTTCCCCAGTGCAGCCTTCCCCAGTGCAGCCATGTCAGTGCAGCCTTCCCCAGTGCAGCCTTGTCAGTGTAGCCTTTCCCAGTGCAGCCTTGTCAGTGCAGCCTTCCCCAGTGCAGCCTTGTCAGTGCAGCCTTCCCCAGTGCAGCCTTGTCAGTGCAGCCTTCCCCAGTGCAGCCTTCCCCAGTGCAGCCTTCCCCAATGCAGCCTTCCCCAATGCAGCCTTGCATCCTGTGATCCCTGCCATCCTGTCTTTCAAAATCGCCGACCGCGATTTGAAAATGGCGCTGCCGGCGCCGAAATACACAGCGCCGGTCCTCGGCTCTTCTCGGCGGCTCTCGTTTACTTTCGGCTCCACTCGTAGTCCCGAGCGGAGCTATCCGAACCTAGCCGAGTACACTCGGCTAGGTTTGGGCGGCGCTCGAGTGAAGACGAAAGTGGCCGAGAAGAGCCGAGGACCGGCACTGTGTATTTCGGCGCCGGCAGCGCCATTTTCAAATCGCGGTCGGTGATTTTGAAAATCTGACAGCTCCAGATCGCAGGGGATCGGCGTATAACACGCACCCGCGATTTTCCCCTGATTTTAAGGGGAAAAAAGTGCGTGTTATACGCCGATAAATACGGTATGTGAAAAGTGTGGGGTGCATTTGTATTCAGCCCCCCTGAGTCATTACTTTGTAGAACCACCTTTCACTGTAATTACAGCTGCAAGTCTTTTTGGGGATGTCTCTACCAGCTTTGCACATCTAGAGAGTGAATTTTTTGCCCATTCTTCTTTGTAAAATATCTCAAGCTCTTTGAATGGAGAGCGTCTGTGAACAGCATATTTCAAGTCTTGCCACAGATTCTCAATGGGATTTAGGTCTGGGCTTTGACTGGGCCATTCTAACACATGAATATGCTTTGATCTAAACCAGGGTCTCCAAACTGCGACCTGGGGGCCGGATGCGGCCCTTTGCTAGCCTTCATCAGGCCCCTGGGGCACTATTGCTCCCAATGCAATGAGGCACTATTCCTCCCACTGACACCAACAATGGGACACTATTTTGTCCACTAATACCAATGATGGGGCACTACTTCCCCTCCTACTGACCACCAACACTGAGGCCGTGTTTGTTCTCACTGATGCTTGGCCCAGGGCGTTTTCTACCCCCACTGGCCAGAATCGGCCCCCCTAAAGTCTAAAGGACAGTAAACTGGCCCTTTGTTTGAAAAGTTTGGAGACCCCTGATCTAAACCATTCCATTGTAGCTCTGGCTGTATGTTTAGGGTCGTTGTCCTGCTGGAAGGTAAACCTCCGCCCCAGTCTCAAGTCTTTTTCAGACTCCAACAGGTTTTCTTCTAAGATTGCCCTGTATTTGGCTACGTCCATCTTCCCGGCAACTCTGACCAGCTTCCCTGTCCCTGCTGAAGAAAAGCATCCCCACAACATGATGCCACCACCATGTTTCATGGTGGGGATGGTGTGTTCAGGGTGATGTGCAGTGTCAGTTTTCCACCACAAATAGCGTTTTGCTTTTAGACCAAAAAGTTCCATTTTGGTCTCATCTGACCAGAGCACCTTCTTCCACATGTTTGCTGTGCCCCCACATGGCTTCTCGCAAACTGCAAATGGGACTTCTTATGGCTTTCTTTTAACAATGACTTTCTTATTGCCACTCTTCCATAAAGGCCAGATTTGTGGAGAGCACGACTAATAGTTGTCCTGTGGACAGATTCTCCCACCTGAGGATCTCTGCAGTTCTTCCAGAGTTATTATGGGTCTCTTGGCTGCTTCTCTGATTAATGGTCTCCTTGCTCGGCCTGTCTTGGTAGGTTTGCAGTTGTGCCATACTCTTTCCATTTTTGGGTTGATGGATTGAACAGTGCTCCATGAGATGTTCAAAGCTTGGGATATTTTTTTATAACCTAACCCTGCTTTAAACTTCTCCACAACTTTATCCCTGACCTGTCTGGTGTGTTCCTTGGCTTTCATGATGCTGTTTGTTCACTGAGGTTCTCTAACAAACCTCTGAGGGCTTCACAGAACATCTGTATTTATACTGAGATTAAATTACACACAGGTGGACATTATTTACTAATTAGGTGACTTCTGAGGGCAATTGTTTCCGCTAGATTTTAGTTAGGGGTATCAGAGTAAAGGGGGCTGAATACAAATGCACGCCACACTTTTCAGATAATTATTTGTAAAAAAAATTGAAAACCATTTATCATTTTCCTTCCACTTCACAATTATGTGCCGCTTTGTGTTGGTCTATCACATAAAATCCCAATAAAACACATTTACATTTTTGGTTGTAACATGACAAAATGTGGAAAATTTCAAGGGGTGACAACTTTCTAAGCGATGATTTCACCTCACTTTGGAGAGGGTTCTTCTCAATTTCTATTGTGTCTCCAGAAGAGAAGGTGGAAGAAATTTCCCCCCAGTGGGAGAAAACAACAAAACATCTGAAAACCAAAAAATGATTTGGCTATAGACATACTTTAGTGTAGGGATGTAAAAATTAGTGTCAGTGTCCATACTAGCAGGAAAGTCATACAATCCAGGGATTAATCTAATTGAATTTAGAATTCAAAAATGATTTTATTTCTGCAAAAATCAAATCTTTGAATTATCTCAATGGATATGTGTCTCACTGCCATCACAAATACATTTTTGGCCAAAAGTATGGATCCTTACTCCAAATGATAAAGTTCTGTTTTTTTCTGTGAAGGTTGCTATTATTGCTACTGCATACAAAGCCATTTTGGACAACTGTGCACTTCCAACCTTTTGCAACAGTTTGGGAAAGGCCCCTTTCTGTTCCACTGTGACTGTGCCCCTGGGCAAAAAGCTAGCTCCATAAAAACATGGTTTATTGAGTTTGGTGTGGAAGAACTCGAGTTCCCAGCAGAGTCTTGGCCACAACCCTATTAACCTCCTTGGCGGTATTCCCGAGTCTGGCTCAGGGTGGAATTTCAGAACCAAAAGTGGTAACCCCGAGCCAGACTCGGGATCACATCGCAGGATCCAGGACAAGCTTACTTACCTTGTCCCCTGGATCCTGCGATGTCTCCCCGAAGTGTGAGCGTCTCGTCCTCCGCTCGATTCATCACAGAGCCGAGCTCCGTTCCCTGCAAGTGTTGAGACGCACGGGGACGGAGAACGGCGCCAAATTCAAAAAGTGAAACACACACTATACATACAGTACACTGTATTATTACAGATTACATTACTGTAAGAAATTATTTCACATCCCTTTTGTCCCTAGTGGTTTCTCCAGTGCCCTGCATGCAGTTTTATATTATAAAAACGGTTCTTTCTGCCTGGAAACTGGAGATTGTCCATAGCAACCAAAACCGTGCATTTACATCAAAAGTGGTTTTAGACCAGCTAGAAAACAGCGATAATAAATTAGAATCACTTGCAGAATTAACCGATATACTGAAAAGTAATGACAGCGACAATTCTGCAACTGCGCAAATTTCAGTGTTTTTGATTTGATTACATTATTAAATAGTTTTTATTATTATTATATTATTATTTGTTATAATTATTTATAGTTATTTATTATATTATAATTTATGATTTCGTGTTTCAAAAGTTATCATACCCGAGATGTCTACTAGACTCTTGTTTGGACAGATTTAAGTGAGTTATTCCTAATGCCGCGTACACACGGTCGGACTTTTCGTCTACAAAAGTCCGACAGCCTGTCCGACAGACTTTTGTCTGACTTTTGTCGGACTTTTGGCGGACTTGCAGCAGACTTTCTTACGAGCGGACTTGCCTACATACGATCACACAAAAGTCCGACGGATTCGTACGTGATGATGTACACCAGACTAAAATAAGGAAGTTGATAGCCAGTAGCCAATAGCTTCCCTAGCGTGGGTTTTTGCCCGTCGGACTAGCACACAGATGAGCAGATTTCTGTGTCCGGCACAGTTACGACGTAAAGATTTGAAGCATGTTTCAAATCTAAAGTTCGTCAGATTTGAGGCTGGAAAAGTCAGCTGAAAGTCCGCTGAAAGTCCGGGGAAGCCCACACACGATCGGATTGCCAGCCAGTTTTAGTCCATCGGCGTCCGTCGGACTTTTGTAGACGAAAAGTCCGACCGTGTGTACGCGGCATAAGAATTACAGGCCTACAATATAAGACGCCAAATTTCCATGCAAAATAGTTGTCCTGATTTCAGCATCAAAAATCTGAAATAATCATACCGCCAGGGAGGTTAAATAGCTTTATTATGAACTAGAATGTCTATTATGAGATAGGTCTTCAAGTCCAATATCAGTGGCATCACTATGGGGGTTTGACTGCAACCAGGTAACACCTGCCAGAGGGATGGCACCCACTGGCATAGCTACAGGGGTCGCAATTCAAAACCAATCCCTGCTCCAGGGATCCCTGTCACATTATTCCCTGTGTCACTGGGGAAAAGTAAACTCAGAGGGCTAGGGGCCTCCTCCGTGGCTCAGCCCCGCCTTTTCTCTCTCCTCATTGACTCACCAACTTTGATTGACAGCACTGTGTCTCAGCCAATCAGGGGGGAGAGTCCCAGACAGCTGAGTCTCTCATGCAACATCTCTGGATCGGTCAGGTAAGTATTAGGGGGCTGAGGGGGGCTGCTGCACACAGAAGGTTTTTAATCTTAATGTATAGAATGCATTTTGATTAAAAAACTTCTGCCTTTAGAACCATTTTAAGGTTTGACTGCTGTCTTTATCTGCTACTATGTCTTCAAACCTGCCAGAACCCTCCTCTTCCTCCTCCTCCTCCCTATCCTCTTGTGTGTTCTGTGGCATAGGAAGAATGGAGTCTTCATAAAATGGGCCTTAAGAGGAAAGGAAGTCCTCTTCTTTCTCCAGCTCCTCAGCCTCGAGTGCCCTGTCCATAATGCCACGAGGGATTGTGTCACTGGTGCAAGCATTGTCAAGGCTCACCATCCTTGTGGCCTCCTCAAATGGTGACAGTACAGTGCATGCATCCTTTATCAGCAGCCATTGGCGTGGGGATGGTATTTGTTGATGCCCTCTGCTGCATGTGCAGCCGCTGCAGCATTGCCAAAGTTGATTTCCACCTGGTGGGCATGTCACAAATTACGGGCAAGTGGAATTTCAGCAGAATTTCAGCCAACCGAACGCTGGCTATGTATGACCACATGAAATGGCTACAGACTCTTCTGGCCTTCTTCATAAGATCTTGAAAATCTGGGTAAGTGTTAAAGAAATGCTGCACCACCAAATTGAGGACATATGCCTGGCATGTTACCCGCTGAAGGGCGGACAGAAGGTTAGTGCCATTATCACACACCACCATTTCTGGCTCAAGATTCCGTGGTGTGAACCACCTCTGGGCCTGCCCCTGCAGAGCTGAAAGAATCTCAGCTCAGGTGTGGCTCCTTACCCCTAGACAGACCAACTGGGGCACTGCATGGCATCTTTTAGCTTGGCTTGTTGAATGGCCCCTTGAATGCTTAGGGGATACCAGTGGTTCATAGGACAATTCAGCAGAGAAGGGCATGGAGGAGGAGAAAGGGGTGGAGCTGACAGATCTTGCATCATCACCACCAGCTGTATGGAGATGTGGTGGCAAATTAAGCTCCAGCACTGAGCCCTAACCTGCATCCTTCCTAGTTGCAAGCAGAGTTACCCAGAGTGCTGTGAATGAAATATAGCAACCCTGACCATGCTTGTTGGACCACGTGTCAGCAGTAATGTGGAGCTTGCGGCTGACTGCTTGCCCAACGATGCCAAAACAATGCCTTACATGTGAAGGTACAGAGCTGGAATGGCCTTACATGCAAAGAAAAAGCGACTGGGAACCTGCCATTGTGGTACAGCATATTCTGCAAATTCACACAAGGGGGCAGAATCCACCAGACGGAAAGGCAAGAGTTGTAAAGCTAGCAATTCCGACAAGCTGGAATATAGACGCTGGGCATGTGGGTGGCAGGGAGTGTATTTTTTTTTTCCAATGCAGTGGCAGAGAAATTTGCCTGCTATACTCTACTGCTGGTGGTGTGCTGCTGGCAGACGTGTTGCAAGGACCTGTGACACCCTTTGCTATACCATCATCCCTATCAGTGGAGGCTGCTGAAAGGTCAAGGGATATAGCAGGGGTAAACCTAAAAGGTGAGGAGTAAGAAGAAGAATTGTGTCTCTTGTGTGTGGCTTTCTGGCGTTCTTGCCAATGGTGTGAGTGGTGGGAGGTTAAATGCCTTGTCAAGCATGTGGTACCTAAATGGCTTCTGTTTTTGCCACACTTGATCTGCTTGTGGCAGGGATTGCAAATTGCAACAGTGCAATTGGCTGCACATGTGCTAAAAAAGGCCCAGACAGCTGAGCTGAGGGAAGTTGGCCAGGAGATAAAAGCTCCACAATCTGATGGAATAGGGTGGCTGCTCTCTACTTTTCTATGATTGCTGCCTCTGGAGGACATCCTGCCTCGTTTGGGTTGTACCGCCCCTTCACTTTTCTCCTCTGCTATATCCGGCACCCAAGTCACGTCAGTAACCTCATCATCATCCCCTCCATCCTCTTCATCACTGGAGCCAACATGGCAATACGCTGTGGCTGGGGGAGCATGACTGCCAATTTTGTTGTTTATTAGTGTTCTCCACTCTCTGTAGGCTCATGTTACTCCCTTCCCCTACCTCAGATCAAACATCAGAATCAAGTAATGTCTATGCATCCCCAAGAAGCAAGTGGCTGACGTTGTGTTCAAATAATTCAGCTGACTCCTCCATGCATAATGCTGGGGCTATGGCAGGAGTAGCTATGGACAAGGAGGCCGAATAAGCTGCTCAGGCAGCTGCAGTGGACTGTACACTAGTGTCAGCTTGGATCATAGAGGATGAGGAGGATGAGAATAGTTAATGTAATAGAAGACGACACTCATGTGAGGAATAGCTGCGCACCCCAACTATGTATTGAATGGAGGAGTTCCCCAATGGGGTTTTCAAGTAGAAAAAATATCACTGCTTGTTAAGTGTATAAAAGGGTCTTTATTAAGAAAAAATTTGAAACACTTGTTAGCATTAAAACATGAGCTCTGGTCACGAGGCTAAAGTACATATACCATAATACAGCAATGTGAACATGGATATATGAAAGATTACATTAGAGTGATACACATACTAGAAGCCCCGACGCATTTTGACCTAGTCGGTTGTGGTCTTCTGGGGGACAAATTGCTCTAAAATAGATGCATTCAAGTTTAAGTTTTTTCAAACTAAATTTTTTTCAAAAAAATGCAATAATTTCTATGTACATAAGCATTGATATATTTACCACTGAACACTGAAATGGATAACCTCCTAATTGATGAGTCTAAAATTGATTTAAAAGATTGACCAATTCAACAGGGAATTTTATATGTTTGTTGACCAAGCATATGAAGGACGCATCATCCCAAAGGACCTCTATGAATTTATTAGGATCAAACAACCGAGGGTGGCTACCTTTTATAGCCTCCCCAAAATACATGAGGACTCTGCAAATCCTACAGGACATCCTATAGTTTCTGGAAACTGAAGCATTTCCGAGAATCTTAGTAGAGTAATAGATGCATATTTACAACCATACGTCCTAATCATGCCTTCATTCATCAAAGACATGATTCATTTTCTACAAACAATTGATGAACTAACTATTTCAGATGAGTCTATCCTTGTTGCCATAGTTGTAGAGGCCCTGTACAGCTCAATCCCCCATGACAAGGGCTTGGCTGCTGTACATAGGGTCCTTTCACAAGGTTCCCGTCATGATAAGGCCTCAAATTCATACTTAATGGCCTTGAATACATACTTAATCATAATTTTTTCATGTTTGATGGTTCCCACTACCTCCAGGTACAAGGCGTAGCGATGGGGATATGTTGTGCCCATCCTACGCCAACCTGTACCTGGGGGAGTGGAAACGATCCCTTCTCAGAAGTGAGGACCTTGTCGAGTATACGAGCCATGTCTCAACATGGCTCAGATACATCGACGATATCTTCGTTGTCTGGGAGGAACCAGAAGAAACTCTGATGGAGTTCTTCCACAAGATCAACACTAATGATTTAGATTTAAAATTCACAATGGTACATGACAAGAATATCATCACATTCTTGGATGTTCAAGTATTTTGTAACCCTAGAAGAAAATTTTGCAGCACTCTGTTCTGGAAGAGCACAGCCAGGAACACCATGCTGCATGCTGATAGTTTTCACCCTACCTCATTGAAAAATTCCATTCCATATGGACAATACCTGCGACTCCACAGAAATTGTTCTAACGACATCCTCTTTAAAGAGGAGGGAGGTACACTCCAAGATAGGCTGTTAGAGAGAGGCTACAGCCGTTCCTGCTTATAGAAAGCATACAATAGAACGGCTGCAAAGTCTCAAAACAAACTTCTCTTCAAATCCAACTCCAAAGAAGCCTCAGGCTGTGATCCAACCAGGATAATTTTGCGTTTTTCAAAACAACACAAGCAAATTTGAGAAATTATTCCATGCCACTGGACAATACTCACGGATGACTCAAAAGTCCAGAAGTTTATATCCAATGTCCCCTCTATCACATTCAAGAGAGCCACATCAGTTCAAAGTAAATACAAGGGGGAGTCCAGAAAGGAGCACTGCCCAGCACGGGGTTCTTTTCTGTGTGGCCACTGCTCCCACTGCCCCCTCATTAGGAGAGAGAAGACATTTCTTCTCCCCAATGGGGAAACCTTTCTACCTATCCACTTTGCTAATTGCTAGACTCATGGATTGGTCTACATGATGGTATGTGAATGCGGTGCATTCTACACAGGAAAAACAAAACAAGAGTTTTGGTGCCGCATCACTAAACACATATACAGCATGCAGATAGGGAATCGATATTTACCACTTGGTAGACAGGTAGTCTTTAAACACAACTATAAAATGGCAAAAGTTTCCTTCACTGCCCTCAATCGAGTACACATTCCCTACAGAGGTGGCGATTGGAACAAAATTCTTTTGCAACAAGAGCAGAGATGGATCTTCAGGTTATAGGCCACTATGTACCCTGGCCTGAATGAGTCCATCTCTTTTACTCCATTCTTGAAGGGTTTTGTATCAGGCAAGACACAATAATGACCATGATAAAATAAAACATATAGGATGCTATACCTCTTTAAATAATATTGTGTAAATCACAGGGAGATATACACACTCATTAAACATATACACAGCTCAAGCTGTATAACGTATACTTGACTTATCCCAAGAATACATAGTGTTTGCTAATTATTTTAACTGTATTAATTGGAAGTTACTAATCATTGCATATGCTTGGTGTAAAAGTATACTAAAGCACTGAAATTAATATTTAAATAAATAAGGTGAATGGAAAATAACTAAATAATTAAGCCGCAGCCATTCAATTAGTGTTCTGACACCATAATTGTGAAATGTATATACCAAACAATGGTGCGCTATAAATAACTTTCTAATCAGTGCACAATCTCCAAAATAAAACAAATCAAAACAAATTGTGATTAAGTGATTCAAATAACTGGGACTGATATCCCATAGCGTGCTTCCGTGAGAAAATAAATAATAAATGATCCGTGCTATAAATGTGTTGAATGTCTTCAAATCACTAATAGTGGGATCTAATAAACCCCTCAAAGTTCACAAGGTTAGCCTTAATAATAAAGTTAGCCACAAATCCTGGGTCATGCTCTATTTTAGATACAAAGAAAGATTAATATAATAAAGCCCATGGAGATCAGAAAAAGTTCCCCGATGTGTTCAGCATAAAGCCGCTCCTTTCAGGCTTACAGATCACCGATAGTATTCAGCTAATTAATCATGCTGCTCCTCTCAATTTCACCATTTGCATTGGTACTCTCATGAGACAAAAGAGAGATATATCATTGCGCAATGATTAACACTTGAACATACAATCCAAGAATGCAGACAAATCCACTCACATTTGATGTGAATAACCAACGCTTATTGCACAAACAGTCAGATGCTTGCAGCGAGTGTCATCTCACACCACATCTACTGCATCCGAACACAGATACAATAGATGTCGTCACTAGCTCCTACCGACACGTTGCGTCACATGTCATGTGACTTTTTCAAGGGTAGCCATGTGACAGACGAGGCTCCATATTTAAGCTAGTAAAAGTGCGCCGGTTACCATAATGACGTTGGTCATCATCGGATCATCATGCCATTTAGCGCATATAAGCGTTGATTACATTTATTTGACATTCCATACATAAAAATTATTTAAATACAATCAATATACTTTAAAAAAAATTAATTATTTGAAAGCATAATACTAATCGTTAAGAAAGACCTAATATAACCATAAAACCAATAGCTAAAAACTCCCTCCTGTGGTCATCTGCTGTAATCACACATATCACTATAATAACCGTATATACTCGAGTATAAGTCGACCCGAATATAAGTCGAGGCCCCTAATTTACCACAAAAAACTGGGAAAAACGTATTGACCCGAGTATAAGACGAGGGTGAGAAATGCAGCAGCTACTGTAAGTGGAAAAAGAGGGTCAACAATGCCCATCTGCAGCTGCATGCCTCACTGTGTCCTGTGCAGCCTACCTGTATCCTGTGCATGTGCATGTGTCCCTGTGTCCTGTGTCCTGTACATGTGCATGTGTCTTGTACATGTGCATGTGTTCTGTGTCCTGTACATGTGCATGTGTCCTGTGTCCTGTACATGTGCATGTGTCCTGTGTCCTCTACATGTGCCTGTGTCCTGTACATGTGCCTGTGTCCTGTGTCCTGTACATGTGCATGTGCCTGTGTCCTGTGTCCTGTACATGTGCCTGTGTCCTGTACGTGTGCGTGTGTTCTGTGTCCTGACCATGTGCATGTATCCTGTGTCCCTGTGCAGCCTACCTGTGTCCTGTGCAGCCTCCATGTGGCGATCTCCATCCTCCGATCAGCGTGTGCTATTACTATTCGGCGGCCATTCCACTGTTCAAAAGCCACGCCTCCTCCTCGTCTGTGATAGGCAGAACACTCCATTTCCCAGCAGTCAGCGGTCAGCCTATCACGGACATTCTCTCATTCTCATACCATGGACGAGGATGAGAGAATGTCCAGGATAGGCTGTACACTGACTGCTGGGAAAGTGAGTGTTCAGCCTATCACAGACGAGGAGGAGGCGCGGCTTTTGAAAGCTGGAATAGCCTCCAAACTGTATTATCACACGCTGGCCACCATCTGTCTGCACGACATGCTGATCATGTAGGCAGACGGCGGTGACTCGAGTATAAGTCGAGAGGGGCACTTTCAGCCTAAAAAAAGGCTGAAACTCTCGACTTATACTCGAGTATATACGGTACATAAAATCCTCATGTATGAATAATAACTCCGTTATTAAATGGTGGTGATAAAATCCATTATAATATAGTTAATAGAACCACAAGATAAATCAGGGAATAGAAACTACATTATTATTAAAATAAATCATTAAACATTATATAGACATAATTAATTAAAATCCATCATAAAAATACTAATAATCAGAAATAAAACAATTTAAATCAAACTCAATATTCAAGCCTCTAGGGGAAAGAGTACACATTTCAAATATCCATCTAGATTCACTTTTGCTTAGATCTCTTACTCTGTTGCTCCCCCTCCAATGGGGCTTATACCTATATATAGCCCAAAATTTTAAACGTGGGATCTTTGTTATGGTGTGATGCAAAGTGACGCGAAACACTATGTTTGGGAAGCCGTTCCTAAGCCTAGCTTTGGTGAGCACTATCCTGCCGGCGACATCCCGAGATCATTCCGGATGTTCGAGTTTGGCTGCGCATGCGTGCAAGGTTGGCGTGCGCAGCACGTCACGATGTCACGTGCTTTTGCGGCAGAAGTGACAACAGTAGTCAGAGGCACTGCCTTCCAGAACGCCGGGGAAGCCACGTGGTGGCGACCAGAGTGCTTCCCCTGGGAGGAAGGAGGAGGAGAGGACGTTGACCAATCAGGCACCACACAGAAATCACAAGTAACATACATAAGCTAGATGGCATGAGGAACTCATTAAGATCCCATGCAACAACTAAGACGGACGGATACCATTATTACTTGGCTAAAGTAACAATTCATCCCGATTGCTCTGCCTGACTACTTAGGCAGTCAGGATACGGTGGGTTATTTTCGATCTTTAGGTCCTTCTGGCTTCTTTCCATAAGACCGTACGTTCTTTTTGCTTTTCCAAGCCTGATATTATCCTTCATTACAATCTGAAGGCTCACTCCAACTATATAAAAAATTCAAGGTAAATTATGTCACTTGCAAAAATTTTTCACCTTAATTCACTTTCTGCTTCACTTGTAATTCTTTTTTGTTTTGATTGCTTATATTAGCACATTCAGATTATCTTAATGTCATTTACTTTTTTCAGAAATCACATTAGCATGATTCATGCATTCTCTTCCTCCCACTTTCTCACTTTTATAGCATTCTAAACGTGCGCCGTCAATAAATTTGTTTCATTCCGTTTTGTATGAGAATTAATTCGTATTTCGTAATTCGTGTCCGAAATTCAATTTGGATTCGTACGAAATACGAATTTTCGCTAGGTTCGTTAACTTTACGTAACAATTACGAATGTTCGTTATGACAAATTTATCATTATGAGGGTCTCCCACCATCCCTGTGCTGACTTCCTGGGGTTTTTAACTTCATCATAACGGATCATTAACGAACATTCTTATTTTGTCCGATTCTGTTGTAATGGAATTTGGATCTGAAGTTTGTAAACTAAATTTCGTATTTCGTACAAAATTCGTATGCATAAAAATTCGTATTTCAGGTCCTCACGAATATACGAATTTCTAGGAAATTCATACGAATTTCCAATTCGTACGAAACTAATCGCACATGTCCATAGCGTTCACATATTCATATATAATTTATTGAGTTTGCTTGTAATTAAGCAAAACAATCCCTTTCACAACACAAAATGATCCTTCCAATACATTTCTTTTATTTTTATGCCGTATGTTTTAACCACATTCACAACATTTTTATGTAATACATGTATAGATTACACATTATGATATAGAAATCACACACCACTTATCATCTAATACCTATTATTACCTATTATTCAAATCTATCACTTCTCTAGCACACTAACAAAAACAAGTTGACACATCCTTACAATTTCTTTTATTATTATTCTTTTAATCATATAAACACATATATAAAATATTTCTAAACTCCTATAGCATTATACTAATGCGATCTTCTTTTGATATCTTGGCAACAGTTGGGAAGTGGTAAATTGGTGACCACAACTGACTAGGTCAATACGCATCGGGGCTTCTAGCATGTGTATCACTGTAATATAGACATGTGCGCCGTCAATAGATTTGTTTTGTTTCGTTCCGTATTAGCCATTAATTCGTAATTCGTGTCCCAAATTTAATTTGGATTTGTACGAAATACGAATTTCCTTAGTTTCGTTAACTTTTCATAACAATTACGAACGTTCGTTATGATGAATTTAAAAAGCAAAAAATACCTTTCTCAATATGGCAGTCGTTGACTCATTATGGTCATTATGAGGGGCTCCCACCATCCCTGTGCTGTGCTGACTTCCTCCTGGGGCTGTACCCCTGCTGTGCTCATTATGAGGGGCTCCCACCATCCCTGTGCTCATTATGAGGGTCTCCCACCATCCCTGTGCTCATTATGAGGGGCTCCCACCATCCCTGTGCTCATTATGAGGGGCTCCCACCATCCCTGTGCTGTGCTGACTTCCTGGGTTTTTAACTTAATCATAATGAATAATCATAATTATTATGACAATGATAAAACAATATTAACGAACATTCTTATTTTGTCCGATTCTGAATCCCCCATCGACTACCAGTACCAGTCTCCCACTCCCATATTAAAAAAGGTAATTTTCCCAACCCTCACTCAGCAGCAGAAGAAAACCTCTGATTGGTCAACAAAACACCAGTCACGTTTCCGTTGTAACGAAATTTGGATCCAAAATTCGTCAACGAAATTTCGTATTTCGTATACAATTCGGAAGCATAGAAATTCGTATTTCGGATTCTTCTGAATGTACGAATTTTCGGAAATTCGTACAAATTTTTTATTCGTACGAAATGAACTGCACGTCTAAAGTAATGTAATCTTTCATATATTCATGTTCCTCGCTGTATTATGGTATATGTACTGTAGCCTCATGACCAGAGCTCATGTTTTAATGCTAACAAGTGTTTCAAATTTTTTCTTAATAAAGACCCTTTTATACACTTAACAAGCAGTGATTTTGCTGCTTTAAAACCCCGTGGGGGAACTCCTCTATTCAATACATAGTTGGGGTGCGCAGCTATTCCTCACATGAGTGTCGTCTTCCATTACACTAAACTCTATTCAAGAGGATAGTTTAGTAAGCCAGTCCACCACCTCCTCTGCATGCTGTGGCTGGATGGCAAGGGCAACATCACCAAACAGAGACGAATGTGCCCTGCCCGAGGACAGACCACGTCCACCTTTGCCTGTGGACACAGACACTGCTGGCCCCCTCATAGTGGCATGGGAACATCTGACTCTCCTTGTGGGCCTCCCAGACATAAAGGGGGGCTTATTACCCAAATTTAATAGAAAATAAGAAATGTGTGATTGCATGTACTTTACTGAATGAAAAGCGGTGTTTGGTGCACCTTAAATTGAGGACAGAAATGTAAAAACTATGAAAAAAAAAAAGGAACACCAGCATCGCAGTCCGAAAAACTGCGGCTGACAATTTAAAAAAAGGGGGCAGGCAGGGGACAAAAAAAAAAGAAAAAAAAAAACACACAGCAAAAAAAAAGCTGTGTTAAACACTGCACTACACTGACACGACACTATACTCACACTATACTAATGTGGTGTCCCCTACATGAAAATTCACGGGACTTCCTGTGGTCAATTACAATCAGGCCATGACGGGTGGAAACACACAATTTTTTCCAATTTTTTTATTCATTTACTTAGGCTGAGGCATATGAAGGCGCATGGTGGGACTATAACCGTGGGTCTAGAAGTAACTGATACGATAAATTGGGCCATTAAGAATGTAAATATATGTCAATATGGAAAACTTCGCTGTATCAGACCAAAAATGGCCACTATCATGTGACCGGGTTCAGCAGGTCACCACATGCTATATATAGATAGGAAGATGGCGCAGCACCAGATGGTGCCTTGATGACGAAACACGTAGGGCGGGGCATCTAGCGTCTTTGCGTCACTTCCGGTTTTGAGCCGTGGAACGCGAATCGTCCCAGCTTCCTGGTTTTAAATGTTTTAAACATACAGAGAGGATGTGAGTATGTTTTAAATTGTACAAGCTCAATAAATATTTTTTGGAAAATGGTATTATAATATGGGAGCATCTTTTCTCTACATGTGGGTGATACGGATGAATATCTAAAAGAGCAAAGCAAAGAACAGTCACCAAAAGGAGTGGTTCTGGAAACTGACTCACAGTGGCAAACACTGTAAAAGTGAAATACCCCTTCGAGGGGTGAATATTTCCGGTGAGTGCAATACCTTAGGGGGCACTATAAGGAGCACCAGCACAAAGGGCACACACCTAAAGAGCACCTGTCACTTTTTTTGCAAAAGACTTTGTGTTACAAAAAGACTGTGTTTATTAAATTGCTCACTAAAGCACCAGTCACTTTAAATAAGATTGCACTTTTTGTCACATTTGTGCATTATCACATTGCAAGCCATTTAGCTGCATATAGCACCAATCACTTTATTTCCAATTTATTTATTTCAAGTTTGCATACTAGATGGTATCGTTTATATAATCACTGGCTAGAGTGTGTTATTAGAGCACTCAGATTCCTGGTATAGCATTGCCTTTCAGAACAGCGCCACACCTACTGTCTCTATCCATTTAACACACTATACTAACATTAAACTAACACCATACACTCAGAGTCACAATAAGTGAACACACTAACTTGCTAGTAGCAAACTGAGCCCTATGGGAAAGAACCTTTTTTAGTGTGGGGTGGGACTATGAGCGCTGAGCCATGATTGGAGCGTTCAGGTACAAGGCTTCATCCAATTAGGGTCCTAGAATGCACTGTGAAGCGTGCAGTGCATTGTGGGGTGCCCGGTGAGCAAATATCCCGCCGAGCGCCCTGCATATTCGGGTGTTCGATGAAGGGGCGAACAGGCAATGTTCTATGCTGGAGAAGGGGGGCTGGAAGGGAGTTGAGTCTGTACTCATTTTTTTTTTTTTTTGGGGGGGGGGGGGTGACATAACTGTTGAACTTGTATAGTGTATGCTGCAGATGTGGTTGTGGTTCTTCATGAATATTTTAATATTGTCTGCTGTTTTTGATTCTAACTACTATGTAGCTTACAGTTTACAGGACATCAGGAGATGTTGATTTATTCAGGAAGTTTGGAGTTTAAGCACTACACTTTATTGGTTAACGCAAGTTATTAACCACTTACGGACCGCCGCACGTCTTATATATACGTCCTGAATTTGAAAAAAATATCTTTGTTGTGGCAGCAGCTAGCTGCCATAACCCCGGGATCCTCTTCTTTGGCCGGCGGTCCGCTTTTAGATAAAAGTGGTCTCTGTGGCGGATTCGCCGCAAGATCACCTTTATCAGCGGCGGGAGAGGGTGCCCTCCGCCGCTTACCGGAGCCGACGGCAGCAGAGGAGGCGATCGGATGTTGTGCCTTCCTTGGCATGGAGACAAGTGAGAGGAAGATGGCCCCCCACCCGTCTCCATACCATTGCAGGGTGGAAGCGACATCAAAACGTCACTTCTGCCCATAGCTCTTAAAGGGTCATTTTTTTATTTTTTATTTTTTTAAACGACAAATAAATATTTTTTTTTTTATTGCATTTTAGTATAAATATGAGATCTAAGTTCTTTTTGACCCCAGATCTCATATTTAAGAGGTCCTGTCATGCTTTTTTCTGTTACAAGGGATGTGTATATTCCTTGTAGCAGGAATAAAAGTGACAGAATTTTTTTTTTTTTTTTTTTAGAGAACAGTGTAAAAATAAAAAATAAAAGGTAAAGTAAATAAGAAAAAAAAAATGTAAAAGTGCCTCGTCCCACCGAGCTCGCGTGCAGATCTATGTACATTGCAGGGATTATAACAACCTTTTCTTGCAGATTCCTAACTTTTGTTCTGAAGAAATCACTTTTTGTTCCTCTGTGCTTTTTGTGTTGAGTAGGTCTAATGGAAGTGGTTTCATAATTATCATTCAGCTGTGGCAGCTGCAGAGCACTAATGAGGAAAGCTGCTGGACCTGCATCCTTTTAGACGTGTTCCTGTTGGAAGTATCTCACCAAAAATTAAATTTTTGTTGCAGGGGATGCCCGAAATCTGACTTGTATTTAATGCCCCGTACACACGGTTGGATTTTCCGACGGAAAATGTGTGATAGGACCTTGTTGTCGGAAATTCCGACCTTGTGTAGGCTCCATCACACATTTTCCATCGGATTTTCCGACACACAAAGTTTGAGAGCTTGCTATAAAATTTTCCGACAACAAAATTTGTTGTCGGAATTTCCGATCCTGTGTACACAAATCCGACGCACAAAGTGCCACGCATGCTCAGAATAAATAAAGAGATGAAAGCTATTGGCTACTGCCCCGTTTATACTCCCGACGTACGTGTTTTACGTCACCACGTTCAGAATGATCGGATTTTCCGACAACTTTGTGTGACCGTGTGTATGCAAGACAAGTTTGAGCCAACATCCGTCAGAAAAAATCCTAGGATTTTGTTGTCGGAATGTCCGATCAATGTCCGACCGTGTGTACGGGGCATTAGTGTAGACTTCTGGGTAAAATTGGTGAGCCAATCACACAAGCAGGAAATTATGTTTCTGGGGAGTGGTCAGTACACATTCTGTGTACAGAACAACTCAAGGTAGCCATATTGCAAAACATTTCCAGAAAATTACAGCGGCTGCAGTTAGAAAAGGAAAGGTAATTTTTAATATCATTAAATTATAATATGACTTTTATTGCAATTGTACACGCTATATTATTTTTTCTTTATTTGCTAAGTTTTTGCAACAAAAGTGGAGTTACTCTTTAAGTTATCCACTAATGGGTATCACTTCAACTCCAAAATTTCTGTATTATGCAAACAAATAACAAGCATTTCAATAAAAAAAACACAGCAACCTTAGAATAACAGATAACCAATACACATTGAGCAAAAGTCAATTACCTTACAAAAGAGAAAAAAGGCTCTCACACCTATTAACACAATGCCTTCTGATCCTAAAAGAACCTCAGAATGTGTTAAAGTCTCCGTCAATTCTTTGGAACTCTTAGGAGCTTCGTTCCAAGAAGCCTACTGACAGGTTTTCAAAGGTGAAAAAAACAGATATTATGTCGCTATTAGTGACTGCCTCTACAGTGTACCTTACAAGCTGATGAACACATTTTTACAGCTGTTAGCAAGCTTTTACCATATGAAACTTTATGGTGATCCAAGCGATTTAAGTAGATCTGTCATCTTCGAGTAAAGTATCTTTTATTAGGTTCTTAAGGCATTAAATAAAAAACTGAGCTGGCTGCATATTTGAAAAAGGAAGAACATTTTGTGTGAACCTGATCATTTATTACATAAAGGAGCACGTGTAGAATGGTAGTTAATGTGTAAAGCAGGGGTAGACAACCTCTTCCCTCCAGCTGTGGTGAAACTACAAATCCCATAATGCCTCTGCCTCTAGGAGTCATGCCTGTGATTGTCAAGAAAAAAGATAAAAAGAAGAGGGTGCACCAGCCTTGTGCATTATCCCAAGATAATTTATTGATCAGTCACTGCTGGCTGATGCGTTTCAAAGGAGTACCTTCTTCCTCAGAGCTCTGAGGAAAATGGTACTCCTTCAAAACGCGTCAGTCTGCAATGGTTCTGAGGTCTTCCCCTCTGCTCTCTGGAGATGGTCGGTTCCAGGACTGATTGCAAACATTTTAGTGGCTTCTACAGGCTTTTATTAATCACATGTTTGTGAGTAGTATTTTACTGTTTTTTATCAATAAATTATCTTGGGATAATGCACAAGGCTGGTGCACCCTCTTCTTTTTATCTTTTTTGTGACTATTAGGATATCCCCTATCCAGGAGGGCAGCAAGGCCAAAGACACTATCTCTTGAGTCATTGATCGCCCGGCTATCACACTTATGTGCAGGAGTATTTGTTTGCTGTCACTGTGATTGTCAAGGTCTTTCAATGTCTCATGGGACTTGTAGTTTCACCAAAGCTGGAGGGCTGAGGTTGCCTACCTCTGGTGTAAAGGCTAAAAAAAGGATTCTTATGCCGCGTACACACGACCGGAATAAACTCCGAAAGTTTCACCGACGGAACTCCGACGGAATTCCGCTCAAGCGGTCTTGCATACACATGGTCACACCAAAGTCCGACCGTCCAGAACGAGGTGACGTAATATATTCAGTTTAGTTTAGTGCCAAGCTGTTTGTGGCCTCATTCCTGTTCACCCTTATGCCCTGTATACACAATAGGATTTTCCGACAACAAAATCTATGTTTTTTTTCCGACGGATGTTGGCTCAAACTTGTCTTGCATACTCACGGTCATACAAATCTTGTCAGAAATTCCGAACGTCAAGAACGCTGTGACTTACAAGACGTACGATGAACCAATGCGGCTCTTCTGCTTGATTCCGAGCATGTGTGGAATTTTGTGCATCGGAATTGTGTACACACGATCAGAATTTCCGACAACGGATTTTGTTGTCAGAAAATTTGAGATCCAGATCTCAAATTTTGTTTGGCGGAAATGTCCGATGGAGACTACACACGGTCGGAATTTCTGACAACAAGCTCCCATCAAACATTTGTTGTCAGAAAATCCTATCGTGTGTACGGGGCATTAGAGTGGCAGCCTGCTAACCCCTTAAATCCTTAGATGCAAACGGTCTTTAGTACTGTATATGGCCAAGTGTGTCAGTGGGGACCGAGCAGTTTAGTTGTGGCATAGAAGCGGACCCATCATCACTAGGGGCTCCTTTAGGGGTAGTACTACATCAGCCTAGTGAAGAATGGGGCACGGTTTACCTAGGGTAAAGGTTGGGTGATCCAGATCTATCCATCCACATAGGCTTTGTGTAATGCCCTGTACACACGACTGGTTTTCCCGTCGGAATAAACTCTGAAGGTTTTTCTGACGAAGTTCCGACGGAATTCCGCTCAAGCTGTCTTGCATACACACGGTCACACCAAATTCTGACCGCCCAGAACGCAGTGACGTACAACACGTAGGATGGGACTAGAAAACGGAAGTTCAATAGCCAGTAGCCAATAGCTTCCATCTTGTACTTGTTTCAGAGCATGCATCGTTTTTGGTACGTCGGAACAGCATACAGACGAGCGGTTTTCCCAATAGGAATTGGTTACATCGGAAAAATTTAGGACATGTTCTCTTTCTAGGTCCATCAGAACTTTCGACGTAAAAAGTCCGATGGGGCATACACACGATCGGAATATACAAAAAGTAAAAAAAATTTTAAAACAGGGGAATTGGCGCTGTCCAGCTATATGTGCATAGGTAGTGATTCGTACAAGTGCTAAAAAGGTTTGTAGATACGTGTACCAAATATTAATATTGTGCGTGTAACAAATAGATTTGCAAGGGCTGAGGTATCTCAAGTGTAAACAGTACACCTAATAGGTATGATGTGATAAAGTGTAACGTGCTCCTAAAATATATGCAAAAATGCCATTATATCGTTTTTGGTACATCGGAACAGCATACAGACGAGCGGTTTTCCCGATAGGAATTGGTTCCATCGGAAAAATTTAGAACATGTTCTCTTTCTAGGTCCATCAGAACTTTCGACGTAAAAAGTACGATGGGGCATACACACGATCGGAATATACGATGAAAAGCTCCCGTCGGACTTTTTCTGTCGGACATTCCACTCGTATGTACACGGCATTAGTGTATGTAGAGCTCCCAGCAGGCCATGTGCTAGAAAGACGGTCTAAGTTTCTGGTGCCTGAAAGGGGCGTGATTTGCCTAAGGAGAAGGTTGGGTCATCCATGCCCACCCATCCATGCGGTCTTTGTTCAACTTCATGCAGAGCTCCTTGCATTAGAAAGATTGTCTCAATTTCTGGGGCTTAAAAGTGTTAGCTTGATCAATAACAGGGCACAGTTTGCCTAGGGGGAAGGTGGGGTGATCAAGACCTGCTCATCCACATGGGCTTTGTGTAAGTATATGCAGAGCTTCCAGTGGGCCATGTGTTAGAAAGTTTGTCTCCATTTCTGAGGCCTGAAATGGGCAGCCTGATCAATAAAGGGGCATGGATTGCCGAGGGTGAAGGTTGGGTAATCCATGCCCACTCATCCACCCAGACCTTGTGTAAATGTTGGCAGGGCTTCCAGTTATAAAGCTTGTCTCCAATTCTGAGACCTAAAGCGGCAGCTTGATCGATAACAGTGGATGTTTTGCCAAGATTGAAGGTTGGGTGATCCACAACCACTTACATCCATGTATCTAATTCCCTACATGTACATATTTTCACTGTATATGCCCAGTCTGAATCATTTTTGCTTTCAAACTTCCAAGCCGCAAAACAGCAGAAAAAGACAGCTGAGTAGCTGACCCTCATAAATCCTTCTCCGCAGGCTCCAGAAATATAAGTGTGAGGTCAAACCGAAGTCATTTTCTCCTCTTTGCACTTGTGAAAAGGGAGGAAAAAAAAACCTCTCAAACGCCGCACAGTGTTTGGAAAAACTGCATGTGTCGAATCAGCTCTGTGTCAGGCTCTGTTTTTAATTGAATAGGGTCCTCTGCGCAACAAATGTTTAATTTCGTGATGACATTATCAGGAACAGGTTAAGAGATGAATTTAAATGGATCTCTTTGTCTCGAAAGGCCCCCTTTTTTTTTCCTTACCCGTCTTTTTTTTTTTGTCGACGTCTCTTTATTTGTAATAGAATATTAATTAAATGGGATTGCAAATGAAATACAATGAAGCACATTAGTGATATACCCAGCTAGGAAAGGAAAATAATTAGATTTTTAGATGTTATTCAGAGGCACACAGGCACTTTCCTTTATTAAATTTGAAAAGAGTGATGAAATTGTCATATTTGTTACAACGCTGAATATGTTTTTTTTTTTTTTCTTTTTAGATATATTATGTATTGTTATTACATCTATTATGAAACTGATGTCTGTACTTGAAGCATCACATTTTTATAGCCTCTTCAAGAATTGTTTCATCCATAAAGAACAAATATCAAATAAATGACGGAACTTCATGGAATGTTGTCCAGGAAACTGATAAAATCTTATATTGAAGTGTATGTAAACCTTAAGAATGAACTTCTTTATTAACACCGTGTTCCTCTATTAAATATACCATTGAAAGCATTATGTTATGTATGTTAGTGGAAAAAAATACTTGTTGATCCCGGCAGATATCCAGTGCTGTCCTGTGCATTCTGAAGTCTTATCTCAAGCAATCATACATTTATTATTATTATTATACAGGATTTATATAGCACCAACAGTTTGCTCAGCGTTTTACAACATGAGGGCAGACAGCACAGTTACAATACAATTCAATGCAGGAGGAATCAGAGGGCCCTGCTCATTAGAGCTTCCGATCTAAGATGGAGGGTCAAGTGACACAAAAGGTAATAACTGTGTGTGTGTGTGGGGGGGGGGGGGGGGGGTGAGCTGATGGAGAAAATAAAAGTACAGTTGTTAGGTGGAGGTAGAATGGGCTGCTCTGAAGAGAAAAGGGATCACTTAAAAGTGGACTGAGTAGGAGATAGTCGGACAGATTATGGTAGGGTGTTCCATAGGATGGGAGAGGCTTAGGGAAAGTCCTGAAGGCATGCATAGGAGGAGGTGATGAGGGAGCTAGAGAGGAGGAGGTCTTAGGAGGAACAAAGAGGACAATATGTTTGATATTTTGCGACTAGGTTAATGATGTAGTTGGGGGACGAGCTGCGAATGGCTTTGTAAGTTGTTAGTATTTGGAATTGAATTTGTTGTAGGAGTGGAAGCCAATGGAGGGATTGGCAGCATGCGGGGTAGCAGACACTGAATGGTTGGTAAGATGGACAAGTCTGGCAGCAGCATTCATGATGGACTGAAAGAGGGATAACCTGTGTAAAGGTAGTCACCCTGCGTTGTGCAAACTTCATCACTGTTTTTCCAATAGTATCTCCTACATTCCTGATGAGCCTTTCCATAGGCACAGTGCTATATAGTCCAATGGGTGCCCGGCATTCAGAGAAAATAACCCAAGAAAATTATTGAGAGGACCCATCCTGGCTCTTTGTACACAAATGGAAGGAAAATTAGGGAGTAGGAGACGTTTCGTGAACCCCTATGTATGACTAAGTCCATATTTATGAGACTAACCTGGGGCCACCCATCTTCTATTTCACAGTATTGTATACTATTGTACATTGATTGTTTTATAATGGTTCATTGTTTTTATTCAATACCTATGAATTGATGGACTAAATTGTTTTAATCATTTGTAATAAAATGTATACTCTTTTATATACTTTGGTTACGCTCTATCTACTGCCCTTAAAGTCTCATAGGGGGTTCCTTCTTTTTTTGGCACATGGAAGGAAGAGGATAAAACACCACACTCCAGAAAAAACATCCCAGGTGGAAAGAACAGTGGAAGCAGCTTCAGCCTGAATCCTCCCAGGCCATGCCCTCCAACACGTTTTACCCTGCCCACAGAGCTTAGTCATAGGCAGTGGCGGCTGGTGTTATTTTTTGGGGGGGTCAAACAACCACCCATCCCCTCCACGCACCCCCCCAGAGCAGCACCCACCACCCCTGGAGCGCCACCCACTGATTGCCAGTCGGTCCGGTACTAACCCCATCGGCGGCGGAGGGTGGCAGGCAGCGTGGTGCAGCAGCTCCATGTCCTCTGCTCCATGGCGGCTTCCAGCTCCTCCTCTCTTCCTCCTAGGCGTCCAATAGGATTACCTGTCCTTTCAGCCAATTTGGTGTCAAAACCAGCTTCCTGATTGGCCGGGAGGAGGATCAGTGTTACAACAGCGAATATTCATTCGCTGTTGTAACACACCTGGGTGGGATCGGAGCGCACTCTCTTCAACCTGAGCCCATCCTATAATGAAGCCTATTAGAGCCTCTGGCTCTAATCGGTGCTTGAAAAAAACACCGACCCTGCATTGGAATCCATGTGCCGGTGTCCTGAAAGGAGTCGGACGCATGGAGGCGGGGGGGTGATGGTCGGGGGGGGGGGGGGCGGCACCCATGCGCCCCTAATGGATGGGCCACCTCTGGTCATAAGAGTTTTATGTAGTTATATGGTTAATCTGGTTGAGAATTCCGGGGTCCTTCCACCAACAGGATAAAATTATATTGCCTAAACGGTTACGTTTTTTTATGCTTTTCTCCCTTTTTTTATTGCATGGCAAATAGCTAATAGCATCATTTCCTTTCTTGTTGTCTGTGCATTTTTCTTCTGTATATAATTATATGCACTACCTGTCTAGGGATATTAAATATAAAGCTAATAAGTCTTTGCTTAAGACTTCTGTGTTTTAAGCAAAGACATTGCAACTCACAAAGAGATTGTTGTATTTTATTACCAAGTCCCTGTATGCTTGGTTGTAAATTTACTGCTAATCTGTGTGAGGTTGCATCGTGTGACTACACCCTTCTGTTTTCTGTAATTGCAGCAGTTGGCTGACGGAGAACAAGATGTACAATCTGATTGCATACAGATTAGTTTTGGTGTGGGGAAGCCATCATATCTGCCAAAGGCAGGGACAGATCTTATTGCCAACAACAGGGATTTGTGTCTTGTTAAACTCCCTTCCGCAAAAAAGTTTTCTCCCTATTGTGGGGTCACCAGTACGGTATTTGTATATTAAAATCATATGCCCTCTCAAGCATCTCTTCTCCAGAGAGAATAAGTTCAGTGCTCGCAACCTTTCCTCATAACTAATATCCTCCAGACCCTTTATTAGCTTAGTTGCCCTTCTTTGTACTCGCTCCATTTCCAGTACATCCCTCCTGAGGACTGGTGCCCAGAACTGGACAGCATACTCCAGGTGCGGCCGGACCAGAGTCTTGTAGAGCGGGAGAATTATCGTTTTATCTCTGGAGTTAATCCCTTTTTTAATGCATGCCAATATTCCCCCAGGTCCTTTCCATCCTAGATTCCCCCAGAGGTTCTCCCCCCAGTGTATAGATTGCATTCATATTTTTGCCACCCAAATGCATTATTTTACATTTTTCTACATTGAACCTCATTTGCCATGTAGTTGCCCACCCCATTAATTTGTTCAGCTCTTTTTGCAAGGTTTCCACATCCTGCGGAGAAGTTATTGCCCTGCTTAGCTTAGTATCATCCACAAATACAGAGATTGAACTGTTTATCCCATCCTCCAGGTTATTTATGAACAAATTAAATAGGATTGGTCCCAGCACAGAACCCTGGAGGACCTCAGTACCCACCCCTGACCATTCCGAG